>NW_008824941.1:2700677-2743355 GCF_000699105.1 Pygoscelis adeliae
CATATCCTTTGTAGCTGCAGAGGTATAAGTCTCTAGGCTCCTACATTTGAAAAAATTGCCCTTACTACTAAACTGTTACAGTTGTAACAATTCTGACTACTGACGGGAAGGAATGGGAAGAGAGGAGGTAATCTCTAAAAACTTCATACATAGGAAAGAAGCAAGAAAATGACTGAGTCGTTCTTTGTCACATAGTTGCTGTCTCCAGCTATGACAAAGAGTTTATAATTTTTTTCTATTGCTACTTTACATGCTGATAGGTTTAAGTAAAATGATGCAGTCACTGGAACACAAGGTGCAGTCTGTGTCAGCTAATCCAGTGCTGACCCCTACTTTCTAGTCTCTGCGGGAAGGTTCTCTTCTGCTTCAGCATCTTGTCAGCTACTTTGAATGCTCTTAACCCTACTCATATTTTGTGGTATAGGCCAGGCCAAAAATATGCCCTTGTAATTCAGTCCAGGCAGATTAGAAGATACTAAGGCCCATGTTGAAAGGGTTTGCCTTCTAGGCAAACTCATGATTTTATTGCTCAAATGTTTCACTGTGAAAGCAATGTCTTGTTCCTCCTCTGTGTCACAGCAAAAATAGGCTGAAATCACCTGCTTTTCCATCTTCCTCTTCACTTCCAGCTCTCAATAATTTTTGATGCCATGCAGCTCTCTTTATGCACCTCTGTTTTTCGGATCAATCCCTCTCCTCCATCACTTTCCTCTCAAATTTAGAATCCTCCTACTCTTGTTGCCACATGGCCTCCCTGTTGCCAGCCATCTCTCAAAGTCAGTCAAATGTTGCTGTTCTTGCTATTGACAAACAGATAAAAGAATCTGGTGAACAACCTGGCTATAATAATGGAAAAAAGGTCTTTCTATCATAAATAAGTTATGCCCTGCTTTTGCATTCTGCTGCTAAACTCTTGCTTGTTGAGACCAATTTTCAATGGGTTTATCATGGATTAATTTTACATTTTCCGGATCTGAACTACTTTTGGGTACAATAGGTTGGAGGCCACTTGTTACAGGCCTAGCAGCAATGCTAACTGTTCTGTTCTCTTTTCAGGTTTTCAGTCGTACAGGGTGATGGTGATATATGGGTTAAAAAAGTGTGTTCTAAATTTCAGGTTTGCTTATGCCAAGGAAACCTTCCTGTGCTTTGGAACAGAAAACCTGATAATAAGCTACGATTTGGAGGTGAGAATTTTTCATATGTAAAAAGTTTGTTTTATTATCCTCATGGACTGGACTAATATCCTTTCAGCAAAGCAGCTGCTATGCTGGTGGCAGGGTCTGAACTTTAGGCATAATTTTATGAGTTACTATTTTGGGGAAATAAAACCACACGCATTCTAACTTTTACATGAATGTCTCTGACTTAAAAATAAACAAAAACCTACTGCACTCAGATGCAGTACAGTACTCCTCCTTTTCTTCCACTTGTTTTCATTCTAATTTATTTGAATGCAGGTGGGTATTGAGCTAGAGGACACAAACATAGACAATGCATATATGCCAGAACCTTAGTTAGGATTGTAGACTAAAATAAAAATTATAAGTGCATGCAGCTGTGTTTACATGCCAGTTGGCATGTTTTCTCTGCTGGTCTGCCATTAACCTTTAAAAGGTTTTTTTTTTGTAATAATGACAAAAGTAGTATTGGCCTCCAAATGTTGAATCTTTCCCTGCATTTCTGGTTTGGAAAACTTGCACTGTGCTTCCTCCTCCTCCTCTTACTACTACTACTACTACTACTTCTATTATTATTAATTATAGTCAAGTAGTGTTTAAGACATGCTAACTACTACAAGAATACACCAGAGATGGCTCTTGCTTTGGAGAACTTAACCTCTGACACGAGACAAACCAAGGTATACAGATGGAACTGCAGTGACACCTGTATTCGGTATACACTGTATGGAAGCTGAGCATATCATTAGTGTTATTGTTACTGCGGTTTTTGAAGGCCTCAAGTGAAAGGAGAAGATGAAGGTAGACTTCAAGAATAATGAAGTTGCCCTATAGTTATTTATGGGGGTTTCCTGCCTCTGAGGGAGAACATTGCAAAAAGCAGTGACACAGTTACTTAAAACCAGAAACAAGTAGGCATGGGAGGTATCACGGGTGAATTAGGGGCTTAAGTCAGTCTCTTGATATACAATATAGATACGAGGGTCTGAGGAATGGGCTACAAGTGCAAGTAAAGATGAAGATAAGTATCTTACGTTTTACGTAGTAGAGAGGGCTGTATGACAAGTGATACCCAGATTAAAGTGAAGGAAGGGCGTAGGTCCAGTGAGTCATGGATAAACTGGTCTCTAAGGCTAGGTTCAGCGCTCTTGGGCATTGCCTTTCTGTGCTGATGGTCTGGAGAGGTGGGACTGCGTCTTGTAGACATCCAGAGTCTGAATCCACTCCTCCACTCCTGCTTTATCTTCATAAGGTGGAGTGGCTGTTGAAATATGACCTTGTGTGGGTGCTAATCATCACCTGATTCACTATGAAACTGTATTTCTAGCCTTTCAGTAGCCCTATCTGAGCTGCTCTATCCCACCCCTGCTGTATTGCCAAGACTGGCAATACACAATTTGTATCCAGCCACGGATTAGCTGTTGCTTTGTACAATGTAGTGTTGTCGGTGCTGCTAAAGTTGTGGTTGAAGTCCACATTCTGGAATTGTATGATGATGTTCATGTGCCCATTAATGGATGCTGCTGATACTCTGAATTGTTAAGGTATTGATGTTCTACTGTGCCAAACACAGAAATTGAGGAGGCCTCGAGTAACTGTAAGCAGGATGGACAGTGGGTACTATACTCCAGAGCACCTTTTCATGGAAGTAGAGGCAGGCTTTCGGCAAGGTGTCATATAGGAATGGGTGAAACTTACCTAATGGGTTCTAAGCAAAATTTAAGATATTTAAAAACATCTTTTTAAAATAGTTGATTTATCTGCCTGTGTGTTGAGAATTCACTGCAGCCTCTCCATTTATCCCTCTGCCAGATTCATTGTGCTGTAACTCCTTCGCTCACTGTGTTTCCTACCTTCCAAACCAAGACCTTGATCCTGTGTGCCTCCTATTCCTCCCCCTTCTGCATGAAACTTCCCCTGACATGCACTGCAAGAACTTGGTGGCGAGTGACCTGTGTATTGAATTAGAATGGTGATAATGAAAGACTGGGTAGGTAATTCAGCCACTTTGCTATCCTTTTCACTTCAGTTATTATGAATTTTAAATCAGCTTTATTCACTGAAATGATATCTATGTTGTACTGACTGTGTAGTCTACCATTGGGCTTACTTGCTATATTTTTAAAACTCAGTGCCTGCCATCCTATCTATTGTTTTATAGATGTGTGAAGGGCTCTGAAAGCAGTTACATAGTGGAATTTAGCAGTGCATGGTATATTTTATTAGGATTAAGAGCTTGTAAATTAATATAGTAGTTCTGAGAGCTTCAGGATATACCTACCTGAAAAAATAGCAATAGTAACTTGATATGATATTTGTATGTTTGCTTTTAGTTTGCAGAACGTCTCTGAGAGACAAGCTTCCTGCTAGCCAATTTATTTTTTAGATAACAGGGACTGTCTAGAATTACATTCAGAAGGAAAACACAGTAATTAATTTGTCACTGAAACCTGAGGGGTCCTCTTCCTCATATAGGTGATAATGAAGGTTTTGCATGTAATTAGCAGGAATAATTAGCACATTTCTGGTAACAAATAGACTGAGTGGTTCTCTGCAAATAAATTAATTGTTGTGTTAACACAGGCAATTGTCTCTTTATTGTCTGCCAATGCCCCTTGTTTGCACTAAAGCCTATTTCAGACCTTAGCAGCTTTACACAAATAGGAAAGAGAATCTATAAAATTGTACCTCATCCATCTGCTTCTGAGAAACTTCAAGACCACCAAGGGACTTGTTTGTCAAGACTTGTTAAACAATTTGTAATCTTGAACGTGTTTTTCACTATATTAACAAACGAATTGTTCAAATCAACTTAGTGGGTAAGCCAGAAAAACCACACTAATCAATCAAATGCTGACTCTGGGCATCTAGGAAAAGAAATGTCTCTGAAAAATAGTATAGCAGTAAATTCATAGCAAAGCTGAGCAAATCCCAGAATTCCACATATAATCACACAACCAAACGGAACTGGTTTTATGTGGTAGATGTTCCTTATAATGCAAAATCACACTGTGATGTGTGTGCCCTTTGCTGGACTACTGTAAAAAGCTAAGGCTTCACAAGTCTGCTGCCACATATCCTCCGAGCAGCCTTAGTTTAGACAAGGCTTAGTCAGCCTATATTCTGTCTTCATTTGCTCTTTTCGGAAGATCTAAAAAGCTATTATTGAGCTAGTCTTTCTACTTCAGGTGTTTTGTTTCATCCCTTTTCTCTCTTTTTTCCCTGTGTTTCTTCTGCTTAGACACAACGATCATCTCATCTCAGCAATAAGCTTACATTAGCTTTTGGGTCTTCATAAATATGGAAGGTGTTGGTTATGGTGAAGTCTGCAGATGGGTTTCATCCTTCCATGTGTCTGTGGAGAGGAAAGGGAGAAAATGTAGTTTGAAGATGGGATGCAGCAGGTGTAGGGTTGGGTAAAATCATACATTTTGTTTGTGGGAAATACTGGCTCTTCTATTTCTTGTTACAATAATAATTCTCCAGTCTTCCTGTGGAATGGAAACAATGAGAATATAATTGATGGGTGTCTCTTTTTCTTTGAGGGTAGGGTTACTGTATTTTTCCAAAATAACAATTTGTAATTTCATTTCCAAATGAGTATTTGTATTGATGTGTGTTTTGATTTTTATTTTTTCATTATTTCTTCACTTTTCTCTAGTAGCCATGGCACTGTGCAGTGCTTTTATGAAGCGATGGTAGAATAATAATAACAGTATAAAAATTAAAGTAAATCTTGGAACATAATGCCAGCAATTTTTGGAATGAATGTCTAAAACTGCAGCAGAAGAACCAGTCCTGCATTTTTTAGTGAGAAATGTTGTTTAATAGAGATGGTTTCCTGAAAGAAAAAAAAAAAAGACAGCAGTTTCCTAAACTGATGTTTTCTGGCATGAAGTGCTTCAGTGAAAATTTAACCATTGGAACTACACATCCCCTTTTCCTGCCTTATTGGAGAAATGCTACTCATTGTACCATTTCCATGTTTTTGTTGTAGTTGACTAATAATGTGTACAAGAATATGAAAACCCTACAGCCAAACAATGCTTTTGCAAGTGTCTGTACAATTGTGAAATTGAAGGCTTGTCCATACTCGCAGCTGGTTGACTTCAACCCTTTTCCACTAGTGTGGTGCATGTCAGCCAGCTAACTTCTGTTGTGAATTATGTCATGGTATCCAGCTTTGGAAGTGTTGAGATGTTGGCTGAGTTAAGTGAAACTGTGTGAATATAAAGGTATTCGCTACTAAAAGCACTGTTTGCACATCTATCCAGTCTTCCCAGGGATATCCTGCAAAAATTTGTTGGGCTTCTGCTGCTATTTGCTTGTGTGTCCAATGGTCATCAGGACAAGATAACTTCTGTGTATAAATGATGGTGTGGAGAGGGATGTAAGCCCTGGATACTGTGCAGTCAAGCCTTTTAGTTTTTGCATGAAGTTTCTCAGTCCTGAGCTAAGATTTGGAGTTTGTTGTCCAAATAGGAGAAAACTTGTTAACAATGTTAATATTAGTTAACAGTTTATATGGAACTGGAGAGACAAATGGTTAATGAAAGTGGGCTCAGCCAGCATAAAGTAGGGAAGAGGGATTCTCAATGGACTGCCTCAATACTCAGGTCAGCTTTAGGACCTCTGAATTGTTTGGAAGGTGTGTGGCTTCCGTGAGATGTGAAGGCTTCTGCCATTCAACTTTGTATCCTCTTTCTGCCTGCTGGATTTTTAGGCTATCACTGTTTTGCTTGCCTGGTCTAGTGTAAATTTTCTATCCCATTTTTCTTGCCTCTAAATATGCAAGTACACAGCTAGCACTTACACTTCTTGTGTGGTGTCTCTCTACTGATATGCTTGTTGCTTTCTGCCTCTCTTTACCCACTCTCAAAAAAACTAGCTGACCAAGATGGTGGCACTGCAGGAGTTAAATAATAGAAGGCTTGAAGGAAAACCAGTTTTATTTTAGCAGCATGGGCAGAAAAGCATTTGAATTTTTCTGTCTCACAGTTTCATTAGTGCCCTCAGCTTTGAGCCACCATGATGTACAACACAGATGCTGTACACGTTATGAGGTGATTTGGCCAAGTCATACTATAGAAGATTTTTCAAAGAAGAATATATTTTATGGTACTTTTTGGTCCTTTTTGGTTACAGCAAAATTCTGTTTTATCTTGTACTATGCTGATTGTTGACAGCTAGAAAAGAAAATTTAAGCCAAAGGATTATTCATAGCATGTGGAGGTGGCAATAGCAGTCGTGGTATAGCCTGGCAGAATAGTTGACACAGTCTGTGATCCACTCTGTACTCCCTTTACTCTCCGAGGGCCCCTCAGCTGTACTGGGTGCCAGTGTATAACCTGTCCTGAGCACCTGCAGCCCCCTCCTTGCTGCACTCCTTAGTGCAGCTCTGTTATTGCGTGGGCTGTACATTAAATCCTGAGATGGGGTTGGTAAGCCCAGCTGTGTAAGAGGGATATATTCAGTTATGTGATGAGAGATATTTCTCTGGGGGATGTCACCACAGGGTGCATGGTCATATGTTGGCAGTACGCTTGGTTCCAAAGAGGGGCCAAGGCTGTGGTAGATGGCCTTGATGTGTGTTGCAGCCACAGGGTTGGGCATCACGAGACAATGGGTTAAGTGACTGCGTGATTTGTGCTAGCGGCAAATGTTGACAGAAGAAAGATAAAATCTAGGATTAATATTGTTCTTGTTAAAATGTTTCCTTTGGTGCTAATTCTGCCTGCTGAGATATGCTATTCATATTTGAACTGCTGCTGTACACAGAATTTGGTAGGATGAACTAAGTGTAATTCCTCAGCTTTTAAATAAAGCATAGATTTTTTTAAATAAAGTCAAGATTTTTTACTTCTGTTGCTTTAGGGACTCTTATATGTGATGACAGCATCGTGGTGGTGAAATAGATGTCTTCTCCCTGTACTTGTGTTCTGTTTGTAACAATGGGCTAAATTCACATTCTTTGTATTTTGCTTTATGAAACCACTTGCAAAACTGTTATCCAATACAAATTAACGTATCAGTTGCTGATCCTACATCTCAGTGCTTTATCTACATTTCACAAAACTGAAATAAATCAGGGTGTGATAGACAGATCTTAGCAAATTTCTGCAGTGACTTTATAACAACTGAATAACACCAGAACTTCTTGGAATCACACACAGCACGGCTGTACACAGTAGTGGGTAATGCAGACACAAGAATTTGTAATGTTTGCCCCAATCATGTTCTAGAAAGTTCTCTAATATAGTCCAAAATCCAGTATAGAGGGGGACAACTTTAGCAAACAGGTAGTTTAACTTTTCATGCTGGTTTTCGCTGAAAGCTCAATAGTACTAACTTTCAAAAGGCTTCTGGAATTTGCTTTTAGCTGTTGCTGGTAGCCTGACTTTACATGGTAGGATTAACTGAGAACACTTACAAGAGATGGAAAAGGTTTTCTTTGGCTGTTGTTTAGATTTTTTTTTCCTCTTGGTTTAGTTTTAATCTAATCTCTTCTGGGCACCAAGCAGAGCTGAAAAGTGAGTGACTTTTTATCTAAATTGAAGTGATAGCAATTGATCAGGTTTTCATCATCTGTCTTTGCTGTCATTGGAGCTTCCTCTGTGATCTGCAGTTGACTGAGAGAAATGAAAACTTAATTGAATTCTTTAGCTTGCTAGATGTTTATTTATAGATAGGTATGTTGAAGCATGGTGATGTAGGGCAGAGTTCTGTTTCTTGCCATGAATATAAAAGCTTCATCGATTTAATTGAGAACAGGAACATATTTGACTTCCGCGAAAAAGCAGGATGAAACTTAGCTTTGTACCATGACTTGGAAGTTGGTCATGATGACTGACAATAGAATAGAGAACTGGGTCATCCTGGTAAGGTTTCAGGTAATGCTTATCTCCCACCTTTTCCTTTTATTACTGAGTCAAGGACTGAGAAGGTTTTTAAAGAATGCATTTTGCAAAAGTATGCTGGTCCCACTGCCTCTGTGGAATTTGATAAATACCTTGTAGAGTCTTCAAAAAGCGTTCCAACATTTTGTTTTTACTTCTGCTTCAGTTTCCCTCACATATAATTGACATTGATATGGACATCTTTTTATACAGGTTTTGCACCATTAGAACAACAGCATCACTGTGCATTAAGTAGACAAGCAGCAGAGAGAAATTCAGCCTTGTCAAATGAAAATTAACTTCTTAAATGTTTGTGAGTAATAAAAAGCATGTAAAAAGCATTTACCAGAAATGCTTCATTTTTGTCAGCTGCCAGAAGTATTAGCTTAAACTGGAAAAACAGATTTTAATTGCAATATGCTGCCTGGTCACTACAACAAAGTTTTCTGAGGTCTTATTCCAGGTAGATATATTGTCAGTACCAACTCTTCTAGTCACTGTGCATTGATTCCACCAACACACGGGGAATTCTTCTAGTCCAAGTTAAATATTAACATAGTTTTCTGCTTGCAAGCTCTGTGCTGCTTTTTACTTAGAAAGTAAGCTCCTTGACCAAGGATTTGGTCAAATGAGGAAGACAAAAACCCAAATCACCAAAATAATACCTTAAACTTAAACTAAAGTTTGATTTTTTTTTTAGACTGGAGCAGGGCATAATTTCAACATTTTTTTTGTTGACTAATTACATTTCCGAATGTCATGACATTGAAACAGATTCAGGAGTTTGGGGTATGTATGATATTTATTGTGATAAATGTCCTTGCATTCTTCCTGCTAATTCACCATATATTTGCAGAGCTGATCTAAGCATTAGAGCAAACATTGACAGCTCTTGTTATTAGGAAGCATAGGAGAAAGATCTAAGAATCAGCAAAGGCTGCTGTGTACTGTGAAGGTAAAAGCTTTTCTTTTTTTATTCTCCCATGTGTTGGTGGCTTTTCCCCTGTATTCAAGGGCAGAAAAAAATGTTGGCTCCAAGCAACAGCCTTTTTTTTGTTTGGATCTTTACCCATTGCTCCTTCTTAATGATGCGCACTGAAGTTCACCAACAAAACACTTCGAAACATTTATTCACTCACAGTCTACAAATTACAAAGAGCAGCTGAGCTTTCATTGGTGTTTTTAATATTCTGGAGTTTCTATGAGCACTGGAATTTAAACGTTCCTGATAGTAATCAAATGTTTCCAGCAGTCAAGTAAGCAACTCTTATTAAAGTTATGGGTAAAACTGGAATATATTTCATAGTAGGAAGACAGGTTCTTGGGGGCAGTAGCTTCTTCTGCCCCCTGAGAGTGTTATTAATTCAAATCACTCATCAGTTGTACCCTTTCATTTAATCTGAATGAGTGCATGTAGTATGAAAGTTGCTGTGGATGGCACTGTCCCTTTCTAATCTGAGTGTTTATTGCTTTGATAGTAGAAAATGAAATCATATGCAGTGAGCTAATAAAATGTTATAGATGCTGTCACTGCATGCTGAAATCTAAAGATACGTAATGAAATAGACCTGATTATGTCTGTGAGCATTCAAAGGGATATCTGTGGATTACTGTCATCAATTATTCCTACTGCTTAATAAGAAAACAACAATAATGAATATCATCAGGAGGGAGAAACCCCTTGCTTTAAGAATAATCAGAAAGCTTTGCACTCTGGTGAGAAATATGAACAGACAAATTTGTCCCTTCTAATTTTGAATTCATTGTCAAGTTGAGGGTTCAACCACTGAATCTGCTTTTTGTATGGAGGAGCTATGAAGGGAGGACTGGAGTAGAAAAGAGCAGAGAATGGCCTGCTTTGAGAAATAAAGGTGTAGTGGAAGAACACAGTGACTTCACAGCAAAAATCTTCAGTGTGTTCAAAATATTAAGTACCAACCTGAGGTAGCCTAGCTTTTTCATGGCTGGTAAGAATCAGTTTAAGTTATAAGAAAAATGGATCCCAAATTTAGATTTTATTTTTGTGACTCCTCAAAAAAGAGGATAAGATATTTGCCAAGTTTCAAACTCTGCAAAGTCAACTCAGCCCTCGTAGGAGCAATTATGCAATAGCAAAGGCTGCCAAGGGCTGTTTTGTAACCAGTATCACTGGAATATGCAAGACTCAACAAGATGCTTATCTGTCAGGGGTGGTGTAGGATTAGTGAAATTATGCTGCAGGAGCCTTGGATTTAGATAGCCTTTGAAATCCTACAGACTGAAATTTTTCCTAACCCAGATGATTCTAGGAACACATTGTAAGAGCTGTTACGTAATGGGATCAGCATTAAAAAGAAAATGTATATATTTTTAAAAATACTTTTAATATTTTTGTTAATCTTTTATTCTTTCTTGTAAAAGAGGTTATTTTTGCTGGCATGAATGCATTTTACATAAAATGTCTGATATTAAAAGTGAAAAAGAGCAGAAAAATTACACACATGTACAGAGATAATTATGATTAACCTTTAATAATGATCATTGGCTGTTTTCGGGTAAGAGCAACTCTTCATAACCATTTTTTCATGAGAAGAATAGGTGATGTGGAATTGATTACTTGAGGCCTTTTTGCACCAAAACAGAATAATACAGTATCACATAAGGGATTATCTGGCATTTACTCGTAAACAAAGTGATTACAAAAACTTCTGTCTCTGAGACAGAGCCTTTAGGTAGGAAGTTTCATCCTGTATAGGACTCCATGTGTACCAAGGGCTTTTTCTTTTCACAGCCATGGTTAGCATTCTTATGGGTCTGGCTGTAGCTTCTGGGCAATGGATGTATGAGGGCCATTGTCCTTTATTGAAAATACTGACTTCAGTGGGGCAGTGCATTATATTAACCCAATATAGAATGTGGTCCAAGGAGCTTTTAATTTCTGGGGAAGTAAGATAAACTTCCCAACCTGATCAATTTGTGGAATTGTGAATCTTAAAAACATTCTAGAATCATAGAACAATTTAGGTTAGAAGGGACCTTTGGCATTCATCTAGTGCAAACCCCTGCTCAAAGCAGCGTGAACATCACAGTTAGACCTTGTGGTAAAGAACGAAAGAACACCAGAGCACTTCAAAGCCAGTATTGCAGAGGAAATATATGACCAAACCAAAATCCCCAGTGAGGCCCAGAAAGATGAAATGGCTTTTGTGGATGCTGAATTGATGGATACTCCTCAAATGTACTGAGCACTGCTCATGTTATCCACTTTTGTGCTTGAATACACTAGTAACACTTAATTTTGTCACTTCTTCCTGGAAATTCATTATTCCTCTGTTCACAAAGCTATCTTATCCTTACTCTTCCAATTTATTTTAATCAATTTTTGTATGATTTGTTTTGTTCATAATCTATGAATAGATCGTCTGTAACAATACTTCCAGTTTTGTCTTTTCAGAGGTCCGTGTAGATTTCAGAAGTGTCAAGGAATCTCCTCGCATGACCACATGTTCTTTCTCTTTGAATGAGCCAGCTCAGTGGCCTGTCCGTACTAGTTTTGCGGTGGGCTGTCAAGCAGAGGTTGAATTATATGTGGAGCAACTGCTGTTTCTGTTGAAGCGAGAATATCCCAAGAAGGATAAATTAACTTTGACATTGTCTCAAATAATTAAAAATACTAATTCATAAATTTTTCTCTTCCCAATTGCTCCAGACTCTTGTGAGACTGATATGACCACAATTTATTTCATATAACTTTATATATTTTGCCAAAGCATACAAGATGAGAATGTAGGTAACTCCTAATGCTAGATGAGCACCTCCAGAGGGCAAGTCAGCTGACCAAGGCTGATAGTCTGCAATACAGGATTTCTCTGTTAAGAACCATGACCATCTTTATGTCCCCCTGACCTAGCAAACCATCTTGACTGAGGGCTTGACTATATATTAAGCTGGTCAAGAATAGCCATTCCAGAATTCTTTCTGAATAATTGTATGTGTCTATATATTTATTCCAACTACATCTCCCTACACTCTCGGTTATTCCTAGTTGTTCATAATAGCCACTTAAAATTCATATGCTCTTTTAATTCCAGTTGAAGCATAAACAGGCTCTAAGGGAATCAATAATGTTAATATTAATCTTTTCCTGAAGTTACAATGCTTGCTGGTAGGTGTTTTAGGCAAAATGCTATAGTCTGGGTTTATCACAGCTAATTCTAGCACTAGACTGAGGTATCACTGCTAAGGATATTCTGTTTTGTCCTCTCTGCAATTAGACACCTGTGGATCAGGATTACCCAGAAAGCCAATCAGCATGTCTAATGTATGTCTGTGTCTCTCTGTGATAGCATAAGCCTCCTGAGATGAGAGGCTATTTATTTAAGCACCTCAGTTAAATGCCGGTGTTCGGTGGGATGAATCAGGACCAGGGTCACTAAGACCTCCATCTGCACAGAAGAAGGTGTTCAGACTTATGTTCTGATTGATATATTTATGTAGCCTCTACGACACCATGACATTTTCCGGGTCTCCTAGTGTAGTATTATCTTCTACAGTTCTCTTCATAATTTTTAAGAAAAAATCTACTGTGTAGTTTGAATATCACTGAAGCATTGATTTCTGCCCTGCTTTCAATTTCATTGTAGTGTGGACTCCAAAATTCCATGATTTTTCAGTTCCAGTTAAACTTGTAGTTAGTATGTGGTATCTCAATGGGGCAAGTGAGTGTGTGTAAGGGGAATGAAGGTACATGTGAAAGAAAGTTCTTGTAGATTAGATAATGAAATGCAGAGGAAAGAACTTAAGACACAGGCAGGCAAGAGGAAACCTGAAGAGTTGATTCAGGAGAGTAAAGAAGCAAAAGACAAAGGTAGTGCCCTGAAGTTGATTGTGTTTTACATAAATGTGCTGGATAGTGAGTTGTGGTAGCTGAGTGACCTCATGAAACTTCTGTTCCTACTGTAGGTGGGATGGAATTTGAGGCAGCGATTTCTTTTGATTCCATACCTAAATCTGACAGAATTTGCAAGCTGGAAACCTAATTCAAACAAAATGCTGTAACTTGGCATGAAGAATGAGTGATAGTCATCTGGAGCCTGCAGTTCCTATACTAGCTCTGGAACACAATGGTGTAAGGTAGCAGTGAACTGTATCTTCTGAGGAATTCTGTTGTCCTTTTGTACAGAATCCTTTTTTTGTCTGTGAGGATATACCTCAAGGTGATATCCTTCAAAGACAACCCTCCTTCCCTCTCCAAGCTACCCACCTCCCCAGTAAATAGGGGTATGGCTTTCAGCAGCAGCTCCAGTGTAATTAAAAAACCCAGTCATAATTTAATGACCTTCTGTGTACTTTTATCTTTAAGGCTCAAGGAGAGAGCATCTTCATTACAAAAACCGTGAGACTCGTCTAAATTATCTGTTGACCTTCTAGAAACAATCCAGAAGGTGATAGCCGTTCATTTCTACACACAAAGGGAAGAGGTGGGTGTGAGCCAGAAGCATGTTAGGAAAGTGAACTTTCCTAGAGTGTAATGTGTATTTACAGGAACCATTTGTTAAGTAATTTCAGACAGGCCCATTTGCATCTGATGCATCTGACTGTGGTTAATTTACAGAAAGAAGTCCTGAAATTAATCAACCAAATTCATCAGGGTAAATTTACCCACCCCATCTGCACTTGTTCCAGTTTTCTCTCATGTGGAAAAGCTTTCCTGTTGCATTTAACCTCACCACTTACCCATGTGACATTTTCCTTCTTTATTTAGATAGAGCCAACAATGGTAGACACTTCTGGTGAAACCCTGAGCCATTGAAATTAGTGGGGAGACTCCTGTGGATTTCCGTGAGGATTTCTCTCTTACAAAAGAACCTTTCTGAGAAAAGCAAAATACATTTAAATTTCTGCTTTGTGTTAGACAGTGAATGTAAAAACTGTGACCATACCTAATTAGATCACATTCTCCATTACGCTGTTTTCCTGTTATTTGACCTGTACTTAATTAAGGAATTACCATTTCTGGGTGCATCATTCTACATGTGGAACTTAAAATTCCCATGTCACCTTGAGCTTATATTTTAATCAAAATGTAAATATTTCTTCGCATTTTAACCAGTTCCTAACCTCTGATGCTGGTGGCAATAGACGGATTTCATCTTTTAATTCTTTTCTGTAAATTGTTAATAAAAATATTAAGAATAGCTATCTGATATAAATCCTATGCAAAACAATTCTTGCCATGTTATGGTGAATGGATACTTTAAATTCTGATCTTCTGCTTTCTGTCTATAAACCAGTTATTTAGTATTATAATTTTCCTTATCCAGTCTCAAAATTTTCCTTAGGGCAGCTTATATTTAATACCGTATGCACTAATCCATCAAGTGAAAAATTGTCAAAGGCCTTCTGAGAGTCTAGACATCTGTTGCTGCTATAGGTTGTGTCAATGGCTGTTTCCCCTAGAATCTTGAAGTTAATAAGGTGTTTTGATGTAATTTGGTTCATAATTCCAATATGAACTGGTTTTATACATCTTTATGCAATTAATACGTCTTTTATATCTTTAACACTTCTGCTACTAGCTTTTTTAGCCATTTCAGGTGGTGCTTATGCCAAGTTAAAGCCACTGGAATCGAAGAATTCACCAATTTGAATCTCAGTGAGTTCTGGAGAACATTATTTTTTCCACTATTTAGTTTTAGAGTACAAGTATATAACAGATTCTGTGAAGCAGTATGCTTAGTAACATGTTAGCGTAGACCAAAGTCAAATTAAACACAATTTCTTTTTCTTTTTTTTTTGTTACCTATATGAATTTTCTATCCTTAGCCTGATAGTTCTTGCAGTCTATTAATGTATATTTTAACATATACACAAATCTATATGACCTACACAAAGACAAATGGGGAGTAACAATTGCTTAGAGCTGGAGAGCAAGTGGAATCAGAACCAAAAGAGTATACCAAGACACTTTGAAAGGGCCTTAGAAGCTGAGAAAAGGAGTGCTAGATATAGTAGATGCAGACAACAAATTAGAATGGTAGCCGAAAGTAAGGGTAACTGTTATTGTTGTGTTTGTATGGATGCTTTTTCTTTCTTAAAAATTTTGCATGTGTGGGTGGGTGCTTTTTTTTTTTCTTTTTTTTTTTTTTTTTGGTAAGTTTTCTATAATCCAGCCATTCAACAGCCTCAAGAGTCAAGACATCTGCCTTGGAGATGTACTCATGTTTTGACGAGCCTTAAAGCATCCTGATTTTTGACATAACGTTGAAATGAAATCTTTGATGCTTGACAGCTGCTGGCTGCATGGAATGCTCGGTTTTTTTCTTTTTTCCCCCCTTTCAGCATTATGTTTACTTCACATAATAAGAATGTGCATCATTTTGAAGAACAGTTTTAATTCCCTTTATCCAAAAAGCTTTCTGTAAAAGTGATAAATTCATAGGAGTTAACATCCTTTTGGTGAAGAATGCTGGCAATTTTAACAGCTGTATATGTATGTGTGTAAAAGCGCAGACTAGGGATAAAAGGCTGTGTGAAGTTTTGCACATGGTAGCAGAAAGATGCCATCGGATGTAATGCTGGAACTGACATTATCATCTTGGCACCCCTGACCAGTGCTCGCTGTACATTAGAGAGGAGCTGCAGTTGGGAGGCTGTCAGGCTTCACAGAAACAAAAGCAAATGTCCCACAGAAGCAGTTGCAAATGCTGTTACAGTGCTACTAATGTAAGCTGTAAAGCCAGATGGTATGGATCATATGGCTCATGCATATGGGTGAGCAATGCAGGAGTAGTTCCATTGTTGCAGAATTACTGTGACCATGGAGACTTGAGGGAAGAAGTATGATCATGTAGCATAGGAGTGGATAACTCATGTTGGCAATAATGGCTGCCATCTCTAATCTGTAGAGTGATCACAGATCCAGTTATGACTGATAGTTTACACTGATGCTATGACAGCCCGTAGGGCAATTTCTGTGCAGCATTTTATTTTGTGTTTATTAAGGGTGGCATCTGCCCAGCTGCTCTTCACCACCGATAATCACTTTTCACTTGAGCTAAAGGGAAAGTACAGTAACCTCTGCCTTTATGTGGTGGTGGTAGAAACAATAAGAAGCCAACGTCTTAGACTGCGGAAAAGCCAAACACAAACTAAAACCAATGGGATAAGAAATTTCAGAAGGAATGCTTGCCTGTTCAGCTGATTTGCAGGTGTCCGTGGATGAAGGACATCAGTGAACAGAAAGTTAAATGAATAAAGAGAAGCAGAGATGGCAACAGGGAACGTGGAGAGGTTTGCAGAGCTTAGATGTATAGTACTTAACAGAAGGGCAGACTTAGATTTCAAAATAATTATATTCACCTTTGGTATTTTTTTTTTCTTTTTGTTCAATAAAACAGGACTTTGTATACATACATTCTTTCCTCCTCCAAATAGAAGCAAGTTAGCAAGGCCCCAACTACTGGCAAACTCTCAGACAAATGGGAAACAAACTTTCCTTAATTTAATCAAGCCTCAGTACCTATGGCAGATTTTCGAACCTGCCCAGGCCTCATCCCTACTTTTGGGGTCACTCCTGTGAGGTGCTGAAAACTCTGGCCCTGAGCCAGCAGCACGATAGATTGTGTGCAAATAGCCCCATGACTTCAGTGGGACTGTTTGCATGCTTAAATCAAATGTGTGCTGAAGTGCTTCACTGCTGCAGAGCCAGAATGCCTGATGCCTTGTAGGACCGAGTCCTTGGAAATCTAATTAATACATTTCAGTGCCAAAATGGGGACAGAGTTCTTTTAAAAGTCTGTCCCCTGAGTTAGGTGTCTAAATGTTGAATGCTGAGTTTTCCTGAAAATCTAGCCTTTAAATATCAACCCTGGTAATTTTTACTGATAACAAGTTCAGCAGAAACATGTGGTCAGTATTTTTATTCCAATCCTACATGTCATTTACACATCCTAAGGTGGGGGATTTAATACGAACTAAATAACACATGGGTTACTGTAGTTGTTTGTTTATTTTGTGGCTTTAGACACACAAATGTAGGTCTGTTCCAAACAATGTAAGATCTAATGTTTAATTAAATTAAAACACCACACATTTCTGAAAATGAAGTTGCCTTTGATTTTTAAAATTAGTCTCAAACTCAATTTGCAGTGGTAGTCATTGTGATACAGATTACATCACGCTTGTTTTCATGCACATAGGGCCTCAGATCTGGTGCTAAACCAGTATTAGCCTTTGCTCTACTTGCATTTAGGAAACATTATACTGCTAACTGCTATTTTATGGATGTGGCTAAGGCTGTATTTATCTATGCAAGGTTTACTGGTTGTGTTATGCTTACAAATTTCCATAATTAAGACTGCAAATTCCATAATTACAGCTGGAAATGAGAACCGTTTTGCCAGAGCTCATTTTGACTGTTGAATTCATGAAAAAGGGATTTTTTTTGGGGGGGGGGGTGATACTGCTTCAGTTACACCATGATTTTTATTGATCTACCATAATTCTTTCCTACTTTTAACAAAGCTATGGCAGTGAAAGTTCCAGTTGTAGGCAAGTCTTCTGTTTTGTTTAGTTTTCCTAGTTGCTACCTTGTAAAATAACCAGCCATTGAGAACTTTCTTGGAAGTTGAATATGAAGCTGCATTTTGCTTGACTGTTCTTACATACGTACTCAAAATATAAGCATGATGGAATAACGTTATGGCTGTTCCATATAAAAAATGAGGAAATCTTTGTATTATGCAACAAAATCATGATTACAAGTGAACAATTCCTGTTTTTTCTACATAAAAATTATGGCACCATAGTATGAAAGATGTTTATGAACTTTATTCATCAGCAACCTATGATTCGTGGTTTGTGACAATCTTATACTCACAGAGGTTGACTCAGCGGCATAGGAACTTCTCTAATGTATCAGAAGCAGTTCAGGCTTGCAATTTTGCCACTGAGAAGTACTGTCTTTGGTATTTTCTAGAAAGTTTTCCTCTATTAGTGATGAGTCAAAAATAAAAAAAAGGAGAAGTGATGTCTGAATAAATCCTCAGTGTGGCACACAGTGTAGTTCAGGATGTTACTACTTGTCAGGCTGAAGAGATCAGGACAAATTCAAAGTTTGCGTCCTGTGGAAGGAAAAAAACCCCACACTCTAGTAATATTTAACTTCAAAAAGGGAAAACATAAAAATGAGAAAGCTTCTTGAAAAGAAATTTAAAAGAGCAGCCAACAGGGTAAAATTATTAAATACCCTATACTAGAGGCTCAGAGTAAAAGTGTACCACCTATCAAAGAAAAAATTTAAAAAATAACCTTTTCCTAAAACCAGCTTGGCCAGCAGTACAGCAGCAAGATACTACTCAGAAGTGCAAATGACAGATCAGCAGGACGAGATGAATTGTGTCCCAGGATTCACAGTGCCATTGCAGGAGTTCTAGAAGAACTCAAATATGGAATTGTTAAATTGTTAGCTGCAGTGTGGAATTAATGTTCTAATCAGCCTCATTATTAAAGGAATGAATAGTGTTAAAATGTGTTGCCTTCTTATAAAGTAATAACTAGTTAAAGATGAAAAACCGGGGGTAGAAAAAATTATGGGTTTTCATAAAGGGGTGGTCAGTGTGTTCTCCCATAGAGTCTACAGTACAACCTGAACTACTCAACATATTTATAAATAATTTAATAAAAGTTTATGATGAACTGCTAAACATAAAGAAGGGGGTGGATATAGCTTTTGGGTCAGGCTATCCCTCAACTGCAAGTTGCCAAAACCGGAAGGGTACCACAGACAAAATTCTTGTTTTGTTTCTATAGTCTTTCCTTAAGTATCCTGTGCTGTCCACCTTCTGGTACTAGGCAGACTTTCAGTCCGACCTTGTTTGGCCAGTTTTATATTCTTATGAGTCAAGTGTGCTCTTGCCTGCTTTCTTGATTTGTAAGACTACTGAAACGGGGAAAAAAAGTCTGGTAGTTGCAGTGATTGTTTCAGTCTGGAGTCTGTGAAGACTGTGTAGAAGGTTTATTACTTCTACTAATTAATTTACAGAACTTTTTGCCTGGCAGTGGTTGCTGAACCCTGTCAATTCACTGTTTCGCTATTTCTTCTGTCACTCAGAGCTCACCAACTTTGCTGTATTTCAGGCTGATATCTTTAAAATACACTTCTTAGGAAGTTCTTTTCATAGATTAGTTTAGGCCTGAAACAACTAGATGTTTTTTTCACACATCTAGTATTTCCAAGAATTGATCCTGATTTCTACCTGAGTGAGAGAGACGAATGGGCCTGATATCTTTAAACATTTCTTACCTTCTTATATATTTTCTTGAAAAAACCGTGATAAAAATGGCAATTCAAAGCTTGCCTGATGATTCAGTCCAGCAAACCATACATATCTCAAATACTACAGACATATGCACTATTGATTCTCTATTTAAAAGCTGGCCATGTAAATTTAATTTAAAGGCTCTGAGGCCCTGCAGTGTTGCTGAATAAACATCTAACAGTAATAATATGTTCGATACATGAGTGCCAGTGCTAACTTAATTCCACTTCAGAATATCAAGAATCACAGACACCTTCTTCCTAGTTAATTGCTGTGTTTAATTTGTTTGCTCAAGTAAGACAATACTTCAGATTATAATAGAGACCAAAAGGTCTCAAACTGTTCATTCCCCAGAGCAAGCCAAGAAATGCAGAAAAGGCCCAAACATGTTGAATACCCATCATGAAGAGCAGCTAGTTTTTTGCCATTTTTTGATAACAATTTGCTGACATGAAAATTGACTATTACGTAGTGCTTTTGAAATCCTCCTGTACTGTGAATTCTTTAGTTTGCATGAGGGAAATATCTAATGGTAACAGACTGCTTATTTTGGACAACGTAAAATGACCTGCTGTAAGCGTCTTAAATCAAATGCTGGCTGAATAATCATGAGATTAATTACAATTCTAAATAATTTTCTATTGTGCCTGCCACTTGGTAGCTAGCAGCCGGAGCAGCCATGGTGTTCATTGGTGACTGGTTTTATGGTGCATGCGTATCGTCTGAATATTAGCAAAGTAATCGTTCAAGGTGGGAACTCATCATCCTTTGGCAGTAATTTTAGCGGGTAAATTCTGATAAGCCCATCTCCTCTGAACAGTATTGCAAAATCTCAGGGTACTGGAACTGTCGAAATTGAACCTGTCTAATATTAAAGACTTCTATTTAGCCTAAAGTCAACAGGTGCTAGGCTTTTGCCTTTCTGCTTCCATCTGACCAGGTCAAAAGTTTCCATATATATGAGCTGTCTGATTTTTTTCTTCCTAAACAGAAAAATCTATAACTTCATAAAACTAACATAACTTAAAGTTTCATTGTCTCTGAGGTATCCTTCAATATCAGTTATTTAATCCTTAGGTGGGAGATTCTCCATAAAGGAAACCTTAAATTAAGCAAAACATAGTTGCCCCAGATGACCAGAATCTTGGGAAGATGCATCATGAAACTACAAGTTCTGCAACTTACTTTTCCTTGCTGACTGTATTTCTTTGCTATTCTTTGATACCTACTTTCAAGATTTCTGCTGTAGCTAGAGTAAACAGTAGGTATGATGTAAAAGATAACTGTCAGCTCCAGAGAGAAGCCATAATGGCACAGATAATCCTCTCGGTAAGCAATGATTTCTTGAGATGATAACTTACGTGAAGTTTGTGTGGTGTATTTAACCAACAGGACTGAGCATTTACAGCCTAAAGAGGGTATATGCATTTTGCTTACAGGTGCTGAGTGTTCTTCCTTTCTGTTCTTTTGGAAGAATGCACTAAAATCTCCCTTTTTTCCAAGTTTGATACACCGAACATACTCATACCTGATTTCTGTCGGTGTGAATGCCTAAAGAATTCTTTGAAAATGTCTCATTCACTTTGGTCCTGGAGGTTTCTCTGGAACTTGTCAAGTGCACTGACTATCTGCATTGCCCAGCTGCTTGTAAAAATTTAGCTCACTGTCATCTCTTCAATTCAGCAACCTAGAATGATGCAGCATAACTTTGGGAAACAGCAGCATTAAATTAGAGATGCAAGCTGCAGACTGTAATATTAAAAATGTGTTCTCCTACTGTGGCCTAATTTGCCTTTTTCTTTTTATGCTGATAACGTATCTGAACCCACACTGTGAGCAGTGTGTAATAAGTTTCTAGGCTTTTGGCATCTGTTATGGACAAACTGTGGATTCTCTGCAGCTTCAAACAGCAAAAGAAATGAGAAGATCGATGGTATTCGTGTCTAGAGGTGTGACATGGAAATGTGCCTAAACAAATGTAATTTTGCAGCAGGAGCACTTAAATTGTGTTGAGGCTAAAAAAACCAGATCTTGCTTATCACATGAATTAATTAACTGCAAAACATTTCTTTCTCCCCTTGTTACATGAAGTAAAGGGCTGGGGATTTGAATCCTGTAATTCAGCATATAAAACTGCTGTCAGAACCTCTGGCTCAGGAAGCACTGAAACCGCAGGATGCTGGAAGTGTAGCCAGGGGAAGAAGGATCACTGTGTGCTTGCCTTGCCCTTAGGCATCTGCTGCTGGCGGCTGTCAGAGCCAGGATACCCAACCAGATAGACCTTTGGTCTGACCCGGCGTGGCCACTCTTATGTAAGAACACACGTGATCACGGGTGGTTTTGGTCTCCAGCCCCTTCCCGGGCTGGATCATGACTGAGGATGAATGAAACTGTGACTGGAGTTAATTTTAAAACACTGTTATTCACGTTTGGAGTAATTTCAAGGAATGTTGTGCTGTCCAAAAATACGAAAATCCACTAGATATACAGTCCTACTCAGAAGTAGTAAATTATATATGTTCACATATTCTAAACAGTTTTGAAGTAACAAAGGAATTGTTACCTTGTGATTCAGCAACATGAGATACCTTGATGGGTGTTATACTTAACTCTC
Source organism: Pygoscelis adeliae (assembly GCF_000699105.1). Taxonomy (NCBI): domain Eukaryota; kingdom Metazoa; phylum Chordata; class Aves; order Sphenisciformes; family Spheniscidae; genus Pygoscelis; species Pygoscelis adeliae. The sequence goes on from NW_008824941.1 coordinate 2,722,669, forward strand.
TACACCCTTCCAGCATAGCCTGATACGCGTGTGCCTCAGTTTTACAGTAATAATCTGGAAATAAACATATTTTCTCATTGTCCTTGTCTGTTTTGTTTTTAAATAGTACATTCTTTGTAGCAATATCCCCTAGCATTTATGGTTGAAACACCTAACACAAGGAGTCCCAACTTTATTTGGGGTCTTTAGATGTTGCTGCATCACACACATGACCAATATTTTAAGCTGAGGTGGTAGGAGCCAGTTTTTCTGAGAGGTTATGCAGTCTGCTCGAGATGCACCTTCTCTTTCCAGATCATTGACGTTTATGTAAGGCTGTAAAAGTGTAAGTGAGAGTTTTGCTAGCAATGGAATAAATAATTCATTCTTTTATTTAAATAATACACCCTCTTTTCTGAATCTTTCCTGTCAGGAAAGTAGGCTTGGCCCTGAATTATTGTCTCTTGGTGAGTATACAAGAAAAGAGCTGTCAAGTCACCTTCCTCGAGCCCGCAGCCAGGGAAAACTGCCCTGGAAGGGGGCAAGTGAATTCAGATTTGACTGCAAGAGAGCATGGTCAAGTGCTACTTTAACCACGGCTATTCACATTGCAGTGAGCAAAAAGTGGAAAAAGGGGGTGAATACCATTGTACTTGTTGAGCCAGTAGCTAAGCTGTTTCCAGCCTCTGGTTTTAGACTGGATAGTGTTTGGACAGAAGCAAGATATGTTGGGCAGCTGATGTCAAATAAGGGAACTTTTCACTGTGAGCACATATTTTTATTGGTCTTGACCTTTCAGATTTTTAAAGCAATGTTACAACAGTGTAACTTCTCATGCAGATGACCGAGCTGTCCTTTGATTAGTTCCTGAGAAATACCAGCTATAATTAAAAATATAAAGAATAGTATGGCACGGTTTATTTGCTGTGGGAAGAGTTTCTTATCCCATGCAGTTTGGTACTGCTGGGCTGACTGAATTGGGTGCAGTTCTCCTCCAAATGCCCTTTGGATAGCATGATCTAAAGGTGGCAAGTGAACAGGGAGCTAAATCTATTCTGCAGTATGTAGACCAAAAAAGGAGAGAATGTTGCAAAGGAAGCAGGAAGTCTGAGAAAGTCTTGATTTAATTTCCATAAATGTTTGTTCTAAAGATACAGCAAGTACCAATATGAAAAAGCTATTAAAATAATCCCATTTCTCCCCTTTCTCTGGAATTTTGCTGATTACAACTCCTTCTATAACAGGTTTTTTTTTCCTTTGAGTGCTATTATTCTGTGCAGTTGTATGAGCCCGTGTTTAAAACTAATGCAAAGGGGAAAAGAAAATCCTGCAGTCTCAGGAGCACATATCTGGAGGGCCACAGTTTCTGTTGAAATAAAGTTGTTAATGGAATTAGAATCACAGTGACATACTGTGAAAGGCTTCTCTTTATTACACCCCTAAGATTTATGAAGGAAATGGTCCAGACTCCTACAAATTCTTGTGAAGAGTGAGGAATATATACGTTAGTGTGCCAGACATAATATGTTATATATGCCAGATTAAAGCAAATGAAGTTTTAGTGTAGATTTCAGCTGAGATGGCCTTCTGGAGAAGTTCACTGTCTTTCTGATATTTTTAAAACCCTGTTTTATTGATCAGATGCTTGAGGGCAAGAGATTGAACTAATTCAGTCTGAATTAGTTTTATCTGAATCTTCAATGGACTGTGAGAGTAATCTTTGTCTACAGCAAATGAGGGATGTGAATTTACTCAATTGCCTGAAATTCTGTCATTCATTTCAGATGCTTGTACTTTAAGCCAATATAATCTAGAAAAGTTCTGAAATGTGATAAATATTTATCTTTTCTTTTTTTTTTTTTTTAGGTGAATTTAGTATTTAGGCAAAACATGAGGCTAAAAACTGAGTCAGGTACTACTCTTGTTAGTGGCCATGCAGGTGTGGGTGTGGTAATGATTTGCCTGGACACCAGTTAAAAGCGATCTTCTCTATGGAATTTGGGTAAACTGACTGACCAACGTATAGGAAAATAAGCTATTTTATTGCCGTTATTCCAGCATAGCTTCCTACGTAGGGATTCTGTTATAGAATAAGATTTGTTAGTTTATGAGCAAAATTGTTGTTTCAGAATGCAGTCTTCTTGTGTGGTTCCAGGATATTGTGTCTGCACAGGAAGGTATTCTGGAACATGGATGACAAAATAGGTTGGTCTGAATCTTCATGTCATCAAGATGCTAAGGTTAAAGGGGTTAGTTCATCCCTATTTTGCCTTAGTATTACTGAGATTTCCTATATGAGTGCCAAGACTGATAGGGTGTCAGTGACAGAGCCAAATGCCCATTAGGATGTGGAAGAGAATGATTCCTCACTGCCTGTAGCTGGGACTATACTGTTGGGAAAGTTTTTTGTTTGTTTCTTTCTTTTTCATAAAAACAGAGGAGAAAAATAAGGAATCCAAGTGTTTAAAAATTCAGTCCTGAATATTGATCATTATTTTGTGTTTCTGAGTTTTTCTGAAAATGAAGCCCATATCTTAAGCACTTCCATTTTCATATAATGCCATTAAAATTAGATTCCTAAATTAGGTATTGAATTGCTGGTTGAAAATTACATTTTTCTGTTGTTCAGGATAAAATGTATTGAAGCCTTCTCTTTTTGTTCTAACTTGGAGCAAAACTTGAAGTTTTCCATGGGATGGGAATTCTGAGAAGTTTCATTTTTAAAATGTTGAATCGTTGTAACCTGATACTTAAGTGATTTTGCTTTGTTAGTCTTGAAGCATGCTACATATCAGTAGTTTAAGGCGAAGGTATAAAATAAATGAAGTGACGAAGTAGAGATAAAATGCAAATTAAAAAAAATACAACAGAAATTGTTCATTAGAAACTATCACATCTAAGATTTCATCAAAATTAAAATTGCTTTTTCCAGAGAAAAGTACCTGATCAAATTTTCTTTGATCTAAAATGTTCTTAGATCAGTATGGTAGATATTTCAAACATGAAGTGAACAGGTTGTTGCCTGCTATTAGGTGCCCCATTTTGAAAACTGGGCCTCCATTAATACCAATGAGGATTAAAGGTGAAACAATACATAGCCATCATTAGTCATCATTATTTGATGATCCATCTAGCCTGAAGATCAAGCATTTGCTTTAAAAAGAAGTCACTTTTTCACATTTAGGAACACCAACTGCAAACTGTATCAATTCCAGGTGTAATGGGTTTGAATAAAAAATTGAAAGTCCAAATTGCCTATACAGTTGTGCAAATACATAAGTGAATTTTTGTATACGGTATATACAATATATCTCTAGGGCATATCTTTGCAGTGGAGTTGTGGGATGGAGGTGGTGAGTTCTAGTGCATTCCGTCCTGAGAAAATGTCTGTGGATGTGAAAGAACTCAGTCCACCAGATACAGGATTTGAATCTTGCTGCTGCAATACATTACCACTTCTCTTTTCCCGAGATGTGATATCTGAAACGGCCATCAGACTGATATTTGCGGTTAGGAGAAGAAAAAAAAGGCTTTGGTGGGATTTACATGTGATATTTTAAAAACAGGGAGAAGGACTGGTATAAGTAGTAGTAAATTGTGATGAGGCTGTGGAGGGAGAGATCAAGACTGTGGAGGGAAAGGGAAGAAAGGAAGCTTCAGAGATTAGATAAGCAGCCATAATTTTCAGGGCATACTTGATCCAAACCTCAGAAGACATTGTGGTTCATCTATCATTGGATTTTGACCTGTGCTGGAAATTCTTTTTAGCAGAAATACTGTAATGAATTGGCAAAAACCATGTACGTTTTCTTTGAAACCTTTTGTCTTTATGCCAATATAAGCAAGAGAAATGCTTTTACCATAAGCCTGTAGCTTTCCTATAACCAATGATCTTTGTTTCACTCTTAACACACTTAGACAGTGGGTTAAGGTTTTCCTTGCCCTTTTTTTTTTTTTTTTTTACACAGTTTTAGGTTTTTTTCTTGTAATGTGTGTGGGAATACCCCACTGGCCAATTACTTTCTGCACATCTTTAGGTCTCTCACATTCAATAGTCACAGCCTATCAATGGGCAGCATTGAACATTAAAATGCATGAAGTTGAATTAGACTCTTCAGCCCCCAAATGGCCCCATAGGCAGAAACCCCCCTGAAAGAACTGTCGTTTAGAATGCAACTAGCAAATAATATGTATTTTATGCTGAAAGCATAGAGGCATTTAAAGTTTGAATCTTAATCATAAATGAACGAGTATCAAAAACAGTGGTGGAATGAAGCCAAGAATTTATCAGTTTTTCAAAACACCATTTACAAGAGGCATTTTTGATTTTTCATTGGTTACACATCCGTAGATATTATGCAGGCTGCATACTGAATCATGGCAGAAAGATCTTTGGTGTATGAGGTGGTGGGTTTTGTTTCTTCAAGTTTTTCCTTTGCTGCTGTTTAATCTGGAATTGGTCCCTATTCCCATTCATTTTAATTGTCTGCTATGAATTTAGAGGTTTTATGTTGGTATACTTGGCATACTTCCATTTTATCCTTCCTTGCCATGCTGGAAGTGGGCTCCAGATCAGACATTGCAAAGGACATGCATTTACAATCATTCTTTTGAAAATGGGCCTATCCCCAGAAGCATATATCTGCTTCTTGATGCTGCTTCACAGCTCGAGAGTGGTTGTCGTAGGTGCAATCTTTCAGTGTCTAATAATAGTGGGTGAACAAATACAGTGAGAAACTCTCCCTCTCGCTTTACTTTCACAGATGTTTTCAGGCTATTTGTGAAGGCCAAGGGATTGAAAACTTTGATTCTGGAGCATGCAGAATCTTTGCCTGATTGCCTCCATCCAACATCAGGAGCATTTGGATATTGCAGAAGAAAGGGTTTTCTCTCTCTTTTTGTATGAGACCTTCCTGGTCAATTGAAGTGTATGCCTTCTTTGTGTATTGACTAACATAATTTTTCTTCACAAATCAAATACAACGTATCTGGAGACCCCTCCTGCCAGACATGCTGCCATGTGTTGTTCTTGCAGTAGATCAATGATGAGTTACTTCACTTCAGAAGACACACTTCTGTCACACTTTCTTGATTTTGGTTGATCCCAGTAGCACAGAGGAATGCGCTGCTTTGTGGCACAGGGCTGGTGTTTTCCATAATGGTTTTACAGGCTGTTTTAGCATGATATATTCCAGTCTGTGCATTTTGTTACTCTGGGGGAGTAGTGACATAGCATGACCTTTTCCATTTTGTGTTTTTAACATCATGGCAGCAATTATATTGTCTCTAATGCAAAGGATCTTTCCAAATTTTCGTAGAGAAGACTGATCTTCAGACTCAGTGTCATATGCTAGGAACAGAAAATACTCTAATGGAGGGGAGGAGGATTCAAGTGTGAAAATGCATGCAATGTATCATATGCTATGTGCCGGCCTCTCATTTTAGTAAATAATCACTAACTTTCAGAAATAAGTCAATAAACTATTTTTCTGCCACGTTGGTATACCTCATAAGCACAACCTGATTCTATTAATGAACATCCTCCTGAATCCCACTGCACTTTTCTGCCTGAAAAGTGGGCCTCAAAGAGACAGGAAGTATGTCTGTGAAGTCTCTCAATTTCTGCCATATGAAAGTGAAAGTGAAGCAGACTTTGGCTTGTCGTGAGAATTTTCCTAGTAATACTATAGAGCATGTTTAAAGGAACCCAAAATTTTCTGCTTGAGTAAATTTGGTTTTGCTGATGAAATCTGTGGTGCTTAAAATGGAAACCCTCTTTGGTAACTGAACAAAGCCATCAGGTATGTTATCTGACTTGACAGTCTGGTGTTTGATTAATCAAACTGTTAATTTGTTTTTAAATGACTGATGCTCTTTTAGTATGTCTGACTTAAGTGCCTGTTTATAATTACGGTACTGAATCAAAGGCTCTTCCCAACCATTGTACAGATTAGTTTGGAAGGATGTGTTTTGATTTTAGTAGTCGTAAAAAAACTAGCATTGGTGTTTACTTTAAAGCACAAATATGTTCAAAGAAACACATAGTTAAAGTGATAAAGCAGTGCCCTCACACTTTTTATCTGAAAAAGGAATGCAAGGGTGCAATTTTTAATAAGTTATATAAACAGCACACTTTATCTTCTAAAGAGATAACCAGTTTGGGGGCATTCATAGCAGTTTGATTGGTGGGCACTTAGCTTTGTGTAATGAACATATATCATGCAAAACTTTTGTAAAACTGCTGGAGGTAGGGGATTTAATCTTGCGTGCAGCTGTTCGCATCTTGTAATTTGCTGGGAATTTATAAATTCCCAGTGAACTTGAAAACTAAGTAATGGTATCCTGTAGCATATAATAACTCAGTGTGCTGTGGTGCATTTTCAAGCGGATTGTAGTAAATGTTCAGATATTAGGATATCTGAATGTTCAATATAAGTGAAGGTCATGCTACATGGGTAAGGTCCTAATCCTATAAAGACAGCCAAGCACATGCTTCATTGAAGTCATCTGTGTAGTCCCATTTAGCCTCATAGTACAAACTCTTAAATGCAAGTCAGATCTATCAGTTTCCGCAGGCTTAATGGGTGGTTTCAAGGTGTATATCTATAACTGCAGGAGAGTGTCTGCATTTGGAAAAAAGCCCACTAATTTCTGCAAAAACGCTCCTTTAAAATAGTTTAAATTATGGCTAATCACTAATGTGGTAAATTCAATGTCTAGTAAATGTACAAAAGACTTTAAAAGTATCAGTCTTGGTATAGCAAAGAAAAAATGTCTGGAGGCATTATTTTTGCCTATTTTTAAACTCTACGTGTCTCAGATAATACATTATCATCCCTAGTTTTCCTCATGAGCTGCTTGAATATCTCAGGGGTATGTATTGCAATAGTGTAACTATATAGCAGATAATCCAATCACTTAACAATGACATTTTTTCCAAGTGTGTTTTTGGGCATTGTAGTTAAGTGGGTGTTTAAAAAAATATTCTAAATTTAAAGAAAGTTTTCCATGCCTCCTTTTTTGGTTTCCCAGCTGTATACAGTTTTAAAAGGCTTGATTTTCAGAGGAAAGATACTCGGCGCTTTCTGGAAATGAATCCCCACAAAGGCGATTCAGGCATTGTAACAGCCAAAATCATTAGTCATTCTTGAAAATCTTGGCTGAAGGATACTAGACAACACAATCGCTATTTCTGTAGGGTTTTCTGTTTTCTGTTTCTTTTTGCTCACTTCATAATTCCATAAATTTTTCAGTCACTGCAGCCGTTCCAGAGTACACAGACATGAATTTTGACTGTAAAACCAAGCTAAACCACCTTCTTGATTCTTCCCTTTAGTTTTTCATATATCATATAGAGCAGTATGAAAGGATGAGAAATCATTGTTTTTTCCTTAGCAAGGCACCTTTTGGGGAAAAAAATTAGTCTCTCAAGGAAAGGAGCATGGGGAAATATAGTTTTGTCTCTCCCCCACCCCCATCCAAACCCTAGACAGCTGAATATTCTCATTTAGCATTCCTAAATGACCCTTACTTTGTTGACATGTCACTAGCCTGTTTTTTTTTAACCTGGTTTATTGAAAGAATACTGAACTTGGCTTGAGTTCATGGAGCTTGGAATGGGGTTCTGCAAGGCTGTGTCCCTTGACTGTGGTACAGTGCATCCTGAGAAGAAGTTATATAAATACATGGATCTGATAATTTTTTCTGTTTCATGGCTCTATGTTCTTCCCAAGTCAAATTCACAAGCAGGTTACTTACAGAGCAGAGTACGTTTGTGAGAGTTGTGTATCCTGGATGTCCTCAGGATTCCAGGGTGGGCTGATTCCTGGGTCGTGGATGCAGAGAGTTACTTTGGGCTCTGTTTTACTTTTTCCATCTGTGTTCAAAAACACTGCAGGTTTGCAGTGGGGAGCCGTGTCTTTGTTAATTTTATTCCACTTTAGACTGTTGAAGATTGTTCCTGGGGATTGCAATATTTAGAAGTGGGGTGAATTTGAAGTTCAAGAAAGCTAGCTAGAAATGTCTACCAGGAGCATTGAACACCGTCTAAGGCAGTGGCAATGGTTATGACTCTGTGAAGCCACAGCACCAGTGAGAATGGTATTTTTCATAGGTTGCCAGAAGCCTGCAGGGCCAGGTGAAAGACAGGAGCATCTGTCCTATGTGTTTCTTGGGTTTGTGAGTAGAAATGTTTTTTGAGAATGAAGATAAAAAATGAAAACTCTTTTACTGAAAGAACCCTAGGGACTGGGGCCAGAATTGATTTCAACTAATTGTAATACCCAACTGAGATTAGGAGCCCTGTTCTATAGCCCATGAGAAGAGGCAATTTTAGAGTAGCAACACTGAATTATCCTTTAAAGCTGTCTCTCAGCATTGACTCATATAGGCAACCTTTGTTGATGGGGCTCCTAATTAGGCACCCCAGAGAAATTCCTGCAGTTAGTGAGATGAATTTGGATCTCAGTGAAATAAAACTTCCTCAATTTTATCTCCTGTACATAGCAAAAAATTATATAGAAGAACATAAGAGCATTTAAATTTAACAGAAAGGTGTATTTTGATCTGGAGAGTTGATCACTAAAACTTACTTTGATAAGCACCTTGCCTTGCTTGGCTAAGGAGATGAGTCAAAACATAGAACTTTTTTTTTCCCAGCTGATTTTCATTTGTACCACCTTTATTACTTTTGAGCATATTTTTACAGTCTGAAGTTAGAAATTTCCATTTATGTATCATAGTTGATGAGTATATCATATTTGATGATGCTCTGCAGAAATATTGTTTGATTTGGATGATTCTGTTAAGGAGAAATAGAAGTAATGGTACTATTTACCTGCACTGGCAGCTGTAAAGTCCTGAAAAAAATGAGGAATATTTAATAGACAATAATAATGCATGTGAATAAACATTCTTTTATAACAAGAAAAGAATGGGCTCTTTTCAGCAGCCTGAAATTTGACATTAAGTTTTGGATATACTTCACTTGCTCTCAATCTTGTTTTATCTAAACTTAAAATTTAGATTGCGAAGAGCTTAATTATACTTTTTTCTTTTCATTTGCATGTTTTATATGGATCTCCTGATAGGCCTGCACAAGGGCAAGAACTAGATTATTTTCAAATCAGATAAAATGCTGCAATGTGGCAGAAGAGTTCTGTATAGAGAATTTAATATTCTTAAAAAATGTTACTACCGTTAATTTAAAGAAGTCTGTGCAAGTTTTCCAGATTAATTCTTGGAGCTTGGAATAGGCATTTCCTTGCAGATAGCGCTGTCCACTCTCTTCTCTAGGAGTGACCTCCCAAAGAAATTCCTTCATGAAGACAACATTTCTGTGGGGTTAAGGAGGAATGTGAACTGGTATATCCTGATAGGTCACTGCTACTAAATTATTAACTGGATATCTAAACCTCTGTTCTGGCAGTTCCAGCTCTTGTTCTCCTTCAGAGCAGCTTTGGCTTTAAGTGTAATAATTGTTAACTGCGGCAGGAAGACTGAAAGTGAAGAGAACTGGGGTTTATATTTAACAAAAAATCTTGCTGCAAACCTCTCTTGTTCGGGTGTCCTGACTTCATTATAAATAAATGTCTCTGCGTTATTATGGCTGTACTCAGCTCATTATTATTTTTTTTTTCTTCTGGTGAAAGGAAACAGGTTTTTATATATGTAATTAGGAAATTGATCCTGTACTGCCTACGGACTGAAGTCAAAAGCTATTAACTTCAAGTATTCACAGCTTTAAATACACTGAGACAGAGTATTTACGAGAAAAAAGGAACACCTATATGGATTTACTGCCGTGTGCAGAGAGGAGTTACTGGTGCTAGGTCACACTATTGGAATTTCTTTGGATATACACAGCATTTAATGGTGAGGTTGAAGGAGTATCCGCTGCTGGGTAGGTTCCTAAGCACAGTTTTACCCGTACACCAGTTTTGGCTGGGAGCTTGTACTGGTTTCAGTACTATGCATTATTGTCTCGGATTTGCCACATCCTGGGCTTGCCAAAGTGCTGATGTTCAGCTCTGGGTTGGTCACTGCAAAGAAGCTCAGCTCAGCTGGAAGAAGTATTTGCAGTGGTATGGAAGGGGAAGGGGAAGGAGTTCGCTGAACAGATTATAGGAGATCTGGGACAGTATATACAGTACGGACAGGGAGCCCAGGCAGCTAATATGACAAGGGACTTCAGACGGATTATTTTCAATGTTTTTGATTGCACCTTTGGTCAATATATTAAATCTTCACTTACAAGAAGCTGATGCAGAGGCAACACTGCCCAGTTGGTCTCAAAAGTTTCTATGAAACACTTTTTTTCCTAGTCAGGCCTAGCCATCTGCCCCATACTGTATGGCTCCTCCAGAGCAGGATGGTCTGTAAGGCCTGCAGTACTTGCTCCCATCTGCTTGTACTTCACTTTGCTTTCTGTGCAGAGTCGATGGTTTTTGCTAATGCTGCTTTGACATTAACACACTAACCCTACTTGAGAAAGCCTCTCTCCATTTCGTAACTATTCTGGACAGAGTGCTTGCTGCCACCTCTGCTGGGTAAAGCTTTTAAGGTATTCTCCAGGGCGGATGGACTATAGGAGAGTGAGCGTTGAGGTATCTAAGCTGGTTTTAACTGAGCTAATTTCTGTGCAAGGGTTAATCCAGTTTAGAGCTTTGTGCAGGTTAATGTCATTGCCCAAATTAGCTTGCAGAGTTCTGTGCTCTGGAGCCAAACTGTTCTTGGTACTTGTACTAGGTTTTTTAAAGCTGCTTTGTATATTTTCAGGCTGCAAGTAGGTTAGACGTATGTTTGTGATCCTTCCCTGTCCCCTTTGTGTGTTTAAATCCTAGCTGAGGAGCCTGAAAATATTCCTGCCTAACTTCTAACAATTAGAGGCATCTTGTTTTTTCCCATATAAAGCATGTCCCCGAGCCTGTCGATCTATGGATTCCTCCTTTGTGCCCACGTGTCTTATAGTTACTCACTGCAATGCTCTGGGTTAGGGCACAAATCAAATCTTTTTTTTTTTTTTGGTCTGCACTAATTAAGACTTTGGAAGGTGTCCTGTTGTCTTGGTGATTCTTGGAGCATTTGGGGATGGGGAGGCAAAAAGAAAGTGATGTGCATATTTCTCTCAGACCCGTATATATTCTCCCTGCAGACATTTCCAGTTCAGTTCATTTTGCAGATTTCCACGTTTCCCTTGTGAAAAATCAGTTGTTGGGTCTCCAGCTCCCTAGCCTGAATACAGTCAGTGCAAAGGATTCAGAGCTATCATGTTCAGGTTATCCAGCACTTTATTGTGTTCACCTACTGTCTTCCAGTAGGTCCTGATATTTTGAATAATTATCTGAATTATACAAATGCTTTCTTTACAAACATACTTTAATCTATGGCTTATTCACAAGTTATTTTGTCTGTTTACTTGCTGTTAATTACTTGAGAACAAACGCTGTTATTTCTTCTCCTTGACAGAATAACTGATTCCTCTGTCGATCGAGGAATTAAATCAAAGACCATTCAAAATGGCTGTGTGGGAATATTCAGCATGTGTGGGTGTATTTTTGATAAGTATTCACAAGACTCGGTCATGTTAACTTGCTTGCAAATGAAAATATACGAATGATTATAAAAGAACTGCAGTCTAGCCAGAGTGTACACATTTTTGCCAGGGAACCACCACGGTACTGCTGTGGTATTGTCACATACCATGCCAGTGGGGGGATGAGGGGCTGAATGTACTGGCATCCTGCAGAGCCAATTGTATCACTCTGTGATTTCATTGTACTGCGATTCCTTCGTATCTCTGAGATCCATTTGGCTCACTGTGGTAAGAGAAATCTTTTGTTTAGGATGCAGGTACCACTGAGCAAACTATGTTCCTAATTGTAGTTAGAAAGAAGAACACGTGAATGAAATTAGTGGTGAGTAGCTGGTCACTCTACAGTTCAGACCAAGGCTTGTTTAGGTTAACTGGAATATTTTTGTTGTCTACTACATAAGTTGGGATTGGATCCTCGAGGAAGCTTTTATGAATACCATCTACCACCTACTATTTTAAAGCTTTTTTACCATCTGATAGAATTTTCTAAACTCTGTCAATGTGGAAGGGAGAATATTCCATTGAACACAGCTATGCTGAATATGTTTTTTGATGGATTTGTAGATGAATGTAAGAGACTATTATAATTGTCTGGCCTGATGTTATTGAGATGACAAAATTTTACTCAGTAGTATTTTTAGGAAGCCTATTACTTCTTTTTGAGCAGTGGTGTACAGTACAGGATGTATCATAAATATATATACAAAAATATATGTACATGCAGCTTAAACATAATGAATGAGAATTTGGTTGTGGTCAAATCGAAGATGTGAATTTCCAGAGGGGTTACGATTGCTAAAGGGTAACCCTAGCTAGAAAAGATTGATGTAATTAAAAACAGACTATTGCAGATACATTGATAATAATTCTACTCCAGAAACAGAGTTGGCATGTCTTCGTCTACATTGTTTATTAAAACCCCTCCTTTTTGCTTTGATCCTCTCATGCTGTGCTTACAGCTCCTATTTGATGAGGAATTAAACATTCACATTTGCTTCCTGCGTCTTTTTTTAAGCTTGTATCAGACAAAACGAAAGAAAAACAAAGATTGTCTGGAAATTCTGAAGTAATTTAGTTTTATAAATCCTTTCAGGAGATGCTGTGTTTACTAAGTGAACTACATGGGGTTAATTTACTAAAGTGTTCTGAAGGACTTAGCCAAATGAGAAAAGAAACATTACCTAGAGTTGCTGTTCTTTGCCAGGAACAAAAGTAAAACAAATCAGTGGCAGGATGAGTGGATCCGGTTAAATAATAATGTCTCTCCAGCAGGAAGTCTGTCTATCAACTGAAAGGTGAGACAGCAACATAATGACAATGCCCTGTGGATCAACTCTGAGGGTAAAAAAACCCCATCCCACAACACGACCCACCCCTGAAAACCCCTCAATGAAAATATAAGATGACAGAATTCACACCAGCATTTTTTCAGTCTTTAAGCTCAAGTGTCTGGAAACACATTTCTTCTCTAGGTTATTCACATGCAGATTCCTTCTTGTGGTGGAATGCCCCAGGGTAACTGAGAGCAGAATTTGGCCCTTTCTGTTTGCTCAGTGAGGCTAAGTGCTGCTTTCTCAGTGAAATACCTGCCTTAAAGCTGTACAGCTGCGATATGCAAGAGTGGCTTTGGCATTTCCTTTTTTTTTTGGTATAGGAGGTGAGTCCTGCAAAAGCTGAAGACTTTTGCATGAAAATGAAGCTTGTAAGGTTAAGTGTCACCCACGAGTTTTGGCACGAGAACTTGGGGCGTGGGGATGCATTTGTGACAGCAAAGGTAGAAATAAGGCTTGACAGAATTAATATCAAATTATTAAAACATCCACAAAAGCTTTTCAGTCTTTGGTGCTGTGTTATTTGTATTCCAGTTCCAGATGAATGCAATGCTGCTAGGGCACATGAAAATTCCCTGGAATTTGGCAACAGTTGTAAATGCTCATTGTCTCTGAGAGAAAATCTAGTTATTCAGTGTACTTAAATATGGGTTTAACAGCTGACAGAAGTTTGAAAACTTTGGTCTCCATTTCTAGGACTTTCAGCATATAATTTTTCAAAATCAGTGTACTCATTTTTTTTTAAATATATGAAGTCTTCTCACACTGCTATCAAGAAATCCAGAATTGCCATTTGTGTGCTTAAAACATCTGCAGGAAACAAAGGTGTTGGGTTGTTTTGCAGTGACCAATTCAGCTCTCATTTCCATTTGGTAATTGCTGTGAAAGATTTACCTGCTGTAATGTAGTTTATTTTGTCTGGAAACGCCTTTGTTTCTGTGGATGGCTGCTAAGCAACAGGCCAGATATTTACTGTCAAACAAATAAAACAAAAGCCTCATCTGCCACTTGGAGGCCCAATGTCATTGTTACTGAACCACTCAACTGGGTCATCATATTTGAGAGTCAGCTCTAAACTTAGTTTTCCACCACGCAGTAATTTAACTGTAGGAATCCTTTCAATCCTCAGATTACCTAGTGAGATTATAACTATATGGGAGTATTCTAATGTCTCATATATTATTTATTTTATTCCCCCCCCCCCCCCCCACCACAGGGGAGAAAAAAAAACAAAACCACTACCCCCCCCCCCCATCAAAGGGGAAAAGCAAAACTTACCTCATGAGACAGTCTAATTTTCAAAAGTAGAGCTACCTTCTCGGTTACCCTGGAACAATGAGGGATTTCTTTAATAAGTTCCTGCTGTGATTAGAGCTGAGCCCTTCCCTTCTATTACCTCCCTTGCTCTGCCCAAAACAGTAATCAAAATATATTTCTTGGAACCGATCTGGGGGAAAAAAAAAGAAAAAGAACAGAAAACCCAAGTCCCAGAAGGAACAGTCAGGCAGAAGTGCTACTGTCAAAGGGAAATTACTGTCGAGGCAAGTAGATAATCAATAGTAATCAAGCTGGTGGCTCTAAAATACAGCAGTTTCCCTCAAGACTTGTATTATGTTCATCTGCAATGGGTCAGAGGCCAAGGCAGACTGATTGCGATTGAGGTAAGCTTTTCAGAAAGGTCCAGGTGACATGACAAATTTGCAGTTTTTAATAGCTGGAACTTGTCACCTTCTGCAAGGCTGCAGTTGCTAACTGCAGCCTCTATCACTATGAATACCAGCAAGTGGGTTGCTCCTTCCTGTTTCAGCACGTCTGCATTAGCGTTCTAGTCAATTCGGGAACCGCGGATGACATCTGCCAGGTATCTGTGCACATACAGTCGTTTGGGGTCTAAATAGGGGGAGGCCATGAATCATTCTGAAAAGCACTGGGAAGTTTATTGGGTAATAATTTCAATAGTGTTGCTAAAACCTGTTGCCAAAAGTAGGCACCTAATATCTGTAGTTCCCATGCACTGTACACCTCATTGTACAATTGGGATATACAAATATTTACATGTAAGCTAGATAAATGAATTTTGGTCTTTTCACCGGCTGTGCACTGGAAATGAGTGCTCCTGGCATTGTGAAAGAAATATTCAAGGAAGCCGTGGCACCAAAATACCAAAGTAGTCCAGAATTGCCTCTTGCTGTTGCAGGTTTCAGCATTTGTGGAGGAAATAATAAGCAAGGCCTGAAAAATAAAATCCACGAAACTGACCTCATGGATTTTGAAGCAGTGAGTATCCATACAAAGTCCTGCTGTGTGTGGGTTGGAATATTAATTTTACAGGCTAATCCATCCGACCATGTGCTCATCTGAAATTCAAACAGGGCTGTGTATTGCAAGTTAATACCCTATAACAACCAATAGCTATAAATGATCAGCAGAATATGTCATTCTGTCTTGCTCCATCAGTGAATGAGTATGACATGTCATTTAATACTTCAGTTACTGATTACTCCTGGTGGGGGGGAAAGGTGAGAAAGCAAATGATTGAGCTGGTAGTGGTGTTTGGCATGCATTTTGTGGATCTCCTTTTTTGTTGCTCACTCCTATGGTCCAATTATTATGGGTTGTGCCAAAGGCTAGAGGAAAGACTGTGTTTAGATCTTTAGATTGGAAGTAGCGTGACAAATAATTTCCTCTGAGAATTACTTTCCTGTGGAAAGAATTGGTCTTGACTGGATAGTCAAGACCAATATTTCAAGCTCTCTACTAGTCTGTGGAAACCATGAATATATGCAGTTTTTTTCAAACCTAGTAAAAATTTGATTTGACATGGTTCCAACAACCAAACCGAGGATTTCTGTGCAGAATTGAGAAATACATATTGAGCTTTTTAATTTGTACCTGGCTTTATTAAACATTCAGTAAATAGCTAATACTCTCTGAATCAACATCTTTAAATCACTAATATTTGCCTATTTTTAAAATTCTAACTCAGGTATATCAGAACCAGTATTTGTCCTTGTCTTTTTTTCTAACTTTGAACCTAAATTTTAATTATTTTGTTTGACAAAGGATGCCTTTGCAAACTATGTGATTTGAGTAGCTGCTGAAGTCTCTGTCATGTAAGTGGTACACTTGAAACGTTTAAGATTTTTGGATATTACAATTATAGTCTTTTAATTTATGTATCTTGATATGATTATGGCATTAGTTATGTAATAAACATGAAATTCTAAGCAATAGTTAGTTATTCATTCTTTATGTTCTTATGGTGTAGTAACACAGCAAGGGGAGGATTTATAGAAATAAAATGTGAGGTAGGATCCAGCTCTGAGGCTTTCCATAATCATTATGTGGCTGACCACCTTTTGTGTCTTTGGAACTCTTCACCTTTGTGAGATACTTAGAGTCAAAGCTTTTTCTTAAAAGAAAGAAACCTTGGCTTTCTACCATTTTGTTAAGTGAAGTTGCCTAATGTCTGTGTTTCCATTTCCCATTCTGCAAAATGCATACAGTCAAAATTGTTTCACTGGAGTGTTAGGAAAAATATATTGAATCAGAACCCGGATTTTCCCAGAACCTAAATATAATTTGCTTTTGGAGTAGTTCCATTTATTTTCCTCATCTGTGTGAGGAATGGTGGCAGGATCTGAATCATAATGTTTGGAAAGAACTTTAAAGTCTTTAGAAAACTATAAAATATTATTAAGTGTGTAATTAATTGCTCAAACTCATAGTCTTCCTAATGGGTTTACTTTGTTGTTGCAGTAAAAGGAGAAGTTAGATTGCTCTAGGAAATACAGTTTTGTAAATTTTGAAACCACAGCAATTTAGATAACACATTTTAGCCTAGATTATGGTTATGAGTTCCTGCATTACAAGGATTCCACATGAAACCACTTCATACCGTAAGTGGTAACACCTTTATGTAGATGAATAATAACCATGAGAAATCAAATTGAGACTCAGAAGAAATAAAAAAAAGAGGAAGCTGAGTGTACTTGAATTGTCACGTTAGGGAGATGATATTTTTATTGTCTCCGCTGTTAGTTAACACTGAGAGGAAAAAAAAGGCTTGTTTTTTGGTATCGGGGAGTCAGAGAAAGAAATCCTTTCCCTGAGAGCTCTGAATTAACTCGGTTTTGTTTGGCACCATTCAGGTGCCGTAGACCAGGATAACAAAGAAAGCTTTCAGTTTGCCTTGTTGTTGAGGTTCACTGAAAGCAGAGAGTGTGACTGAAGGAAGAGTTTAGGTAGAGCGCTGGGAGGCAATTAAGTAATTTAAATGTTTCTGTTTGCTTTTCACTGGAAGACAACACAGAGTTTGGAAAAGACACAGTCAAAAATATTGTGCATCTCCCAGGCAAGCCGGTCTTTGCTATTTCCTACTCCGCCATTACCTGAAAGGAAGAAGCGAATTTTGATACATTTAAAACCAATACCAAAATGCTAAGTAGAAATAGGGGTTTAATTCTGATGAAGAAAGCATGATAAATGGAGGAAATTATAATAATATGGGTTTTTAAAAAATCCCTGATAACTTTAGCCTGTTCTGAAACTATTTTCACAACTAAGTGACTTGAAAATATCTCATTGTAGATATTAGTAAGAAATGTGCTAATCTGATAAACTGATTGTACTGAAGACACACTATCTTCTTTTCAAAATATACCTGATTTGGCTTCTCCTTCTGTCATTATTTTTATTGAGGCTTTTCTACATTTTAATATGACCAGAATAATTTTCAAATTATATATTAAATACTTTCTGGGATTGTTGAAGTCTTGGTTTAAGTTTGGGCCAAAGGAACAATTAATATGTTATTTGCAATGTGTTGATAGTGGGTATATCATCATGTCTGTGTCCCAAGGAAAAAAGTAAGAACTCTGTTACTGACTTATTTTCCATTTTTCTGTTGTTGCTCTAATTCCTATTCTGACAACTCAAAATGTTGAACAAACAAAGTAAATAAGCACTATAGAAACCATAGATCATAAAATATTCATATGCTTAGAAAAAATACATATTTAAGTTTCTTTTGGTCTCTTCAGGATGACTTTTGTTTCACTGTTTCGGTTTCAATAAAAGAGACAGCATGCACTAAACAGATAAAATATCCATTTACGTTTGAGGATATCGAGCCAAGTTTTGCTATCAGCTGTACTACTGTAAGTGTGTTGTAACTTCATTGGAGTTACTGTGGTATTATCTTGACAGAAGTAGACAGTGATTAATGAGAAATACAGTTAGTATATATTCTAAGAAATCTTGAATAGTGATATCTAACTACAGGCCCAATATCTCCCTTCATCTCCAAATAGGAAACTAAAGTCAGACTCAGGTTCTAGGTGCATTCTGTAGATGTTCATGTATTGTTCTGTGATTCAGTACAATGCCATACTAGAGCACTTTGATCAAGCTTTAATTTAGTTGTTAGGGCACTTTCTTTGAAAACAGGAGATGAACACCTTTTGTCTCAGGAGTACCTATTACCCAAGTCTCCCAGGATCTGATTACATACTTTAGTTGCTCCACTGTTATTTAAAGCAAGGGCACTGACAATTTCTCCATCAGTGTTAAAAGCATGCAATATGTCTTCTCACAGGAGAGAAATAGGTAATCTACCTCACTGCCCATGTGGTGGAGAGTCCCACCATTCATGAGCAGTGGCCATTTGTCTGGGATTTCAAAGAAATAGAGTTGAGGTGTGTGAAATATTTCTACATGAATGAACTTGTGTTAGTTCCTCAACTCTCCCTCACCAAAAAAAGCAGTGACAGAAACTAGAAACTTTATGATCAAAATATGTATGTCTATTTGTTGGGTTGCAGGATCAGAACTATTAGAACACAGTGGCAGCTATCCTTTTTGTGGGTTACCTATTAGATTCATGGCACAGGACATTAGTGAGTTTGGCTGCCATTTGAGTCCTTTACCCAATAATTCTGTATGTGCTGGATGTGTGTATGCAGGTATTATAGGCAGTAAGGAAAGAAAAGACTGAAAAATGCAGTGATTTTCCAAGGTGCCATAGTACGGGCATTCCTAATAATAAGAAAAAAGAAGAGGGCAAAGGCGCTGTAGAAAGTGCGATTCCTTGGCTGTAGACCTTGCTGTATTCCAGCTGGAGAATACAGGGAATTTGTACCTGCAGTGTAGTCAAATATTGGGACAGGAGGATTTACATCAGAGGAGCTTGTGCTGCTGAATTGTCATCACATGTTCTACAAAAGAGTTTACAATGTAAAATGTAAACAGTCCTAGAACTTCATGCTTTGGGATAACTAATCAAAATCAGCTGATAAAATGTCAAAACTGCTGACCAGAAAGAACCATCAAACTAAACTAAATCAGGGGAGACGTGGAGAGGAAGGAGGAGCAGGTCAGTAACGTGGCAGCTCCTGGGTGGACAGGAAGGCTGCATTTGTAGTGATGAGTTGGTGTAAATGTGACAAGAGAAATCCAGCCAATAAATTTGATTTCTATTGTTCCTCCTTCTCCCCTGCTCCACTGCATGTTAGGAAAGCAACAGTATTTTAAAATCTGAAATGGATACCTTTAGCCAGACAGAAATATCCCTCAGCACAAAAGAATGAATGAAGATTTCTTAAAATATAACAAATTTCATTAGACTGTTCTTTCTGTCCAAAGTTGCTATTTCTCAGATAATCTTAATTGTTTTTATTGGATGGTGGAAAGTGTTTTCCAAGTGCTATGCCTGTTCACAAAGTTTAAGAAATCTAGTCAGAGAACAGAAGTTGTACTGTCTGTTAGACAGTAGAACCACTCACATGGCTGGAAAAGTGAATTCCAAATGTTAAGTCCACAAGTGAATAAAGAACAGCTCGTGTGCATCCACTTATATTTGCTTTGTATATAAGCAGCAAATGCTAAATGACTATGAATGATTCACAAAAATTATGTCTTACTTGCAAACAGCCTAAATGTGCAAATTGAGCCAGTTCCTTATGACTGGAATTTGACCAGATGTAAGCATAAGAAACAGATGTTCTCTATTTCTATATATACTCAAATGCATTAGTTTTTACAAAAAAAGTAGATTTTGTTATTGTTCACATGCAGTCAGGAAATCCTGAGTAAAGACTGATGACTGATTGTCTCCGCTATCTTGTGTCTTATCTAGAGGCCTTCACTGTGCAAAACACGTGTAAAATGCCACTACACTGAGGCAAGTATAAATGATAACGTGAGAGAGACAGGAGCAGAGAACGCATCTCAAAAGAGTTGTGGTTGTATTAGCAATGATGTTAGGCCTTGGTAAGAGTCTAACTAAGTTTGACTTTTAAAATTATGACTTGCAACCCAAGTTACTTAGTTACTTGTGAGCCCTCTATTTTAGTCTACAATAGTTGTAACAAGGTAACTAAATACCAAGACTACACTAAATTCAATGTCAAATTTCCCTACCATCTGTCTCACAGATCTAAAAAAAATTATCATGTCAGTACATGGGATTACATTCATTTGATTGCCATCTTCTGTGCTGGCTAGGTTACCAAAACTGAATCAGAATGAAATAATCTGTAGATGAGAACTCACCAAGGAAAGGGAATGCTGTGCAGTGTGAACGAATCTGGATTATCAGCTTTAACTCCAGATTTCGTCATGGTTTTTGATATGTGTCAATATGCTGTTATTCATGTCACTATTAAAAAAAAATTGATTTTACTGTTGAAAAGAAGCACGCCTCCAGACAGAAGCCCCAGAAACTTTTTTAGATACTTGTTTCATCTGCAGCGTTTGGGCTAAGGATTGTTCACTTTAGGATTTAA
>NW_008824941.1:2743391-2750288 GCF_000699105.1 Pygoscelis adeliae
TTGGTACAACAGCAATATCTGCTGCAGTGCTGTTTGCAAATTCATCATCCATCTGCTTTTTTTCTAAGGAAGCAGAAATCTTTGTGCTTCTTGTTCAAGAATATGATACATTTAAGTTTGTGTATTCTTATATTACTATTAAACCTTGTTTCTTCTTGAAGGTCTGTAGCAAGTGTATGAAGAAAGTCTATAATAGGATGTACAGCGGGGGATTTCTTGGATGGAAGTCGGGCGCTGGCAGTGGTCACATTGCCATGTTTAAAAGGATGTACATGTTTGTAGTTGCCAGGTTGGCCTCAGCATATTTGAGAGATGTCTCCACTGATGTGTATTTTGTGTGTGCATGTGAAGAGAGTAAATTTCACTTAGAGTGAATAAGCCTCTGGGATCATTTTTTCCCAACACTTTTGTGTAATCACCAGAGCGTGCCACCTCCTTTAGCTAATATTTGCAGTAACTTTATATGTTAAAACAAGGCGATGCAGTAGCTGTTGGTAGCTTAACCATGTGGCTGCAAAATTAACCTTTGACCTTTCTTAGCCTAATCAGGAAATTGACTTTAAGAGTTATTCCTTAACCCAGCATATGTGGTTAAAGTTAAACATCACTAATAGGAAGTCTAGTAACAGGAAACGTGTGAATGCTAATCTATACAAACATAAACAAACCTTTGGCTTACATACAGTTTTATTGGAATTTTCCTCTTGACTCCCTTTCCTTCAATAAGTCAGAAAAAATTACAAGCAGCTTGTTAAAGTCTTTGAAAAACTTCAGCTTTTTGTGACTATAGGTTTATTAGATTTCTACTTAAGGAAGCTTTAAAACTTGGGTAGGATTTTGTCAAGAATCATCTTTGTGCAGGTACATGCAGTTCACCTTCACTGCAGTTCTGATTAATGAGGTTATTCACCAGAATAACCAGAATTTTCAGGCAAAGGATTAACTAGGAGTGTTTCTTTTTGTGTAACTTAAAATTGGGTGATTTGGAGAGAAACTGTTTACAAAATATCTATTTCCATAGGCTCATTTTGAAATGTTTTTAGAAACAAAATTGTCAGAAAGTCACTGAGTTGAATATAATTCCAGTACAGAAAATTATCTGTGAGAATTTGAAACATTTTTATTGTTCTTGTTGGATTCCTGTTACATTTCATTAGGAAAGTAGGCTAGTGTAACTTGAAGCTAAACACTAGCCAGTTAATCACTGGAGATAGAAGTATAGACCTTACCTTGGAAAATCTTTGAATTTTACTTTGCTCTTCATACTAAATCCACAAAACCTTCACGTTCATATTGAGCTCCACTGAGTTCAATGGGTTATTGTGTATGTCCATTGACACAGATCAACTTCCAGGATTAGGGCCAAAGTAATTTTTCTGGGAGGAGTTTCCTTGAAGTCAAGAGAAGGATCTTAGGGGAGCAGAAAAAAAGTCTAGTCTGAAAAAATTCTTTCTCAAAACAGGAAAGAACAAGATAAATGTAAAACAGTAGCCTACAATCTCTGTATTTCCTCTCTTGACCTCTCCAGAATGAGTAAATCAGTGACATTCACAAAAAAACCAGGCAAAATATTTACTGTGCATATTAAAGCAGGGGGTATGTATGGCATCAGAATAATGTCATAATTATGTGTGTTCACTTCATGTGTATTTGCAAAATTGGCTAACCCACGAGGCACACAACTCATGGCATTACATTGCAGATAATTTTGTTCCTAAGGGAACATTTTCAACAAAGTTCTTCAGATGTACAATTATGTTAACTTCAATAAAAATGTTATTGCATGTAAAATGAATATCAGATGATTATCTAAAATGTGTTTAATGATTAAGAGCTGTGAAGTAAACTGTAGAAGAATCATATCAGTCCAGCCTTGTTAAATAAATTTTGGATTAATTCAATTTGCCTTGATGTAGTGTCTCCTCTAGAGCTCCTAAAAGCTTCTCTTTGGGGCACTGTAAAGTTCCACTCCCCTTTGAGTATTTGGTCGTCTTTCTATTTTCGGAGCCCTGTTTGCAGACTGATATATTGTAGTCATTCACACCACTGTAGTCCAAAAGCTCTTTGCCTACGATACTCAGGCAAACATGAAAAACTGATTTCGATCACAGCCTTATTATAAACACATGCTTTACAAAGTGGCAGTGATGAGTGAGGAATATGCAGCCTGCAAGAGCCCTCCCACTTAAATGTAATAATGTTAAAAAAAAAAAAGAAAAAGTTTCTATGCAAAGGTGTGACAGTATTTACATAAGAAACTCTTAGGGCCTGATTCTCTCATTAGTCTGGTGCTGTTGGAATCATTCCTGAAGTCAATAAATTTAAATATACCTCAGGATTTGATCCTAAGTTAATGGAATTTAATGAAAAGCTGTAAAGAAGAGGTGGAGTGAGCCTCAGAGTAGTATTAAGCCACATTTTTTTTTTGTTTACTAGCAAAAATCAAAGCTTTCATTTTTTATGTTGCTATTTGTCAAGAGTTTTCATCAGTTCCCTTGAATAACTTTGAATTTCAATCAGGCAATAAATTTAATATTTTTAAATACTTGAACCTTGTGACACTACTCTTTTTCCACAGGAAAAACCTCTACTCACTTTTCTTATAAATCTACCTCTTTTTTTCCTGTTCAAATACTGTTTTTTGTTTTCTCTTAAAAAACTGCTGGCACATTTGAGAAAGAATCTATTTTTATGAGGCTTGTTTTGATAGAACAGAAATTGCTGTCAATGAGTTAGTGCAAGGCACAATCCTTTTTTACTTCAGTGCCTTAAAGATGGCATTCTAATGAGGAATGTAATTTGCCTAATTAAAAGGTTATCTGTAAAATGTAGCCATCCCTTGTGCTGTTGGAGTGGACACAGAGCTGGGCGGGTGTACCTGGTGAGCCTGGGTTTCCCATACTTTCCCCGAGAAGGTGAGGTCTGGTAATTCACCTGAAGACCAGTCCTGGTGCCTTGTAGTTGTAGATCCTGGAAGAATGATGAGGAAGCTGTCCCAGGTTTTATACTTCAGGCACATGTTTGTCTTCTGGTACATCAAAGGGTGGTGCTGCCATCCAGAGGGACCTTGACGGGCTGGAGAAATGGGCTGACAGGAACCTCATAAAGTTCAACAAGGAGAAGTGCCAGGCCCTGCACCTGCAAAAGAACAACCCCATGCACCAGTATATGCTGGGAGCTAACTGGCTGGAAAGAAGCTTTGCAGAAAAGAACCTGGGGGTCCTGGTGGATGCCGAGTTGATCGTGAGCCAGCAATGTGCCCTTGCAGCAACGGCTAAAGGTATCATGGGCTGTATTAGAAGTGTTGCCAGCAGGTCGAGGGAGGTGATCCTTCTTCCCATTTCTTAAGCACTGATGAGGCCACTCCTGGAGTGCTGTGTCCAGTTCTGGCCTCCCCAGCACAGGAGAGACATGGACATACTAGAGACAGTCCAGTGAAGGGCCACGAAGATAATTAAGAGACTTGAGCATCTTTCCTGTGAGGAAAGGCTAATGGTGCTGGGATTGTTTAACCTAGGGAAGAGAAGGTTCAGAGAGGATTATATCAATGTAAGTAAATATCTGAAGGGAAGGTGCAAAGAGGACAGAGCTGGCCTCTTTTCAGGGTTGCCCAGTAACAAGACAAGAAGCAATGGGCACCACCTGAAACACAGGAGGTTCCCTCTGAACATCAGGAATACTTTTTCACTGTGAGGGTGACTGAGCACTGGCACAGGTTGCCCAGGGAGCTGGTGGAGTCTCCATCCTTGGAGGTATTCAAAAGTCATCTGGTCATGGTCCTGGGCAACTGGCTGTAGATGGCCCTGCTTGAGCAGCAGGGTTGGACTGGATGACTCCAGAGGTCCCTTCCAACCTCAACCATTCTGTGGTTCTGAATGCGTGCTGTATTTGTTTTCCAGACTTTCATAGGCAGTGGATCCAATGACCGATCAAATGTAGGCTATATCAGTAGAGAATGTTGTTTGAGCAGCCATTTATTGATCATGTGAGATGATAAAATAGTTGCCCAAGGCTTGAGTGGAAATGGAAACCTTAAACAGAAGAATATGCAATGTGCGGCTGCTGGGTTGCTCGTTTTAGTCTGGCTTTACATTTAGTGACTAAGGATGTTACCACTTCACATCTGTGCAGTGGAATGAGTTTGTGGGCTCACCTCACCCCTAACGGGCAGGTATCCTTAAACTGTAAATTTACATCTCAGCTCCAGATGACACCCATTCTGGTGTTCTCAGACTTAGCTCTGGTATTAGAAAATTCAGTGTTGTGTTCACTTGTCCTCCACCTTTAAAGACCATTGGAAGAAGCACGTCCATTGCTTATGTTATATTTTGTGTATAGGATGTCATCCTCTAGGGTCATCGGTCCAGAGCAATCCTTTCACAGAAAAAAAAAATCAATCACTAATCTTGCTTAATTGTTAGATTCTCCAAAGATTTTTATACATCATAAATCACAAAACTGAAGCCTTGGCTTCTACAAAGGCAAACCAACATTTTTCAGATGGTTACTGTTAATGTTGTTATACTGCATACCTAAATAAGCAATGGGTTTTAAATGAACTTTTTCACATCGGGAGTGTCCCATAGCCAGAATCTGTGGCTCAGTCCTCTTTCCATCCTATATGAACACCTGCTTCCTCAACTGAAAGGGCTGTTTCACATTCGTAGCATTCACTGTGGTATCCATTCAGAATTAATGGCAGTTAAGGTCCATTAATTTCAAACTGTTGTTATGATCATACTGGCTACACAATGCATATTTAAAAGTAGTTTGAGTAAATGCTTATACAAAGGATGTGATGGGTCATTGCAGAATTACAGTTTTAGACATGCTGAAAGAACAGCAGCAGTTTGTTGTGTTGTCTTTTATAAGTCTAAAAAGCATTATAAATGGATATTTCTATGATAGCATTATGGTGATAGCCAGCAGTAAATCTGTGTGAAATCTCTCTTAGCAAAACCAATGCAACCCAAAGATCTGTCTTTTGGTTTTGGGTACCCTAATGAATTCAGAACTGCTTAGATTTAGTTTAAATCTCAACAAAAAGATGGAAGGTGAACTCTCCGGTCCCCACCCCCCCCCAAAAAAAAAAAAAGGGGGAAGAAACCAACCAACCAAACCCCATCTGCATGGTCTATCTAAGAAAAGAAGTGCTATAGCAAGTTCTGCTCGACATGATCCTCACAACTCAAATCAGTTTGGAGCTCCTTGACCATATGGTGGGAGAGACCAATTAAAAACCACGACTATCTGAGGAGCTCTGAAACGAATGGTGGCCCCACCCTATTATCCCTTCCCCATTATTAACCACTCCCTCATGGCTGAGGCTCAACAGCACATGTATTTGACAGCTGTTTAAAATATGCAGAACCCCCAAAGTTTGAATTGTAAAATATCTTAAAATAAAAATATTTTAAAGCCAGAAATTGGGAGTGGAAGCTAAAATTCCCTGCTGGTTTTCAGTCTGTCTTAGTCTCCGGAATTTCTTTTCTAAGAACTGCCAGTAGCTTAAATTTTGGGGCATGGTATTTAGTCAACCCAAAATATTTTGCCACAGCTCCCTCCATTTCTGAGCCCTTGTGGCTGAACTCAGAGTCTCTGTGTTTAGCTTGTACGTTTTTTTGTGGTTTAATATATTTTCTTCTCTTCCTGATATAGTTGAGGCATCTCTGTGCTGAGCCGTCTCATCCAAAAGAGGCTGACAGCATATGAAGGCAGAGAAGTATCCTTTGATGAGAAAATGCAAATCCCAAACAAAACACTTGCAGAACGACTAATCACCATTTCCATACAACTGAGCAATGATATGATATTTATTATAGAATGACTCAAATGTAAGGCTGACTCCTTATGAGAAATGCAACAGATAACTTCGTATACACACCCTCCATTTGTTTTCTGCACCGGAGGCTAGTTTTTACCTCATTGTGATTAGTGTCAGAACTCCCTCTGCAGTTGGTGGAATCGAGGTTTGATCTTTTTGGTCCAAGGACTGCCTTGTTAGCAGTTTGAGGAGATGTATAGTATAAGAGGAAACTACTTTGGCAAAGATTGTCAAAAGGAGTTTCTACATTTGGAAGAAGGTCTGGTATTCTGGATCTAATATTCAGAGATGCTGGGTAACCCCAGCTGTCGTTAGTTTTCATGGTAATGAATTCAGCACTTTGAAATGAGGGAACTGGCTTTTCACACCTGGCGATGCAAAAGTAGAGGGAGCCAAAATCTCGGACGTTTGGAAAGTATTGGTCTTACTTAAAATTTTAGTTCTTTGACTTTACTGTAATAATTATGGCTACTTCATTAATTAGTTTACAATGCCATTGGATTAAGAAAAATGTGTGTATATATCTGTGAGCTTGTTTGTTTGGTATTTTTATATGCTTCCCTTATTTAGTTCAACTTTTACCATGCCACCTACAGGGAAAAATAATTTAATTTAGCAGAAGCTGTTTTCATTCTGAACAAACCTTGATTTAAAGCTGTGGGGATTGTAATTACATTTAATTACAATGAGTTTGGGTTTTGAAAAAACCTTGTTAGTCAGGTTTGGGTTTAAAAAAACCACATCAGTTCACGGTGGGTCTAAAGACTGATATTCTGCTGCATTAGATCCTGTTTTATTTCTACTAGTAGAGCTTGGCTAGGAAAATGAACTCAAACCAAGATTCAGAATTTGGCACTTTTCTATATCTAGTAGAACCTGGGACATCCAGACATTTAGAAGTGAATGCCTTAGACACACTTCCTTTGCTGATTTGGATTCCCAAAGGTTGAGGAAAATAATAAAGCAAAATACCTTTTTACTCCTCTGCATTACAAAAATCATGTAAGGGAGCTAAGGTGGAGAAAGCCAAAGGTCCTATTTGCTGGTGGAAAAAAAAGTGAAGTGGAGGACTC
>NW_008824941.1:2750324-2765625 GCF_000699105.1 Pygoscelis adeliae
TAGGGGAAGAAGAATTTAGACATACTAGTTCTAGTAACCTGCATGTGTCTTGTCTCCATTGTCAGCAGAAGGTTGCATTGTATGTTCAAAATATCTGAGCCAGTAGTTATGCTCTATTTACCAAGTCAGAGACTGAGTCATTCGACTTAATAAAATTTAAGGTGTGATCAATCTCATTGTAATGTAGATCAACTGAAATAGCTCAGATGAATCATCTTGAAATGCTTATTTTTCCTCTTTAACTTCAAAAAAAAAGCCTAAATTAGCTACCTCAGATATAGACATCTACACTCTAGGTGATTAAGATAAGGTGAGATGAAGCCCACCCAAAATATTCACAGCTTGGAACTAGCTGAATCCCAGGTCGATAAAACAGGCTGTAGTATGTTTGGTCTGGTTCAGTCTTAGTCTTTCCAGGACATGTGGCTGAGATCCTGGTCTGTACTGAAAAGCTAATTGCCATCTTTAAAAGCTTAAGATTTTGGCATAAATTTCTGTCTAAGTGCATACCTGCAGGTAAGCAGGGTGTTTGTAGTTGGGCTTACATGTTGGTGTAGACCTACTGAAAGAACTTAGTTCAGTAGAAAGAAACACTGTCTCCCTCCAGATTTTGCTTCCCTTCTGACCACCACTGGCCAATGGGTCAACTTTCTCAAAGGCTTTGCAGCCAGCAAAAGCAGAAAATGCTTGTTAGAGACTAAGCCCAAGGAAAGAAATATGTGGGGCATTGAGCTGTCCCAAGTTAAAACATCCCAAGAGAACGATGTTTGATCTGGGAAGCTTTGGGTTTACTTTTACAGTGTAGGAAAGTAACTCAGAAAGGGTTAGTGTTATACTGGACGGGTGGCAGAAGGGGTACCCACTAATTGTCACTTCTGTTAAAGAAACGCTACATCTGTTACCATGCCAATTATATAAGGAGCTCTTTCTGTCGGTCAAGTGGCTCTACATTATTAATCCCAGAGTGCATGTATCTGAAAAAAGCCAAATACTGAGAACCTTAACAAAGTTTATGTGTACACATTTTATTAGGAACAGAAAAGGTTGTAGGAGTCTCTGAGTGTGCTGAAAGGATTATTTTCTTAGGCTTTGTGTTATGCTGGTTCATTCCTTTTGATTTTGAATAATCTTTTTATTTCTTCCCTTGAATTCCAGACCAATTCTTTAACTTAAATCTGTTATCTTGCGCTGTCTCAGGGAAAAGAGCTGAAACTTCTCCTACAGTTTTCTAGCTTCTTCCTCTTTATAACTTTAATTTCAGAGTTTAACTCAGGATTTGCCAATAATTGGCTGAGTTCAATTTTTTTTTTATCAAAACCCTTTTTTTAGTCACTTTCTGCAGTTTCCTAAGCTTGTTATTGTTGCCTTGACTATGTATTATGTAAGGAATTGGATCTCTCAGGAATTAAGCTGATTCTTGATTTCATCAAGAAAATGAAAAATCTCCATCAAGTTAGACTTACTAAATTCAGTCTGACTAGTATTTGTCTTTAACAAGAGATTAAATGTATACAGCCCGTGAGGTTTTGAATGTTCTTTTAGTTTGCTTCCAAAGTTGCTACTAAGTTACTTCAGTATTTTCAGTGAACTACTGCTTTCAAGGATCTGGCAGGGCAGATGGATCTTGCTTCTTAGCATTGCTGTAATCAAGCTGTAGCCATTTCTTATGTCTCCTGTAGCGCTGTACCAAAAATGTGCAGTTGGTTCCCCCTTTGGTTCTCCTCCAGTGTCTGCTGCTGGAGATCAGATGTTGGTGGGACTTTAGTTACCTCTGATGTAGATGTGTTTTTTTGTCATTTGTTTATCAGAAACTATCAGCTCTTTCTCTTCTGAAGATGCTGCTAGAGCTCTGCAGAGTTCCCCATCCACACTTTGATGTTAGGGTACTTCATGAGGTTAATAGCACATTCTCCAGGCATTTGGGGATTTCTCAATCTAACTCCCTCAGGTACTTTTCTGATCATCTGTTCTCTGAATCCTTTGCCAAAGGTGGTCTTCTGTGTTTCTTCTTGACTCCACAGCACTGATCCATTTAGCCTTCCTGCTGTCAAGCACTGTGCTGTTCCAGTAGTGCCTCGTTCAGTTCTCTGGTTCTTCCTGTTAATATTCTGGTCTGTAGGTGGGGGAGAGGAATTATACAATTATTTATATTGGTATTTATAAATCTTATTCCTCTCCAACTTTAATTTGGGGTATAACTGAAGCAGGCAACGTGTTTAAATGGGGATGAAGTTAAAAGCAAGGTTCCATGACCTAGCTGGGTTATCCATAGTTTGAAGTTGTCTAAGAGGAACCAGATTTTTTTTAATTCTTTCAGTGATGGAAGGAGTCATTTTATGACAAATGCTAATATACTTCAAAGGTAGAGGGAACAGGTGAAAGTCAAGCCAGTGCTTGTGCTAAAAATTGAAAGTCACCCTATCAGTGCTCTTTACTTTCAGAGTAGAACTGACAAGTCTCCTGAAATATCTCTAGTTCAAACGTGTTGTTTGCCATTGACTAGCAGGCATTTGTTTCCAAAGCTGGTAGAAGCAGTTTTCATTCTTCGTGCCTTCTCAGTGTTTGATTTATTTCTTTCTGTTTTTCTTTCAGAGAACTTAATTGCACTATGTTTTTTCAAAAACAAGCACATCAAATGTCACAATGTTAGCATAATCATAAAAATGTCAAGCATTCAGTGCATTTGCAATATGTCAGAGCTTACTACAGAACGTATTTTTTCATACAATTAATGTGAGTCTCTGGAACATGCCTTTGAATGGGCAGCTTTTAAAAAGGTGACAAGTGGTTGCTACAAATTATTCCCATTAGGGAAAAGAATAGTTTGTCCCTAAAGTAGAATAATGTTGGTCCTTAAAAGCAGTAGATTCTAAAGGAATAGACAGATGTAAAAGGTCATCTAAGAAGAGGAAAGGGTACTGATCCTGTGGTTGTATTCTGTGCAAATTCTTGCTGTGCCTGGCTGACCCCATTGATCTCCACCTGAAAGAACCTGGAAACCTGGACCACAAATTTCAGTGCCTGTCATAATCCGGATACTACCATTTGTGTCATGGGTAGTGTTGTTTTTCAGATATAGGTAGTTGACTAATGCTGGATATTTAAGATGACTAGATAAGCTAAAAAGCACCGGGTACATATTAATAAATGTACTATTATTTGTATTGTATCTAAACTTGTGTAGACTTTGTTGCACTGCTTGTACTAACTGCAATAGCTTTATTTTGGTTAGTAATTTCATGGAAGGATTTGGGGCTGTGAATCTCAATGGTAAGGATGTAAGTGTGGGAAATGGGAGTTTCAGATGCAGTCTGTAAAGCAACTATTATAAA
Source organism: Pygoscelis adeliae (assembly GCF_000699105.1). Classification (NCBI taxonomy): domain Eukaryota; kingdom Metazoa; phylum Chordata; class Aves; order Sphenisciformes; family Spheniscidae; genus Pygoscelis; species Pygoscelis adeliae. The sequence continues at coordinate 2,753,657 of NW_008824941.1, forward strand.
TGTCTGTCCAGAGTCCCTTCATCTTTCTTGGCTGTTACAGAGGGAAATAGCCACAAAATTCAATACAATTACATACTTTAAAATTTGGACAGAGGAACCCAATTTATTGTCAGTGCAGTAATTTGCTTCCCAGCATCCTCCTTTGAATTGTGTCCAGAGCTCTTCATTTCATTTATGAAAGCTATCTTTGTTAAGCTCACGACTGCAATGGTAAGTGAGACTGTTATCTTAAAAGGTTCCTTGGCATTGTTTTTTCCATGCATGGAAAGACATCTTAGCATAGACACAGTCTGCAGTGTTCTGGTATGACCCCAGGGGAGGAAAGCAAGCATGCTGTGAGCAGGGGTGTCCTCCTCCTTACTGCCTCTGAACCTCCTACTGTAGGTTTTACTGAGGACTATCCTGCAGTATCACAGGACAGCTCTGTCTTACTGTCTTTGTTCGGATGGGCAGAAGTTTGCCTTTTGCACATTTGCACTTGTGGAAAATACAATGGAATATAAATAGGTCACACGGCTGGCAAAATGTGCCAAACAGGTAACCTTCTCCCTCTAAGTGTGTTTATGGAAAGTGATAGCCTTATAAGCGCCTCCATTTATGCTAAGGACAGAGTCATTACAGATAGCCTTTCCTTTCTGTCCTCCTAATGTGTCCTAGTCCTCTCCCTTTAAGGCATAGAAATTAAGTCTCCCTGCCTGGTTTGCTCTTCTGCTTTATGATACAGCCAAAACAGTGCCAACTGGTGCTAGTGTAGCGGTGATACGGCGCTGATGGATGCTCCCTGGATATGGACTGCAACAAATGATTTACTTCAACGTAAGCTGCCAAGGGGCCCTCAGGTGGTAAATACTGCACTGTGTAAGAACTGACAACGAATGGCTGGATCTGCATCCCATGACTACTCTTCTGACCTGTTCTGTCCCTAGAGAGTATTTTTATGCTGCTTTTTCCTTCTTTTTTCTACAACTACCTGTCTGAGCCTCACAGTGTGTTTGGTGTTCATTGACAGAGGTCACGTGCAGCTGCATGTGCCTCTCCATGAAAAGAAAGGAGATAACGGTGGCTTCAGTCTGAGAACTGAATGTGAATGCAGGGGAGAGAAGTACACGTGCACATACAGACTCACTGCAGTGAGTGAAGAGGACATTTTGCTCATTCCTTCTTCACCTCTCTTTACATTCTTCTCTGGCCTAGGGAATTTGACAACTTCTCCTGTAGTTTTTGAACACCTCTACCCTTTCCTAGTCTGCTGGGTATCACTTTGTATTCCCTGAAGTGATGATGGGATTATATCAGAGATATCAAAGGAAATGGCTTTGGCAGCAGTAAGCCGTGATAATAAAACAGTTGCAAGTCAGATTTTGTAATCCATCTGCTGTACATCCAGGCCCCAAGGATGGATTCAAATATACATGTGAATATTTCAGAAAACATTCCACATAACTGTGCTATAGAAATAACCTCCTTCAAAATCCTAAGCACTGAACTGTTTGCAGTTGCCTGTGTAGTATGTACTTTTCTGATCATTAAATTCTGCTCTGTGCTGCGAGACAACAGAGTCATTTTCAACAAGTAAGAACAGGTCCTGCCCTTACCTCAGGGACGTGAGGAGCTAGCAGCAGAGAAGCAGTGCTTTCCTGTGGAGCAGTAAGACCAGTGGAAATAACCAGGATTCAGGTATTGAAAAGCATAAGCAGAAAATAATTTGTATGCATGTGAAAAAAACTTAGGCAGCTTTCTAAATTATTTGCAGATGTCTTTTTTAATCCATCTGTAAGCATGAAAACGATGGCAGATTTTTCCAAAGTCTCTCTTTAAAATTAGTTTTGAAGACAGTTTCCAGGTAATGTGCATTTTCCATTCAGCAACTCATCTGATGCCATGCAAGGTTCCTGCCCTGCTCCTGCTAAAGGCAATGTAAGATTTGATATTGATGTCATGAAGACAGCAGCAAAATATTTCAGTCATTGCATACACTCAGACCTCAGTATGAGGGATCTGTCCCTGTCACATGGACGTGTGTATGGCTGCAGGAGCACAGAGGGTTTTTAGGAGACCGGTCTCTGCACTGCCAGGAGTGTCTTCTGGCCTGATGTGGAGATGCCCCATGGGAAGTGCTGCCTCCCCAGTGGGCAGAAAGGGAGTCGGGGTGTACAGGCGTGTAACCAGGGGACAGCCGCTGCTCCTCTGCTCTGCAGGCTGAGGCAGCGCAGCTCACGAGTTGTTCTTTCTTATTCTTCCTTTCCTGTGAACAAGAGTTGCAAAGGGTGTGTGTCTTGTTGCACCGCTAGCAAGATAGTCACGTTCTCCAGCTGAATTTGTAGACTTGCACTTTACAAGCTAAATATAGCCAATCTGCTCTCTGATCTGTTAGCCAAAATGGAGGTTTTCACACCAATGTCTGCAGAGGATTCATACTGCCTTCTTGTTTCTTCCCTGTAGAAGACCATTGGATTTTATTCCTTAGCTCACAGTGTCTACCCTCAGAAAGCACAAATGTCTTTGCATTATGGCCTCATATGAAGTCAGTCACTTTTGCATGTCAAGAATAAAAAGGAAATGTATAAACAAAATGGGAAGCATCGTAAGATGTCAAGGAAAGGAAAGCAAAAGAGTGTGATCCAGAACGTTACATCTCTTTGTGGATGACTTCACTGAGATACAGATTGAAGGGAGAGACTTTTTTACTGTTACTCCTCAGAACCAAAAGATAAAAAATTGCTTTGCTGGAGCCCACTTCTTCCTGTCTGCATTCATATCCAGATGATTTGTTTCAGTGCACAGGGACATATCCTGCAGTGTTGAAGTCAATGGGAATTTTGCTGCTGGATATAGGAAAAAGCATTTTACCTCTATCTCTGATAATTGATGTCACCAAGACTTTGGAGGGGTTTTACTGCTCTTACAAAAATCTCATCCTGTGTTTTATTCCTGGTGCCTAATACCTCCATTGTAAGTGGCATTTGACTGTGCCTGTTACCCAGGATGCCGTCCCTTGTGAATTCAGGGAGAAGGTTACACACTGGAAAGGCATATGAAACCAGTACGAACAGGGAAATAAGTGGTTAAGACAGCTGAATAGAGGAGGACACATCAAAAATAACAATTTAACAAAGTAGGTGTCTGAGAACAGGAAATAGGATCTGGAGAGGTGAGGTTTCAGGTGAACTCATAGCACAGAACAGTCATGGTTATACTGGATCCTCGACTTGTTGCACTCTCGGCTGCTCCTTCCTCTCTGGAGTCTTTCCAAGGCAGATGGTGCAGCTGATGCTGCATGGCCTGAGGCAGAGTGTTGAAGCAGCATGCTGTTAGCTGGCTTAGCAAAACTTATTTGTCTTTTTTTTTTCTTTCTCTGTCCATGTAGTGTAAGATAGGGTCTAACTCTGGACTTTTACTGTTTTCCTGTGGTTGGATCCATAGAGGATTTGGACTGTAATAATGGCAACAGATTGTCTTTGGATGGTCTGACAGCAGGTCAGTGTTAGCAGTGGTTCTCAGAGCAGTAAGGATTACCTGCCTGTCATATTTTCTTTTTCCTGTTTATGCCCCTCCCAAAAATGAATTATCCAGACAGACAGCCTGAACAGAGAAATCCAAGAAAAACTTTTTTTAAAAAACAGTCAGGATTTCTTGCATTAGTTAACTTGCTGGAGCCTGTGCAAACCTGGATTCTTGTTGATCCAGTGGAGTACTGTCAAGGCCATGCACAGCCACAATTTTCTAGTGGTGTTAGCATTTTCTTTCCCAACATCTGACTCCAAGCGGGCTGAATCTGTATTTCAGGGAGGCCGGTATTCCCCCTAGTAACATTTCTGCACAGCATCAGTTAATGGATCATTCTGAAGACCACCAGCAGCAGCTTTCATTCAACAGGCGGTGGTTGCAAATTCCTAAAGTGGGGAAGAGTGTTCTGGGAATTTTATTCAAGAGCTGGATTTTTCTCTATATTTAATTTATTTCATAGTTCTGCTATATTTACATGTCACTCTGAAGCCTTCACATCTCTTAAAGTTGTTTTTATTTAGGTCTTCAGTAGAGGGTCTAATTTTAGATATGTAATTATGCTTTTTTCTCTTAAGAATCTACTAAATAGAAAATAAATTTCTCCAGGATATTCTTCTAATTTGGATTCCACCTCTTTTCTGCAGCATAACTTTAGGAGTGTTAAAACGATGTCACTGAATTTGAATAGTAGCAAAGCTGAGCCCCAAACAGAGAAATATGTAGTCTTTCTCAAGACATGTTGAGACATCCCCCCGCAGCTGTGATGGGCTATCAGCACACCATCTCCACCCTTTCACCAGAGGCAACCTCTCAGAGGCAACTTTGTCTTCAGACTTCAGTTGTATATCATCTATTCTCAAGTAGTGTCAAAAGACTCAGGAGCTTTCTCCCTGTCTGCTGGGAACACACTGATCCACTCACAACTGTGTACAAGATGTTGTGTCTTTCCTTCCCTTGCACTCTCTCTCTCTTTCTCTCTTAAAAAAAAAAGAAAGAAAAAGCTGTCAGTATTTCAGAAAGTGTGAGCAGCAGATCTTTGTGTACTTTAATCCATAAATAAACATTTCTTCTTTTGAACTTCATTAAAATTGGATGTGTTTTCACTGTAAAACACTCCAGCATCCCTATCATTTAGACATATACGGTGATGAATATTGCAATTAATTTTTGTCTGTAGGAATACTTGTGGTCTAGAAATACTCAATTTATGCCAAAAAAGTAAATAAGAGTCAGACAACAAGATATGTTGCTTATAACAGCAATTCTAGAGCAAGATATTAAGCTCTACTCCTGCTGTTTTAACAGGCTGGGCGAAATGCATCTTTGTTGTTATGACCTACCTTGCAGGGAAGTTGTGGAGAAGTGCGTTTGCTTTGCCTTCTGCACGATTATATCAGAATTTCTTTGGTAATACTTGTTGATGTATCACATTCAAATCTCTAGCTTTTCCTTTTATGCCTTTGACCTGAAGAAAGGAATTCCTGCTTTTAAATGCTCATCAGTCAGTGCTGCGTAGTTAAGCTGATAAAAAAGCTAAGGCTAAGCCAGTGTTAATTTAGCCAACTGTAACGTTACTGACAATATTTGTCAGCAAATGATTTTAATTAGACCAGCATAATGAGATCGGTAGATTAAGACTAAGCAAATGACTAAAACTAAAGAGGGATTCTGATGACGAACAAATCCTGATGAGGGTAAGGATGATTTTTTTGCCACCAGTGTTTGAGTAGCATGTGGGAATGGAGAGACAGTCCTAATCACATGAGAAATCACTTAAAAATAATACCGGTGCGCTGGAATGCTGTGTTGGTGTCAGGAAGGCTTGCAGAGTGCGAGCGAGTGCTGTGTAAACGTCCTGCGCCGCCTTGTGTGTCGGTGACACCCTCCCTCCGCACCGGCAGGGATTATTTGTGTACTTGCCTTACATGCCATGCATGAAACCAGGACTGGGAAGGGTTGTGAAAGGTTAAATTGAAGAGGCAGCAGGTACTTGTGCTGGGAGGGGGTACAGTGGAAGGGCAGGTGGAATAGGACCTATTGAAGTTTGTGGCTGTAATTAAGAACACGTAGGGAAACAAATGGGAGGAGGAGGCAGGGAAAATGGCAGTATTTTTTAAAGAAAGCAGTAAGAATAGAGAGGCAAAAAGAAAAGGATTGTGTGGCGTTTGAGGATGGAAATGTTTGGGCTGAATAACCCGCCACTGTATTTGTCTCTCCTTCTCTCCCTACATAGCCTCTTTGTTCTGATTTCTGGTGAAGTATTCCGGCCCCTGTTTTATTTCCCGCTGCCTGCCCATGGTCTTCCTGAGACCTGCTGGCAGAGGGGGGTTTTCACAGCCTGCAGTGTTGATGATTCTGAGAAGTGTGAAGGAAACAGAACCACGCTGGATGATGTGACTCACCTTGGAGAAGTTGGTGTTTTCCGGCTGAGTGAAAGTGGAAAGTTTCAGCCTTGCTAGTCCAGATGTTTTAATGGACGTTGCTGCAGTAGAGAAGCCCTTGTCTGCACGTCTTGCTCAGTCCCGAATAGGAGATAACAAGTTACATACTAACATAAATGTTTAATGATTTATGATAAAAAAAAAAAAAAGATGGTGAGCAAAATACTAGGTTAATTGACTATGGAGTCCTAAATTCCCCAAAATGTAGCATTCCAGCCAAATATGGCTGAAATATCAGCTGTCATATGGTGAATATTTTAAAGAAGATTCTATTATACACCTAGGGGTTCATTCGCTTCAGTAATGAGGACAGTTACCTCTGGGGAAAGGAAGCTATATTATGCTTGCCACTTAACCAGGGGCTGGTTTGACAGGCGTCAGCTCAGAATATATGTGTATATATAGGGAATCACAGCAGCTTGTCTCTAGCTCACTGAGCAGGAAATGTTGTGCTGTACAATACTTTGGGTTTCTATCTATGGATTTGTGCATGGCACTGAGTGGGATTCAGACTATTTTTATTCCCGAGTCTGATTGTTGAGGTGGAATCCATCACCTACTAAATATTAAATCAGCAGTTTTTTTAAAGAGCAACACTGTCTCTGCTGACTTGAACATCCTTATGTGGCCCAGAGGAAAAGAGAAACAAAGACAAGATGAGAAAACTATCGTCTTTTGCATTCTTCTTAATATTAATGATTTCTCTAAAGTTTTCAAGCTGTTGAAGGCAAAAAGTGAGATAGAACTTTCACATGGGTAAGAAATGACCCAGGTGGAAAAAAAAAAAGCATACATTATAAAAACAGCAGTGAAACTTATGGAGTTGAATTATTAGTTGGAAGAGATAGAGAAAGTGCATCAACAGATTATTTTTTTAAACCAGTTTTGTTTAATTGTTTCCAAACAAACATGGCTGGGAATTATTAGGAATGTGCCAATTCAAAATTATTTGGAGACTTTCATGCAAATATAGTTTATGTCAGATTTTGCACTGAGTATTGCTTCTGAAACCTGATGTTTGCAAATGCTGAAGTTTTGAGATATCTGCCCAATTTACATGGTATTGTCCATCTTGCCAGACTAACTGGAATTGAATATAGGTACTTCTTGTTTGTTTTTTCTTTTAAAGTTAATGGCTGCACTTCATAGGCAATACCCAAAGGCAACAATCTGTGAGGTTTCTGAATGAGTATTTCTAATATACCTATAGTTTCCTATATGAATACTCATCATGCACGACTGCACAAATAAAACCCCATCTCTGTCACTCTTAAGGAGTCTGCACAAAAATCACTTTTATGATAATGAGCAGGTAGGTGAAATAACAAAGGCATGATACATGATGGCACTTTTTTTCTTTTTACATTCTGTAAAAGAGTCACGTCATCCCTTCAGTTCCAGAAATCAAAATGAATAATTGTTACGACAATCTTCTAAAGGCAATGAAGATTCTTAAAAAGTTTCTGGTTGCTGACTGTTAAGATGGAAGCTCACTTCTTTTGTCACACTTTTAAGACCTCTGATGGCACACCAAAATGTACTGGATGCTCTGACATTTTGAAAGGCACACCCCATCCCATCCTATGGTAAAAGAACTCCAGTCCTTTGATTAATTTCAGATAATTCTCCTTGTTTAGTCAGATGAATTTTCTAGGTTTCAGAATACAAGTGATTTATTCTGATGCCCTTTGTTAGAGAAACTGACCCCTCAATGCAATAAAGGGACAAAATGAAAGTACTCATTAAGTTGATGCCTTTGCGTAATTCACATGCATTTTTTAAGATCATGTTACATATTCATCAGTTTGTCTTAGTCACAGACTTGCCGCCATGAATGCTGTGTAAATATGTAGATACCTGAGCTGCTTTGTAGGGGCGAGGGGAGGTAAGAAAAAGGAAAAAATCTAATATGAAAAAGAGGAGGGAGTAAGTGAGACTAGGAGTTGGGAGGAAGTCTGAGCTATATAATTCCCAGTCTATACATCTGAATCTTTAGAGGTTGTAGGTTTCCCTTTCCCAGTATAACTCTTGATGTGTACTGGGAGTTTTGATCAATTTTTAATGTTATTAAAACCCCAATAGTTATTATTTTTCACCTTGAGATAAGGGTTAAATAATTTTAAATTGACCAGGGACCATGAAGTTCTTTGTCATCCTGTCTGTTCGTTCATTACTTACATTTTTTTTTAATTGTGCATGAAAAAGTATTAAAATCATGCTTTCTGTTTTGATGAAAAGTTGTGTTTCTGGAGTTTGTTTTAGATTTGTGCCCTGCTTGATGTGATGTCCTGTTATGTTAGGAATGCAAGATCACAACATAAAGCTTTATCAAGACTTGGGAAGTTTGGGAAAGTTAAATGAGGTGTTGTTTTTTTTCCCACTATCAATAAAGCATGGGCTTATTTCTTCAGATTGTGAACAAAAATAGATGAATATTTGCAACATCATGTAGCTCTGAAGTTTTTTTTTCATGGTGGATTTTTTTAATAGTGAATTGGGAGAAAGGGTGGAGTGGTAGGCAAATGTCTGCACAAAGCAAGTAATTTCATCCCACAAATCTGTAAAAATTGTGCAACATGGTGCTTAATTTTAAACAAAGGCTAAATCCACTGGGGTTGAAAGTTGGTGGCAACACTGAAAATACCAGCCCAAAGAACTCTTCTCTTAATTTCTTTTTTTCTTATTTCCTATTTTGCCAGATTTCTTAGCCCTTTGGCACATCTTAGATTTGGTTTGCTATAAAGATGTAAGGGAATAATTCTACCTGGCATTCAGCAGTCAGACACAAGATCTACAACTTCCAGAAGGCCTGAAGGTCAACTGCTTTCTCTAGGTAGGGTTCAGAAATGTCACAGCTGCCTGTAGTGGCCGAGGTGGAAATGGGGAACTTCTCCCAGGAGACCTGTCCCAGCCCTGCTGTTGGTTATGCCATTCCAGGTGCTCTTGTATTATGTACTTTATGTGAGCATACCTAGGCATGCTACCTCACCTTAAGTGAGTGGTTTTGACTTAACAGTGCAATGGGTAAGAATGGGTGACCATTAGTAATCTTATCTAATCTCTAAGAGATCCTGTGGAAGGAAGCAAGCAAGCAGTTCTAACATGCTGCTACAAGTCATAATGAAGATTTCTTGAAACAGTGGGAGATTTGGGGAAGTGAGTTGTTGACATGGCAGTCTGTACTTGACAAAGCTCTGGAGGTCAAAAGAAAGATGGTTGGGCATAAACTCATAAGTTTTTCTCCCCCAAAGGCCTCAGCATGAACCTTGCACTGCTAAGGTCTTGCTTAGGAGCTGTATGACTGACACGCTCTCTGCCTGAGATTTGTAGAAGGCTTATTTAATTGCCATGTGTACCTATCCCCCGGTTTGCTCTTAACTGTCTGTTCATTTTTCTTTCCGACTCACTGTTATAACCAGGAGCAGCTAAAATGACAGAAATCTATAAAAGGGGTTCATGGTTGGAAGTAGAGCACTACATGCTGAGTGTTGCCTGCCAGCGTTTTACTTGGATTTTAAGTGAGGGAGGAGGAAAGTTAGAGTCCTCATCTTTGTTTTTAATTAACGCAGACACCATTTTCATTCTGAAGTGTCACACACTGGAATTCAAAGAAGCCTTGTATAAATAATAATAATAAAAAAGCTTCTCCCGATTAGTAATGGAAAACATTTTCAAACAAGATCTACAGAATTACGATAGGGCTGGCACTTCCTCAAGGTGAAAGTCTCTCAAAATCATAACATAAATTATTGATTTGTCCAAGTCTCTTCTCCATAGGAGATTTACAATCTCATTTTCATAGTTGTCTTAAGGAGGGAGGGGGAAGAGATTGTTATCTAGGTCAGAATGAAAGCATCTTATTTTTACAAAATAATAATAAAATCCTATTTTAGCTAAAGTGAACTGCTGTGCTATGAAATTATGGGGCTTACTGCTTACTGCTCTGATATTTGTGTAATGTCAGGAATAACTCAATTTAAGCAAATAGATTTACAGCTGTGCAAGTGTAATCAGAGCCACGTTATATCACATCTTAGATACAAAGAAAGATTGTTGTGAACAGTAAGCAAGATACGTAATGAAGACGTCTGGCCTTCTCCGAATATTTGTGCTGGTAAAAATTGGCTTCACCAAAAGAGAACTCCACAAAAAAAGAGCAAAAGGTGGAAAGTATGAGGATTGTGGCAAATTAGACGGGTGTAAGGTACGAATCTCTCCCTTTTTTTCTGCCACCTTGGTTCAAATACAGCAGTATTTGGGGTCTGGCAGATAAAGAGCGGGGAAATTAAATGAAAGGATAAGTAAGGTAGCATGGCATATCAGAGAAGATGAAGAGTTCCTGGAGAGCTTACTATGAGTGGCAGCACTTCTCCAGATCTATGAAGAAGGGACCTGGCTGCTGGGGAACCAAATAAAGTGAAAACCAGGATGAAAGTAGTCAGCTATTAATCACCCCAGGCAGGAGAAGCGGGTACAATCGTACACAGCAGGAGAGAGAAGGTGATGAGCAGAAATGTACTGAACAAGCAGGAGGGGGTGTTTGTGCAACGTTGTCCCACCTTCTGTGGTGAGAAGCAACTGACTTCAGATGTTTTCCATCTCATTATACACGAGATGGAAATAAGCATGATGGAGAGGGTTAAAATTTATTATTAAAACCAAGGAAGGACCAGTTAAGCAAAAAACCCCAAGGGTTAGTGTTGTATGTCAAAGGAAAAAAAGGTGTAAATGTCTCTAAGTGACGGACAATTTGAAGCTAGTGACCTTGGGTGTTTGCTGGTCAGGGTCTTAAAAGAGAAAAACACGACAAAGAATTTAGTTGTCATCTACTGTGGTACTAACAAAAGACCAACGTACTGTCCCTAATGAGCACTTTTTTATAAAGGAAAAGACATTATGTTATCCCGGCAGACTTTAGTGTGAGCGGTGTGTTGGAAATCTCACAATTTAAAAGTAAAATGTCTTTGGATTTCCAAAAAACTTTTAAATTGTTGTTTCCTAGCCTAAAAGATATTATACCCACAATAGAGGAATCTTGTATTAGACCTTACTCTAAAAATTGAAGAGGAAATTATGACATCTCATAATCAGTGATTTTTTTAAGTTGATGTGATTGAGACAGCTGCGTTTATTACATGAGAAAATAATAAAATTTTACTACTCCATTTAGATATATATGTTAAATGAGTAGAAACATATACACTGTGACATGCACTTATGCATATTCTTCATGTGTAAAAAGGGCCACTAATCAGCTAGTGAAGAAAAGAACTGAGGGATTTAAGAAAACTCTATGAGATCCCCCAAAAGCCATTTCTACAGCTTAGAAAGAAGACTGTGTCGTAAAAACTAACAAACAAAAAACCCACATGATGTAGAGAAGAGCATGAAAGTAGCTACACAGCTTTAAAAGGAGTAATTTTTACTAAAGAAGAAGCTGATGCCAATGAATACAAAGCAGATGTTTAAAGTTATAGGAAACTGAGGAGGGAGGCAAAAATCAGAAAAGGAAAAATCAGTGGCTGGTACAGTTAAGGACTGCAAGAAAGTTTTTCACTTATATAACAAAAAGAATCCTAAAAATATTGTTGGTCTATTACTAGGTGAGATGGTACAGTTATCAATGACAGAAAAGTGGCACAGGAGAGAAAAAATATATTTGACCATATTGGTGGAAAAGCAGGATAATAACCTTGGGGTTTTTTGCTTAACTGGTCCTTCCTTGGTTTTAATAATAAATTTTAACCCTCTCCATGATCTGGATGAGGGGATCGAGTGCACCCTCAGTAACTTTGCAGATGACACCAAGTTGGGCAGCAGTGTTTATCTGCTGGAGGGTAGGAAGGCTCTGCAGAGGGACCTGGACAGGCTGGATCGATGGGCCAAGGCCAACTGTATGAGATTCAACAAGGCCAAGTGCCGGGTCCTGCACTTGGGCCACAACAACCCCATGCAGCGCTACAGGCTTGGGGAAGAGTGGCTGGAAAGCTGCCTGGCGGAAAAGGACCTGGGGGTGTTGGT
>NW_008824941.1:2766980-2772430 GCF_000699105.1 Pygoscelis adeliae
CCAGGGAAGTGGTTGAGTCACCATCCCTGGAAGTATTTAAAAGACGGGTAGATGAGGCGCTTAGGGACATGGTTTAGTGGGCATGGTGTTGTTGGGTTGACGGTTGGACTCGATGATCTTGGAGGTCTCTTCCAACCTTAATGATTCTATGATTCTATGATTCTATAATGAATTTGTATCATCTTGCAGTTAAAAATACTTTCAATTTCCTTAGTGATTTAGGAGATGTTGAGAGAGAGTAGTTACTGAGTTTGGGTTTTATGAACTCATGACATGTATCTGAGATTTTAAAAAGACGAGGCTGAGGAGCTTTTTTGATCATTAACAGTGATGTATCTTAGTCTACCGGGAAAGTTTCAAAGGACTGCAAGATTTAAAATATTTTAAAATTATATTTAAGTACCATTTCTCAGTGTTTAAAAATCTAGGTTATTTAATGCCTGAATTCAATACCAGATGAATTTGTTAGAGTGCATCAATTAACAAATAAATAAGGGAAATAATGCAACTGATGTAGTCAGCATGGATTGGAAGCCTGGAAATACGCTCAAAATAATTTTTGTTTTTAGTAGGATTACAATTCTGATTGATAGATTTCTGAAATGAATGTTGCTTAGTAGCCGGTGACATTTTGATGAAGAAAGGAAAAAGGAACAAAATTATTATGCTTGAATACTAGGTTTCAGATTATAACTGTAAGTGAGAAATCGTTGCCAGGCAAAGATGCTTGTACTGGGGTCCTGCAGGGATTAATTCCTGCCCCATTCTGTTTATGTTTTTTCATATATTCTGAAAGCAAAAATTAAATTATCACGAATGAAGTTTGCAGATAGCTCAAAGACTGGGAAAATGCCAAGTAAGGAACAGAAACAATACATACAGATCTCAAAAAGTTGGAAACAGGCAACTTTATCTTGGAAGATAGAATAGAAGCCAACGGTTCTAGAGGAGAGATTGTCTCAGAAACACACGCTGATGACAGCTAAGGGAGATTCTGGCCGATGATAAGCTGGATATTAACTCCTAGGATAATTCCTTGGCAAACAGGACTAACATGGTCTTCATGTAACCAGGAGAATAGACCCTCTATCTGGCATTTTATGTTCATTTCAGGAATATTATATTCAGTTGCATTCACAGTTCAGTGAGGGTAATGACAAACTAGGGAAGTTTTAGGAAAAAGAAACAAACAAGAGTACTCAAATGCTGAAAGAATTGGAAACCTTACTTTGTAACCCAAGAGGAATAGTCTGGAGTTCCTGTCTCCAGATATGCTGCTCAGTTTGGAGACCACTTGTGTGCTGATTATTCCATCTCTGTTTCAGGGGGTTTTAGGTGAGTGTCTAATGCACCACACCTTAAATTACTGCATTAGAAAATCCAAAAAATGGAGGTATAAAAGAAAAATTATTTCCTTTTAACTTAGAAAAAATAAAATTATGGCAAGTAGGGAATCCTACCTTGGTCTTAGTCTGATCACTCAGTTTCTGCTCCTGGCACTCTCTTGTTGTTCAAGAATTCCTCCCCGGCTGGTTACTTTGCTGGCAGAGGAACGTAGGTCGGTGTTGCAGGTGCAATGGGCAGAATTAGTAAATACTTTTCTCTGCCATGTGCAAATATCGAGGGAACAAATGTATTGCAGAGGGCAGTATTATATCCTCTTATACAACAGTTGTCAGGCATCTGAAATACAGTCTCAATTTTTTGGCAATCTTTGGAGAAGAATAATGGCCCTGTAATATGGATACTTGAACAGATCTTTGCACATCTGGCTTTAGTACTTGGCTTTGCCCCAGACTTCTGTTGTGCTTTCTGTACAAGTCATTGTGGATATGTTTGTAGCATGCGATGTAGTCTCAGCCCCAAAATGGAGTTCTGGAGTCTGAGGCGAGAATAACTGTACAGGGACTCTGTCTCTTTATGCAGTGTTGTAATATGAAGCAGATAGTTGCTACAGGTGATAAGAACTAAGTGACTTGAAAATTGCAGATTAAATGCAAAGATGGGAGCTGTGTCAAACAACAGTCCAGGAACCAGCTGGACCTGTGTGGGCTGTAAGCCTCCTTGCAAACATTCCCCATTTGGGCTTACTGGTCATCATAGCTCCTCAATAGGTTCTGTCCTGCATGGCACTGAATATACTTTGAAGTTATCCTAGAAAGTATGTTGCCGACATACATGTCTATTTCTGAGTGACGTTTCCATCAGGCATGTGCAGACTGAATTTTTATTCAAGAGCTGCAAGTGCACCTTAAAGTGCAGTCATGTTCTTCACATCCAGCTGTGCTGTAATTCCATCATGACAACTGCAGCTGCTGTGCGGGCTGCAAGTGAAGGTTCACCATGCTGGGGATGAAAGAAAAGATTCACCGTGTGCTTCACATTTGGCTCAAAAGAACAACCAGCTTGCAGGTAACTAAGAAAAGTAAAATAAGCAGATTTGTTTCAGACATACAGGAAATGAATCCGATTGATGAGGAAGGAGGAATCATTTTTACCAGATCATTTTTTCTGACCATGACTGGACATTGACCCCTCTCCGAACACTGATTTTATATATCTTCTGTGGAAGAGAAATGTTATTCTTCATGATTGTAAGGATTCGTACATACCAAGCGGCAGTTTTGCCAGAGGACTGGCAACTGTCATATAGCAAGTAGTTCAAACTAGGAAGCCCTCTGGGCTGGTGGGTTTGTCTGGTGTGGAGCTCCTTCCTTTTCTTCTCATTCTAAGCGTACCCCTAGGGCTCTTGCACAGCTTTGGTTCTGGTCTTGTTTATGTTGGGGAAAATCAGGAGTAACTCGGCTCCCATCAGTGCAGTTCAGGTAAATGATATCAGGCTCCAGAACATGGTATTCAACCACTCTAATTCTGTTAAAGGAGCTACAAATTGGTGTTCATCTAGCTAAGATTTGCATGGAACCTCTGTTTTGTATTTTTCGTATATATCATTTCATCAGATGTTCTTCCATTTTCCACTCCTGGTAACTATTTCTTACTTAAACGGAAACGACTTTCATTTAAGATTCTGAAAAGCTTTTTACAAACTTCAATTAACTTTCATAACATTCGTGTAACAGTGAGCATCAGTTAATCAGTATGACTGTACAACTGCTGCATCCCATCAAATACAACTCCGAGACCAAAAGAAAAAAAAAAACCAAACCAAAAAGCACGTTAAGACAAGATTAAGTATGCAGTATTAATTTAAAATGCCTTCAGAATTCAAAGCAAGATGCCTTATCTGGTTTACGGGAAACTTTTGAGAGAAAAGGAAAACAAACAAGCAAATATAGTTCCTTGATATGGAACATACAGAAGAAATTTCAGATAGGAAGCAGACTTTGTGGACAGATTGGAGTGAGATTCAAAACTCAGTCTGTTTAGTTACAGTCCAGTTGTGGAGTTCCTGCATTTTACAGTGCTCCCTGAGGGATTTTCTAAGATATTTAGGAACCTATCAGGAAATCACGGGGCTTAGCTTCCTAATTAGTGTTGTGAAGCTGTTTCTAAAGCATACAACAATTCAGTTGCAAAGTATATAACACCTCTGAATCTCCTGCTTTCTCCTCTGCCACCTTTCCTCCTGACAAGCAGTGACTCTCAGCATGCTATATACTCTGAGGTCAGTTTGTGAGCTGCTGTGAGGGGTTCATTCTTTGTGGAAATATCAGTGTCTTCCCTGAGACAATTCCCACTTTTGGGCAGAGATTCTCTTGCTTGCAGCACGGGAGTCGCTAGGCATAAGGTATAGTGCAGGTAAATCTGTCTAGGGATTCTAGCCAAATGAAGCAAATGAGATCATGACATGACCACAAGACAGTGCCCAAGTGCATTGAAATGAAAATAACTCAATTTTCAGATACAAAAATTGAGCTTTCAGACAAGTAGCTCTTGATGAAATCTATTTTTTTTATTCTGATGGAAAGCAGACACAGTTTATCATTGCATTATTTTTTTGCTGTTAAGTAAATTTTATGTTGCAAAAGTTAAAAGGGAAGCATTTTCAGGAATCCCTAATTGCAAGTCAGTATATACCATTAATATGTTCTCTACTGCAGCAATAAGGAGACCTTGGGACCAAGCTCTTAATTATTGATTCTTGCTAGCTCAGCTGGTGGTCCTTGGACCTTATTAAATGCTTCTTGTTTTGTTTTTGCACTCTTATTCCCTTGAGCTATAGCTTAACTGCATAACTTCTCTCACTACTTGTCGATTCTTAATAAAATTTGTTGAACGATAAGGTTCAAGGTTGGCTCATCCCTAAGATTAAGTCTTTTCAGCTTTCAGCACAGTCAGTCATGTTGCACTTAGCTTGACTTGCTTTGCTTAAGGCTTTCTGAACAATTGGTTTGCACGGTGCTGTTGCTAACCCCAGTTCTAGCCGTGTGATGACCTTTTTCCAGTCCTGATTATTTATGTGTATCCTGCAGTTCACCGGGGAAGTGTGTGTTGGCTTCCAAACAAAGATTGCTGTCTATTATATATAACCTAAAAATACAACTGTGAACATGTGTAGGAGTTAGCAGCATGATTTTTTTCCCAGAGTTCATTAACATCCTGTTGTATTTATTACAAAACCTACAAGATGGATGTTTTTAGAGGTTTATTGTTCAAAAGTTGCTGTAATTATAACAACTGATAGACTGATAGGAGCAAATTACAACTGATTACATTCATAGGCTGTATAAAGCAGTTTAAATTACTGCATTTATATATTGCCATCTTCACTGGAAACCTGGAGTCGAAATGGGAAATGCTTGAGCTTTGGTAGCTACCTACATAAGCTGTAGAGTTGTAGAAAAAAAATGAGTAAAGGTATGGGTGTTGAAAATGTCCTGCTGCCCAAAAGCAAGTAGAATGAAGTGTCCCAAACCTATTTGTTGATTCAAAAAAAAAAAAAAAAACCTAAACAAAAAACCTGTTTCATTACTAAATATATGTCTCTGCTCCATCTCTTTGCTTTCATTTGTTTAGCCAGATTTCCTCTGTGTGTGTGTGTGTGTGTGTGTGTGTGTGTTTTTTTTAGAGGAGCATACAATATGGGAAAGGTGAAAAAACCCTCATGTGTCAGTGCCTGTCGTGCTGCAGCTTGCAGAAGGGAGAGCTTTGCTTTCTTCATTCCTCTGCAAGCCAACGTGTGCCACTGCTGTTTGGTGCTGCCCTGCACCAGCGGAGGGGCTGCAGGGGGTCAGACTCAAAGAAAGGATGCATGTTTGGAAATACAAATATATCTGCCCACTTTTACTCCTTCATGGATTCTTGCCTGGCCCTGTGAATTCCTGCAGAGTTTGCACTCACCTAACCCAAGATATTTAGAGTGCTGTTACGAAGTTCCCATTACCATAAGCTATAAATTTTATTCACCACACCCATCCCCATGAGTATCAGAGCACCTGGTCTGACACAACATCCAAACGGACAAAGCAAAACAATGCAGCAAGTGGTAG
>NW_008824941.1:2772441-2775024 GCF_000699105.1 Pygoscelis adeliae
TGACAGACAACATGTGAAATCCATATAAAGGGCAAGTGAGTGTTCTCCCAGGCTTGCTGTACTGAGGAGGGAGTGGATGAAGTAGTAGCAGGGTGGAAAAGTGAACTGAGATTAGAGCCTAATGCCAGTTGCACAGGAAGGATGGGGAGAGGTGAGGGGGAGTTCAGAGGGCAGTCAGGCAATGTGAAGGAAAGAACAACTTCCAGCTGTAGAAAACTGCAGGGAGGAGACCAAAAGGAAGCAATTCTCACAGGCAGTAAACACTTATGCTATTATAGTAACTCAAATTAATAAATATTTATCTTATAAAGCTGTCCGAAGGACTTGGACCTCGCTGGGCTGCGCTCTGAGTAAATGTGAAGACCGTCTCATTGTGGCTTTCCAGCGAGACTCAGTGGGTTTATTGAGTGAAGCTTGTGACAGCAGGGCAGGATACAAGAATGCAGGGCTCCTGGGCAAACTACTTTGCTGTCCTGGCTCTCTTCTCCTCTGTGCATAATAGACTCTTCTGAGCTCTATACAAACTCCAACAATGTTCAGTGCTTTTCAGACACTGCAGCAGAGAGTGGATATATGGAAGTGCACTAGCCCAGCTGATCCTCCAAGAGCGTTGCTGCATACTGCTGATACACCCGGTCTCCTGAAGACAACCATCTCTTGTACCTTCATTTGACATGACAGAGGGACCACAGTCCATCTCTATCCTTTTGAGATGGCTGTGCCCATAAGTATGAGTTTGGGTCAAAAAGACTTAGCAAATCATAGAGTAGTTAAAGTTGGAAGAGGCCTCCAGAGGTCATCTAGTCCAACCCAAAGCAAACATAACTTCAGATTTAAATCAGGTTACTCATGACCTTGTCCAGTCACGTTTCAAAAATCTCCCAAGACGAAGATTCCACCACATCCCTGGACAAGCTCTTTCAGTGCTTAATCACTCTCAGTCTGAATTTTTTTCCTATTATGTTCAATTAGAGCTTGTCTTGTTGCAACTTGTTGTGACTGTTGCATCTTGCTGAGCACCTCAGATAAGAGTTTGGCTCCACCCTCTCAATAACCTCTCTTTCTGTAGAAGACAACTGCAATTAGGTTCCCCCATACTCTTCTCCAGGCTGAAAAAACACGTTCCACCAGCCTCTCCTCGGATTTCATCTGTGCCAGCCCCCAGCTAAATGGCCTTTCTCTGGACTCTTTCCAGCTGGCAAATATATCTCATCTATTGGTAAGCCCCAAACTGGACACAGATGCAGCCTCACAAGTGCTGAGTAGGAGCAGTATTCCTCTTGTATTTCTGGTTATGCTTTTCTGCTAATGCAGCACTGTATGCCATTATCCTGCAGAGCTGCGAGCCGGGCAGTCTGTCCCTAGCTTGTACTGCTGCAAGGGGCATTTCCATCCCCAGGGCAGGACTTGGCATTTGTCTTTGCTGAATTACATGCATTGCCTGCCTGTCCATCCCTCTCACTTGTTGAAGTCCCTCTGCATGGCAATGCTACTCCCCAGGGTAGAAACTCTTCCCTTCAGCTTGGTGTCAGCCACGAGCCTTCCCATTCCTTTGTCCCTGTTCACTGATGAAGATATTAAATAGAGTCAGCCCTCATACTGGCTCCTCAGGAACACCATCCCTAACTAGCCCCTACTTAGACTTTGAACTGTTGACCATTACCCTTTGAGTGTGACAGTCTAGCCAAATTTTCATCCACCGTGTTGTAGGTCACCCACTTGCTCGAGTGTGTCATGCTAATCCTTTGGGGAAGCCCTATAACCAGATCAGAAGAAGAGAGAGCTGAAACTGAAAATATTTTAGACAAAGATTTCTTCTGTCATTGTGGAAAATTCCTGGAGAATTGATTATGGATCAGATAATAGTATCTTACCAAAATTAGTCTAATAGCTTAGAATAATGATAACAAAAAGCTTAGAATAAAGAAGTCTCCTTAAAAAAAAGTATCTTAGGAAAAGATGTGTATCCTGAGTGCTTGAGTGAATAGGAACCTTTTGCATGTGTATATTTCTGTCTTTCAATCTATAGAATGCTTCAAAATAGCTAAAGGTCAGTATACATTTAACAAGAAATTTCCTAGACTTTATCATAAGCACTAACTTCCTTATGTGTATGTATTTTTTTCTAAGTGGAGGAAAATTAGCAAAGCACAAAGTCAGTTTTCATTGCTTTTGCCCTTCACCCCCTGAAATCTCAAACAGCCAAAAACCTGTTGCCTTTCTGCAGCCTCTGGGGTGCAGAGGGCATCAAAGAGTTCATACTCTGAAAGTCTACCAAATTCACTTCATTTAAAATTCAACACAATGTTTTCCCCGTTGGGCAAAAGGAGCAGTTGAATACAGTGGTCAGTGTGTAATTTAGTTCCTTTCTACCTGTGCAAAATGAATGTTTCATAGCCACAACAGAGGCTGAGGGCTTGGAGGGCCCTTGTCCAAGTGCAGCACAGGAGAGGGAAGTGCATCCTGGTTCTGTCTGCTGTGAAATATACCTCAGACTCCCATTTCCAGCATTTGTCTCTCCTGTGCATGTGGAAATAAATGAGATAAGACTGATACTTATTTATGGAGATGTAATGCCCTCTG
>NW_008824941.1:2775078-2784655 GCF_000699105.1 Pygoscelis adeliae
AAAGACGTGCTAGATTCTCTTCAAAACATTTCCATTGGCAACAACTAAGTTCCTGGTTGACTCTATTTTCATATAAATAAGATAAATGCATGAATTTCAGTAGCCACATAACAGAGAAATTTTGAACAGAAAAGTTCTGCAAGGGCTCAAGGAAAATCAACTTACATGACCCGCTGAAGGTTTGAGGAATGGGCTGTTGGAATGCAGTGCAGGAGTGGTTAGCAGCAACAGCCTGGGTTATCAATTGATGTTTTACACCACAGCTGGCATGGTCTTATGGTCTTGTAAACTCTCTCACACAAATAGCTTTGCTAATCTGAAGATTTCCACTACCTTCCGGGGAAATGTGGGAGAATGAAGACTACATGTGCTAGGATTTGCAGTTAGCAGCAAGTAAAGCAGACCCCTATATTTTATGTTGAACCATGTTCTGTTTTCAAATATACTTTGCAGGCTGATGAAGCAAATGACATTCTCATCTTGTTACTGTTCATTAACCCAAGGATGTGAAGTCATTCTGCATATCTGGTCTCTCTTCTTTCACCAGACATCCCCCCCATTCCTGTGTAAATAGTGCAAGTTCATCTGTCACCAGGTAATCAGAAGACTGTCAGGATCTACTGGCTGCAAATTTTGGGTGTTCTTATAATTTCATTTGAAATACGAAAAGACGTATTTGAGAAACTGCTGGGAAGAGAAATAGAGAGAGATGTATTTCACAGAATAATTAGTTCTTGTTTTGCACTAGATTTTCCATTAATTTTTTCTTAATGATGTGGACTGTTTCTCTTCTGTGCTGTTGTTCACATTTGGCCTGCTTTCAGTGAAGCTTATAAACAGGGGCGATTGCTGTAAATGAAAACTAGAAAACATACAAATACATACAGGAATAAAAAATACTCTTGATACTGTTAATCTCATGAAAATTAATTTAACAGAAGTGGGCCTTAAGTCATAGAGATTTCAAATGCGGAGGATTTATTTAAACTAGTTTCCAAGGTGAGTTTTGATAGCTTTAAATAATAAACATTTTGGTTAAGAGAAATCTCAAGAAAGCCCTCTGTCCGTTTGAACATATGTTAGCATTCCTGTGCTTGAGACCTCCCCGAACTCTCTTATTCTGTGACTTTTATGCTGTTGACTTTGCCTTTTTTGCCGGTAATGTCCGGCTTACTTGTCCAATCTCAGCTGTGTGACTGAGGCACTCATCATTATCCATTGTTTGAACAAAGTCTTGTTGTGTGCTCTGACTGATTGATTGCTTATTCTCAATAAACAGAGACTTGCACTCAAGGTCTTTGAAACATTTCTTGCTGAACTAGTCCACTTACATGCACAGAAGGCCAACTGTCCCTCTCCTATATTCATTTATTCAAATAGGTAACTTTTTTCCTCAGACAGAATCACTATCTCAGAAAGGAAGAGAGAGCAGTCAGGAGGAGGTGTTATTTTTCTAGTCTTGCTTACCTTTCTGTTTAAGCGATACTGTTTTTCTGGCTGCTTCTTTAATCTGAAGTCACCACACAAGGTATTACACTAAGGAACTCCATTTGTTCTGAAATAGGATAAAGTGAAATCCCACTGATGCTAGAAGAGGAGGCCCACTGAAAACCATTGCCTCCCTATGGAAAGAGAGGGAGCCCAGAGTAATGTTGTGAATATCAGTAAGGGGTGATGCTCAGCTCACAGCTTCATTTGGGAACAGTATCAGCTGTGAATATAAACCCCTTGCAGGTGATTTTAGTTAATAGTCCTTTGCGTATTCTTCCTCCTTCACTGACATAACTGATTAACATAAGCAGTTTTTAAAATATCCTAATGCTACAGTGTCAGAATGACAGTTCAGTCTGCCCTGCTGTCATTAAAAAAGTCCTATGGCATTATTTTTTTTTCCAGTCAGCTATTGTTCAAGATAATAGCTGAGTAAAACTTTCAATGTCTACTCCAGTGGAAAGGTGTAATCTGGTGGTGCAAATCTGCTATCATTTTACTGTGAGGGGGAAAGAGAAATCTCTTGCAGGTTGCTGACATTTTGCAAAGTGGTAATGACTCCACTGTGCTGTGCAGACACAAAATAACACAACTGTCTGTCTTCTCCTATATGCACTGTTCACTTCTATCTACCCATATGCAAGAAGGAAAATTCTCTTACAAAGGCAAGGTCAGCAAAATTCCTCCAAATAAAATTCATGATGTCACTATAAAAGGGGATCTTTATATAGCTAGTATATATGCAGCCAACAAGTTTTATGGCAATTCTATAGTAAGAGTCAACCATATTAAAAAAAAGTATGTATCCTGATCTATTTGAATAAGGTTCTCCGCCCCTCCCCTCTTACTCTCTTTACTGGGATTGGATTCTGCTGGGGAGGGAGGAAAAATATTTTATTGCCCTTTTTTTTCCTTTCTTCTCTGTGGTCATAAGAAAAGTTTTATTATTTACAGAAATGTCAAGGTCAATGCACACCTGTAATTCTATGTACATAAAAATATACATGAAAGTTCCCTCATACTCCTGCATTCATTTACTGCATAATGGTAAATAGGCAAAGTTTATTCTTATGCTTACATTAGTTAAATCATTCATTCTTTTGAAATACAGCATTATAGACATGACTTAGTAATTTTTGGGGTTCTGCATATCATTAATATTCGGAGGAAAATATGTATCTTGAAAAGATAGTTGAAACATCAGATCAGAGTCTTCTCCCACTTGCAAAGGTAGATCACATGTAGATGCAGTGAGATGCTAGACTTACATCAATTCAAGATGGGTGTAAACGTGAGAGAAGAGTCAAGCTCCATTTTTCCTGTATGAAAAGAGTGACTAATACGTAAGAGGCTAATTTAGTAGGAACCTTTAGTCACGGCTTCCTGTAACTGGGCCACTTTGTGAAACACGTATTTGCACACCAGTAGTTGTAGATAACAGTGTGCTGGAAAACTTAGGACACTGTAATAGGAACGGAACCCCAACTTTGTAATTTTAAGAAGGGAACAGTAATTCTTATGTAATCCCCTTTCATTTTAAAGCCCCCACCCCCACCCCCTAGTCTGTTAAGCCTTAATTTGATCAGTAAAAAGGGGTTCTGACTGATCAGTGCTGCTCCATTCCTACTGCCTGTAAGTCTGGAGATGGCAGTTGTTGCTCCATCCCTGTCAGGAGGTTCCTGAGTTTTCTACAGGGGTCTATTTGTCTTGCTGCATTCTTATGCCCTGTCCATTCCCAGTAGATTTTCACCTCAGTAATTCTCAGCATCCGGTAAATAGGTAATTCCAGCTGCTGTGACTGGTACCTTAGGCTCTACCCCCTTCCGTGCTGCTTGTTCATCAATATTTGAACAGTGCACACTGCCTCCCTATGACCCTCATTCTATCTTTTTTTCCCCTGTCAGAGACCGCTCTTTTTGAATAATCATTTTGACTGAATAATCACTTTGTCTCTAGAGACAGACCCTGCTAATCTCATTTCCATTTAGTCTTTGCATCCTATGGGTTCCTATACCACACAGCATCCTGCCTTCCAGAGCCGCATTAACCAACATAACTAACACCTGCTGCATCTGGATTCAATTTTTCCAAAGTGAGGTAAGCTTGTGCAATAAAGTGTTTTGAAATTCTTTTTTGGGAGTATTTGAGTATCCCTACACATATACACATATGTTGATAACTATGTGAAAAGACAAAGTAGCAGGAAGTAGTCAGGCTTGTGAGAGTTTTATCTTGCAGTCTTGTGTTAGCCCTCAAAATTTACCCTTATAGTGGAAATCCCACTGTGCCAGGTGAGTGATAGTTTTGGCCGTAATCTTTATCTAGAAGTTTTAATCAATCTTCTAGATATCAGCCATAAGTTAACTCGAACATAACATTTAATATTTTTATCTGTATTCAGTATTCCCTGGGATGCTATTGTAGAATCTGGCAAACAAATCTGATATATGTGTAGCATTTCTTGTTACACATTGCAAGATGTAGTGCAAAATTTTTAGATTCTGTGGACATTTCTGATGCCGCAGGACAATAATGGTACTTCAGCTTGAGGACAACTTGCAGTTGATCAGGGTTAAGTACTCTTCTTATGTTGAATTGATGTTAAATCAGAGCTTAATGACACTGATGAACTCAGGACATACTAATTCTCCCAAATAACTAGTGATAGGACGAGAGAAAATGGCCTCAAGTTGTGCCAGGGGAGGCTTAGATTGGCCATGAGGAAAAATTTCTTTACTGAAAGAGTGGTTAAACATTGGAACAGGCTGCCCAGGGAAGTGGTTGAGTCACCATCCCTGGAAGTATTTAAAAGATGAGTAGATGCGGCGCTTAGGGACATGGTTTAGTGGGCATGGTGGTGTTGGGTTGACGGTTGGACTCGATGATCTTAGAGGTCTTTTCCAACCTTAATGATTCTATGATTCTATGATTCTATGATTCTATGATTCAGCAGCAGTATAGGTCCTCTGTCCTAAGGAGAATGCACTAGGGCTAAAAAGGCTTCAGGGTGCTTGTTTCTTCTTGTCACCAGAGTCTTCACTGGGATCAGTTTCATCCGGCTTGTCTTTAAATACAAGTTACTGAGAGTGAGACAACTCAGGTAAGCAGGAACTGGCCACTGACTGGGAAAGAAATGGGTCAATCTATATTAGATTTTAGGGAGTATAAATGAAAGTGATTAAGAACCAACTTTCATACCAAATTCTTCCTACTTTTATGACTTCGATTACGAACAGTGAAGTTTATTAAGAGAGGTATCATTCTGCAGGATTTTTCAGTTTAAGGGTTATTGAGTCTGAAGAGGTGTGAGAGATTAGATGTAGCTGAGAATAGCAAGCTGGTGGAAGAAAATACCTATGTTTATTACATTCAGTCTTTGCTTGAGGGATTAGAAAAGAGAAGAAATCACCTTGTCCAGGAGAGAAGTTTAAAAATATGTTTTTTGCAGTATAATCTATTCTGTTCATAATTAGCAGTTCTTGGGTGATTACCTGAGGAGGCTGGTGGTACTAGGTGATTAACTGAGTACCTGTATATCATATGACTAACTTGGGCATCCTCTGCTCTTTCTAGTGTCAAAGAAGAATAAGAACCAGTCTTTTTGGTCTACTGTAAATACTAATTGACATATTTTACTGGAAGGGCTTGTCCCGAGTCACAACACAGAACTGCATTTTTGTAATCAGCAGTTATGGCTGTCCTTGCTTGGCAAGTCATAGCCTTGTCCAGGCAACCTTCTCTCTGTCCTGTAAGTTTTGTTGGTTTTTTTTCACTTAGGAGATATTAAAACAGGCTGTAGTATTTTGTCAGTGGCCAGAAGTGGTGCATTTCCTTAATCTGAGGAAAAAAGTATGCCTGGTAAGCTTGAGTAGTGAGAATTGATTCCAACCCAATCTGGAATTTTTTGGTTGTTCAGAACTGGGGAACCAGCATGATCAAGGATAAAAAAGGATATGAATTCAGGTGAATAATTATTTAACATGAGAAAAGAAACTTAAAAGAGGACATCTTTCTAAACTGCGGAGAAGAGCAGTTCAAATGTAATCATGAGTTTTCTGTGCTACATCTTTGTAGATTTGCTGGGAAAAGAGAAATGTGATATAAAAATCAATATTTCTCTCAAATTGATAAGAATTTTGTTTACACTGACAAGGTTTTTCAAGTCTCAATTGAATGGTGTCTCTCTGACCTCGCAAAGCCCTTGATATGTGCACACACAAATAACTTTGGCAACTGGTGCCAGAGTGACCAGGCCCAGCCCAGAGGTAAGTGAGTACATAGTTTTGCAAGTAAGCACATAGAATTACAATCATATCTCTTAACCTTAATTGCCTCATAGAAAATAAACACTCCCAGTTATGTGATCTCCCCTATTGCCAGGACAATACAAATCACGAAGTTCTGTGATAAGACCCTGCTTTTAATGAAAGAAGATTGTATTTCTCCTCAAATGCCTCTAAGTCTTTGACTTGATTTGAGAGAGAGCGGCAACTAAATTAAATTGAGTTTGAGAATTACGAAAATGAAAAAGACTCCTAGGACCTCTGTTAGGATCAGGGTTTGAAAAGCTTTGAGGATAAGATGTGAAAATCTTCACTCAGTCTGTCAGCGTGGGCTGGGACTACTCAGTCTTGCTCATACTTTGAGAGATGCTGAGCACCCGGTAATGCTCTGCACTTCAGGGCTGCTGAGGCTAAGCCTCCTCCAGAGTTTCACTTGGGGAAGCCAGACTTGGGCACTGCATCAAGACTGTGCGCTTCTGTCCTGCTAACGGGACATTACACTTACTGTTTGTGATGCTGTATACCTTTCAGTATTAATTTCTGCAATACTCCTCTGAAGAAGCACTTGTTATTATCCCAGACGGGTAAGGCACGGGAAAGGTTGCATTTATGAAGTGGTACAATAAAGAAAACTGTAATTCATGCCTAAGTATTGTGAAAGAACCTCTCATTCAACTACACCAAGGTGCCAACACTTCCTGTGGTTTTGTACACTTCATACTGGTTGCCATTTGAAAATGTTCAAAACTGGTTGGACCTCTTTTTCACCTCTATGAAAGACAATGAGATCATTTTAAAAATCTAAAGGCTTGAAATAAACATTGTTTTGGGGATGACTGTTTGCTTTTAGTGAGTAGTGAGGGGGAAAGTCCCCTGCTCCTAGTCAGGAGGTGCTGTGTGCTGCTGGACATCCAGCTGTAAGGGCCAGGCAGTGCACGTGCTGCAGGACTGCAGTGACTTGCTCCACTGCATGGAGACGACCCCGCTCTTCTTGTGTCCATCCACCTGCCATGTGGCTTCCTGGCTGCTTCTGCTTCTGGCTGACCGTCAGAATGGTTAGAAAGGCCTGCCAGGATTTCTGATACTTTTGCCATGGCCAGTCAGTGAGATGAGAAGACTTTTAGCTTTCCTTTTGCCTGTGAGTGAGTGGCCCCAGAGGGAAGGGGAACAGTGAAGGTGACCTGCCCTCTGTGGGGATGGGTGTCATGGTGGGTGGAGCAGCGGTGAGGGGTGGGGAACTTCCATGCAAAGAATCTGTCCTCATTTAGCACACAAAAGTGAAGCACGATGAAAGATTGAGAAGAAAAGGAACAAAATAACCTGCTCTTTGCCTGCGTACCTTCTCATGGGGTGCTACAGTTGCTGAGAGTTTTTATCAGATCCCTGGTAAGCAGGATATAACAGAAGTTACCTTTCTAAATCCACATTTATTAATTGGTAATGTTACGGGCTTGTTATGGCTGTGGCCTTTGAGAGAACTTCCACCTGCTAATAATGTGTCTGCGATTCAAATAAGGGATTGATGTAGAATTCTTAAGTGATGGTTAAAGTACTGTGCGGAGGGCCTGAGTTTCAAACATAGAAGTAGGTAGCTGCTGTGCTTGCAAAAATGAATATTGAAATATGCTGTCCAGCAGGTATTACCTTGCTTTGAGAGTTATTTTCAAAGACTAATTTCTAGTTATAATCATAGATTAATTTGCATCTTCACAATCATTGAATGCACATATCCATGGACAGGAATATTCAAGCCTAACTTCCAAACCTTGACATAATTTTAAAAATAAATTCTGAAGTCAACCATATTTACAATATGGGGGAAAAAAAAAAGAAAAGAAAAAAAAAGACCTTGCCTGCTGGAGATGCTACAGCGAGCTCCTCTTCATAAATAATTTATGTATATAACTGTACAATCAGACACCTGTTTCAATATGTGCTTTCTAGTGATTTCTCTGTGCCTTTTTGTTTGCTACTTGGAAATTATGTGAACCTTCTTATGGGGCAACATTGCTGTCCCTGCGGGTGCCTGAGCGATGTACAATATATCTTGCTGCTGTCTTTCAGTGGCTGTCAGCAGGCAGCTGACCAGAGAACCTTTATTTAGCAAGTGTGAACAACTGGAGAATTTTTGTTTGCAAGACTGACGGGACCTGCCTCAATTTACTGAGAGCAATAGCAATGTTTCTCCCCCACTGAATAGATCTGGCCTGAAGCTCCCTGACATTAATAAATGACTAGATCAACATCTCTCACCTCCCTGTCTTTTTCCAGCTACAAGTGTGAAGTATAGAAAGTGAGGCATGAGTAATACTTGCTGTAATTTGATTTAAAAGTTGGAGAAGAGCAGAGGAGAAGAGAAACTTTTCTTCTGTTAACTTGCGTAAAAACTAAGAGTTAAAATATAGTGACTTACTCATTGGCCAGATATTACTATATTGTGCTGTCTTTTCTGGAAGGAAAGCATTAGCAATCCAGCTGTTCATTTGTATTCACAATGTTTGTAAGATAAAACTGTAATGAGATATTTAATCTGAAAACAATGCTGAGTAAAACTTTTTTCAGTGTGGGAATGGAAACTGGGAGCAAAAGTCACTGGAAAGACCTTGTTTCCAAAATGAGTGGAGTCAATTTTATTTCAGCAAATTTACTAATAATTTGTGATGATCTGGGAGCAGAAATAGGATTCTAGCTGGTGCAGTGCTGAGCTAAGCTCAGACTGCCAGCTGGTTTAGGAAGTCTTTACCTTGATCAGTTTAGGACATTTCTCTTTCTTTGACTTCAGCCACTTGGAGTTAAATGTCAGCGCTGGGAAAAAAGCAACTGCATTTTTGTAGAGTTTATTTATAATGGCTTTAGCATTTTGTTATTCATTTGGAAATTATCAGTTTCTTGCTAGTTCACTGGCTGATGAATCTTACTTTCCTTTTTTGTTCCTTCTAGATCTACTGTGGTTAGATGCACAATCTCTCTTTCTCTGCAAGGCAGAGGTGTACCCAACAGCTGTGAGATATTTTTGGCTTTTTGGTTTAGAGGGGGCCTATGAAAACTTCATGTCTATTTTGTGTACATTTTCCTCCTGCAATCCCTCTGGTATTCAAGTGAATAAAAGGAAATGAAGTTAAAAAAAAAAAAAAGAATGTTTAAATCTGGTTTGACTAAACATGTGAAATGAATGACTTTGCATGTAGATGTGAAAATGGAACTTCTCTGCAGGATGCCCTTTGCCTTGAAACATTTTCAGTATTTATAGTATCTTTTGACAAACATCAGATGCCTTTGTGGGTCATGAAGAAACTTGACACCAGGTGAGAAAAATGTTTCAGTACAAGAGTTTGGGTCTAGGAGCTGAACCCAAAGGCTCCTGGGCTTTTGGACTAGTACTTTAACAATGGGGATGTTGCATCTTTTGTCTTGGATACCTGTATAGTTAATAAAACCTGTACTTTCGCTATTTTTAGAATCATAGAATCATAGAATATCCTGAGTTAGAAGGGACCCACAAGGATCTTTGAGTCCAATTCCTGACTCCACACAGGGCAACCTAAAAGTTAAACCATATATCTAAGAGCGCCGTCCAAATGCTTCTTGAACACCAACAGGCTTGGAACCATGACCACTTCCCTGGGGAGCTTGTTCCAGTGCTTGACCACTCTCTCAGTGAAGAACTTTTTCCTAATATCCAATCTGAATATACTACTATTGCAGTGAAGTACATACATATAGGATGTCACCTTCAATCAGCTTGAAACAACTGATGTGGAGTATGGAGGCTCCTATTAGCTAGGACCAGTTACTGGGTGTCG
>NW_008824941.1:2786784-2788989 GCF_000699105.1 Pygoscelis adeliae
AAAAAAAAAGAAAAGAAAAAAAAAGACCTTGCCTGCTGGAGATGCTACAGCGAGCTCCTCTTCATAAATAATTTATGTATATAACTGTACAATCAGACACCTGTTTCAATATGTGCTTTCTAGTGATTTCTCTGTGCCTTTTTGTTTGCTACTTGGAAATTATGTGAACCTTCTTATGGGGCAACATTGCTGTCCCTGCGGGTGCCTGAGCGATGTACAATATATCTTGCTGCTGTCTTTCAGTGGCTGTCAGCAGGCAGCTGACCAGAGAACCTTTATTTAGCAAGTGTGAACAACTGGAGAATTTTTGTTTGCAAGACTGACGGGACCTGCCTCAATTTACTGAGAGCAATAGCAATGTTTCTCCCCCACTGAATAGATCTGGCCTGAAGCTCCCTGACATTAATAAATGACTAGATCAACATCTCTCACCTCCCTGTCTTTTTCCAGCTACAAGTGTGAAGTATAGAAAGTGAGGCATGAGTAATACTTGCTGTAATTTGATTTAAAAGTTGGAGAAGAGCAGAGGAGAAGAGAAACTTTTCTTCTGTTAACTTGCGTAAAAACTAAGAGTTAAAATATAGTGACTTACTCATTGGCCAGATATTACTATATTGTGCTGTCTTTTCTGGAAGGAAAGCATTAGCAATCCAGCTGTTCATTTGTATTCACAATGTTTGTAAGATAAAACTGTAATGAGATATTTAATCTGAAAACAATGCTGAGTAAAACTTTTTTCAGTGTGGGAATGGAAACTGGGAGCAAAAGTCACTGGAAAGACCTTGTTTCCAAAATGAGTGGAGTCAATTTTATTTCAGCAAATTTACTAATAATTTGTGATGATCTGGGAGCAGAAATAGGATTCTAGCTGGTGCAGTGCTGAGCTAAGCTCAGACTGCCAGCTGGTTTAGGAAGTCTTTACCTTGATCAGTTTAGGACATTTCTCTTTCTTTGACTTCAGCCATTGGAGTTAAATGTCAGCGCTGGGAAAAAAGCAACTGCATTTTTGTAGAGTTTATTTATAATGGCTTTAGCATTTTGTTATTCATTTGGAAATTATCAGTTTCTTGCTAGTTCACTGGCTGATGAATCTTACTTTCCTTTTTTGTTCCTTCTAGATCTACTGTGGTTAGATGCACAATCTCTCTTTCTCTGCAAGGCAGAGGTGTACCCAACAGCTGTGAGATATTTTTGGCTTTTTGGTTTAGAGGGGGCCTATGAAAACTTCATGTCTATTTTGTGTACATTTTCCTCCTGCAATCCCTCTGGTATTCAAGTGAATAAAAGGAAATGAAGTTAAAAAAAAAAAAAAGAATGTTTAAATCTGGTTTGACTAAACATGTGAAATGAATGACTTTGCATGTAGATGTGAAAATGGAACTTCTCTGCAGGATGCCCTTTGCCTTGAAACATTTTCAGTATTTATAGTATCTTTTGACAAACATCAGATGCCTTTGTGGGTCATGAAGAAACTTGACACCAGGTGAGAAAAATGTTTCAGTACAAGAGTTTGGGTCTAGGAGCTGAACCCAAGGCTCCTGGGCTTTTGGACTAGTACTTTAACAATGGGGATGTTGCATCTTTTGTCTTGGATACCTGTATAGTTAATAAAACCTGTACTTTCGCTATTTTTAGAATCATAGAATCATAGAATATCCTGAGTTAGAAGGGACCCACAAGGATCTTTGAGTCCAATTCCTGACTCCACACAGGGCAACCTAAAAGTTAAACCATATATCTAAGAGCGCCGTCCAAATGCTTCTTGAACACCAACAGGCTTGGAACCATGACCACTTCCCTGGGGAGCTTGTTCCAGTGCTTGACCACTCTCTCAGTGAAGAACTTTTTCCTAATATCCAATCTGAATATACTACTATTGCAGTGAAGTACATACATATAGGATGTCACCTTCAATCAGCTTGAAACAACTGATGTGGAGTATGGAGGCTCCTATTAGCTAGGACAAGTTACTGGATGTCGTGGTTTAACCTCAGTCGGCAACTAAGCACCACGCAGCCGCTCACTCACTCCCCCCCCTCCCGATGGGATGGGGGAGAGAATTGGAAAAGCACAAGTGAGAAAAACTCGTGGGTTGAGATAAAAACAGTTTAATAATTGAAATAAAATTATGATAATAATAATAATATGATAATAGTAATAATACACAAAGCAAGTGATGCACAGTGCAATTGCTCACCGCCCGCC
>NW_008824941.1:2789074-2790018 GCF_000699105.1 Pygoscelis adeliae
CTTTGGCCAGTTTGGCTGTGCCCCCTCCCAGCTTCTTGTGCACCTGCAGCCTTCTCAGTTGGTAGAGCATGGGAAACTAGAAAGTCCTTGGCTAGTGTAAGCACTACCTAGCAACAACTAAAACATCGGTGCATTATCAATTTTGTTCCCATCCTAAATTCAAAACACAACACTGTACCAGCTACTAGGAAGGAAATTAACTCTATCCCTGCCAGGATACAGGACACTGGAGCGCAGGGTGCACAGATTTTCTGTCTGTGGCATCAGCTGCCTGTTGTTTCCTTGGAGTAACTGGAAACACAGGTGTAGGTTCACAAATCCCTGAATGGTTTAAACCTAATTTCTTGAGAAACTGCATCTTCTGCCATTGTATCAGAACTGAAAAGACTGGGGAATGTAACCAGATACCTTTGGGATTCTTAGTAGGGAGGATGTTACCTTTCAGCATAGATCATAGATCATAGACCATAGAATCATAAAATCACTAAGGTTGGAAAAGACCTCTAAGATCATCGAGTCCAACCGTCAACCCAACACCACCATGCCCACTAAACCATGTCCCTAAGCGTCACATCTACATGCATATCACCCTTGGGAGCTTCTTGGTTTTGATACCAACCACCCTTGGGCTGAAACAAAAAAAGCTGATCTTTGGACCAAATGGCAATCTCCGTCTACCTGGTGGGATGTGGGGAATTCCTGACAGACTGACGTGTGAGGAAATAAAAGTGCTTAATGTTTATCTGTCATTTCATTTCATTTGTAAGTCTGGGAGTGTAGAAGTCCTGATTTCAGCTCTTACTGGCATGCTTTTTTTAGCATATATCACAAGAATGATCAAGGTTGAAGTAGGACAGATGTGAAGAACCTCTACTAAAAATGGATTACTAAAGTATTTCAGAATTGTGAATGAATTTAGACTCAGTCTTCTAAGAAAGAGAGAG
>NW_008824941.1:2790055-2809251 GCF_000699105.1 Pygoscelis adeliae
AAAGGCCAGCATTTTCAGAGGTGAATGTTAGTTGCCTCAGTATTTCAGTATGCAGTGGAGATATTTTGATTGTTTATGGCTTAGCATGTCCTGGGTTGGGTAATTACAAACCAGTGCACAGCATTAGTCACATTTGAAATATTTGCCTAGCCATGAAAAAATCTTGAGACAGATTTGGAATGAGAATACAGATTTCACAGGTCCCAGTCACTGCCTTGAACAAGTTTATTGCTGTTAAATCTTATTTGCTTGTATATATGCATTACAAGAATGGATTATGATCTGACATTTTTCATTTGTATGTGATATTCATATACAGATTATTGAAATTTTCTGTTGACTAGACCTGGTGGGGAAGTAGAGGTCCAACTGTAATGATTTTCCAAGTTTTACTATAAATAATTCATATATTTAAGCTGAAGTTTCTAAACTGCATCTATTTTGGTTGTGTTTTTAAGCTGCATTCAGTGTGGGCGGAAGGAAACTTTTCATTCAAATGTTAATTTTCATTCTGTGATACTTTTGCTTCAAATAGTGCCCTCATTATTTACAAAAACAAACATTATTTTTCTCAAGTGAGTGTGTCAGATTCTGGTTATATACATTCAAACCCAGGCTTGCTAGCATTTTCACTTCATATGAAGAGGGTTAATTATGAACTAGACTACAGATCTCAAATACATCAGCAAGCTAAGTAGCTGGTGACTGCTGCAATCAGTTAACTGCAAGGAAATGAAACGGGACTTATTTACATTTAGAGTGATGCCTGAGTTCTTAATCACCTCAAAGCATTTAAAAATTAACTTTACTACCAACAGCTCAAGAGGCATAATGAACCCCAGGAGGGAGTTTTCTTCTGTTTCATTTTCATTGAAGCCGTCTATTCATTTACATCAGACTACTCTCACTCCAGACTGTTTTCTTGCTAAAACCTCAAAAGTTTCCTTATTTCATTTTCTTAAATAACTTGTGGTTCATTTGGTACGCTTCATCATAAATTAGTATTAAAACTGTGCAAGAACTCTTGGCGACTACTGAAGTACATGCAGATGCAAATTCTTTAAGGACAAATAGAAGCAAACAGCTTAGTATTTCTGTGTTTTGTTGTAGACGTATCTATTTATTAAAAAGGCAACAAAATATCTTTAATTATCATCTTCATGCTTTCCTGAGTTTTTGCACCTGCACAAGCACATTTTATGATTTTACACACGGACACACTCACGCTCCAGAAAAGGGGCTACACAATGTAATCAAATAACCAGCTAACAGCCTGACCAGTAATGACATTTGACAATTGGCAATTTAGGAGATGGAAGCAAAGATATTGAAACTAGTACGAATTCTCCAAGCTTTCCACCGTAACTTTGTTTTATCTTGGCTCTTATTTGCCCTGAATCCCCTAATAGGAGCAATCCTTTCATAATATACTCAGCCAACCCATTATTTCTGTATACTTTTTTTCCATTGCTACAAACATGAAGCACTAACACCTCCAAAAGTGGCCCGTTCCCTTGGGAAAGGTCTCAGCTATAAGGGGAAAAAAAATATTTTCTTTGGAAGTTTCCCTTTAAGGTTTGAACTATTTTCCTGGGCTATTTACAGCTGAAGTGAAGGTGATATTTTGAGAGACAACACTAATGAAGAGTACAGCAATCCAGCAAAACTTAATAGGGGTAAAGCTTAATAGCAGAAGCTTCTTTTCTTTTTATTGGTGATTTAATGGATAAATTGAATTTAGGTGTTTATACATCTATTAAGATAAGCAGTTGTGCTAGCAGTGCAGGTTATTTTTTTAATGTAAGAAACAACATAATAGTACCATGGCAGTTTTAGTAAACAGTAGATACATAGTTACAGTAGATATGTACATGTTTATTTAGTAAAGCTATAGGCGTAGTTCTTTTGACACTTTTCTCATTGTCTGCTCTTTCAATGAAATTTTAGTCATAAATCTAATAAACTTATAAATGGATTGTTGAGACAGCTTTTGTTACCTGTATTTTTAGAAAGCAATTAGCGTATGCAACTGTAAATCTCAGGTCTCTAATTATTTAGGCCTCTTGTGGGATAGTGTCATCAAACCGCACTGAGGTGTTACAAAGAGCAGCTGTAGTTTGTGGGGCATTTGAACCACCACGGCTGCCAGAGAGAGTAACCCTGCCCCAACTGCCTCCGTCTTCCTCCTGCGGTCACCTTAGCTCTGCACCCTCTGACCTGCTGCGGCTACTTGGTAAATTGGATTGAAGAGCTGATACTTTGGGAAAATAAGTGGTGTTAGCACTTGTGCAGCCTGGGGTAGTGTGGAGCTGGGAGTAAGGGCCAAGGATGGGAAAGAGAAGCTAGGGTCTGTTTTGTCTAATGGCCATGTCACCTCAATACTGTCAGACTGTGGCCTCAGTAGAGAAAAAGAAATGTACTGGTTGCAGTTAAGGGGAAATAAATGTTTTCACTTAAGTAACCTAGACACCGGCACTACAGTTGTAAGGAACGAGTGTCTATATTTATGAAACAACTAAAGTTCAGTCTTGTAAATCCTTTTTCAGTTGGGAGGGTAACAATACTGCAAACAAAATCTCTTCGTCTTTTTACTGAGGTGATAAATACTCTGACTGGGAGACAGATGGATTTTTCTGAGTGCTGTCCTGGGGACAGATGTGACTGCTGATAGCTGTCACCTTGGGGGACACTAGTACGATATCTACGCACCTCGCTGGTGAAACTTGAGGGACTGTTTCCTTCCTTAGCCTAAAGTTGCATAGTTAATATTACTCTTCACCTCTGCAGGAAATGGAGTGTGACACGTGGCGAGGCTGGGGGCTAGTATGGCTTCAGCTAGCTGTTTTGTAAAAGAGCCAGAAAGTTTCTTATAACGATTTAAAACAAAAGGGTGCTGTTGTGTGTATCAGTGTTCAACATTTCAAATCTGTAAAATGATTCTCATGTAACTTTCTCATGATGGACCATGTCACCTGTTGGATTTGATGTTCTCTTTCAAAACTAATAGCTCATTTCCTCTTTACATATCAAATTGTCCTGAACTCTAGGGTTTCTGTAGATAACTTATTTAGACTACAAAGAGTCAGAGTTTGTAATTTTTAGAAAAAAATAATTTGCTTACCATTGAGTGAAAGATTTTAACCATTTTCTTTCTTACCTATGTTCCTATCCTATTTCTAACCTACCTCCTTTAAATTTCTTTTTATTTTTAATATTCCCCTTGTTATGAGCCCTGACCAATTGTAGAAAAGTCTAAAAATATGCTATGTTTTCTTATCCTACAGTTTCAATGCATTTTGATATAGATGGCTATGCAGCAAATCTGACAAGGCTGAAGGAATGAGCAGGACCCGATCCTGCATTTAATAATACGTGAGCAGCCCACTTTCCACTTTCCCTGTAGCGAGTACCGCTCACCTCTGCTAATACTTGCTGGATAAAAGCTCTGAGGAGAGTTTCTCACCTTTTATATTCTGTTTGTTTTCATAACTTTTTTTCTTCAAAGTTAAATGTCTTTGTTTCCTTACTAGAGACCATAGTTGTCTCTGGAGTTTACCTCAATTTTCCTCTAAAAAACCATCTATATTTTCATCTTGATTTATATTTGCTGAGTGAGAGGAAGAGATCTGTCTGTCAGTTCAGTCAAACTCGTTCCAGACATTTACTCTGTGGAAGGCTTTGATGCAAATCAATAAATGTAAAAAGTTTTTTTCAGTATCATTTCATAGAGGTTAGTTTTTCTGGGTTGTATTGTAGCCAATGGTGCCTGAATCCCTTTTGATTTAGTTTTAAATGACTTCTGATATAAATGCTTTCAGGACTCCTGCCAAGCAGTGTACTACTATTTCCCTGTCCCTCATTTCAGCCAAAACCTTGTAATGTAGTTTTATTGTTTTGACTGGTTGTGACATTGATTTTGAAGGATTTGTCATATACAATAAAACACTATACTCATTCAAAACATGACAAACTTCTGCAGTAAACGTTTCTTCGTAAACATCCTTTCACTGGTATATAGGTATTATTTGACTCTGGCTAGCAATGGGGATTGTCTGTGTGACAATGTTTGATGTGATACACAGTATTAAGTCTTTTGGCTGAATTCACTGGTAGTTTGTTAGAGACTTTATGCAATAGTGTGAATCCATACTTTCTATTTTCTTAACTCTGTTTTTTTCCTTCTTTCTTCGTGTTTTCAAAATGTGGGACAGAATTTAAGGTAGATTTCCAGCTGGGAGAATTAATATCTCCATTGCCTAATACAAAAGCAGCTAAAATTACTCTGGGAGGATCTAGCAGGAGTTTGGGATGCAAAAATACTGAAAACATTCATAACTAGGGAAATTTCACGTGGTCATTCATTTACTATTAGCCCCTGACCTTCCTAAAAATGATCTTATATGGAGCACGTTCAGATATCATGGTTTTGTAGGAAATTAATGTCAGGTAACAAATCACTGGGAATGAATTATCCAGTGTGCTAACAGAATTGTTCAGATCTGGGTACTCCTCAGGCACTGTCAGCAGAAACTGAGCTGGAACTCTAATTCCTGAGTGTTGCCTGCTATTGCAGATTTAGTGTCCTGCTTTACATTATTTGTACTGAAGGAGTTAGAAAAAGGCTGCCTGGCAGCTGCCTCCTTTGGGAATCCCTGCTAAAATGAAATGTATATTTCATAAGGCCATCCCAGGGAACAAAATTTTAAGTAAACATACATTTTAAATGAGTAAGCAATTGTCTACTGGGAAACTGTGTATGGAGCTTTATTTTTAGATATATATACTCATCTTTCAGTGTGGGGAATTACACACATAATCCACAAATAGAGAACATGCTAGTTAATGCTTAACATCCCTCTAAACACAGCCTTGCAAGCTAAATTAGTAAATACTATAGAAAGAATATTCTCTGCATAAGGCCCAGTTTCACTAAAGTCAAGTCAAAGCTCTGCTGCCATAGGAGAGTGTTTTATTGACATATAAACTCTGCAATGGATCTGGTTGGGTATTCCTGGAGAGCACATTTTAACTGGAGTTACCTGCAGTGACTTGAAGGTAACAGTATATTTGGAATATTTTTGGATATTGATATGTATTTGTGTGACACAGTTCCTGTAGTCATAATTCAACTTGCGTAGGTTGGTTTGTTTAAGGTTTGTGAGAGACTGGACACAGTGAATGTTTAATGTCTCATGACTTTAAACATCCGTGGGGTAGATGTCTATACCTGAGCTAGTTATTCTGGGCTCCCCTTATTATCAGTGGGAGAAGTAGATACTTTTGTAAAGTATTCAGATAGTTTGTTTTAGATCTCTGCTTAGGATGAGATGTCTTAGTCCCTGGACTCTGCCATCTGCATTGACTATGCACAGAGACTAGGATGGCTGGTTCAGATCCAGATGTCTGTCTCTAGCTGAAGTCACAGGAACCCTACCAATGCTGGCTAGCAAGACTTTTTTTTTTCTTTGGGATAAAATCCTGCAGTTGCATTTTTAATATTAATAATTTGATAGAATTCAGTTTGGTTTTATATGTTTATGTGGGAAGATTGGACCTGAGTGATAAATGAAGAAAATTTGATGAATTATTCAATGCTTTTCTCTTTATTCACTTCTATAGTTAAACAGAGCTATAAATAAAGGCATTTATTTATGTGTGTATATATATATATTTGGAAAAAAATTGGGACAAGGTGAACAGAGTGATTTCTTTGTTGCTTTTTTACACTGCAATTCAAGCTTGCTCCTATGATACCGTTTCTGAACTGATTGCATCAGTCTAAAAGAATAAATTGTCAAATACACAAAGAACAAAAATAAAATAAAGTAAAAAGAATGTCTTCAGATCTGGACCCTTCATCCTTTTAAATCCTTTTGCATTTTCAGAAAACACTCAGATCTTACCTGCTGCCTATGACAAATAGCCACATTAAAATTAGCAGCACTCAAAGACAAGTTAGAGGATCATCGCAAAGATTTTAATGTACACAGCACATCCTGTGCTCATAGGTACATATAAAACTGATTAGGAAGTCACAGGGTGTGTAGTCTGATTCTTTGTTAATAAGACGTAGCAATTGTACCTCTTCTATATATATATACGTGGGCTCATTAACAATGAGAGGCTTATATGGTTTCAAATGTATTAATTCCCCTTTGTCCTTGCCTTGCACTGCTCTGTGAGTAGGAAAACAGGTCACTTGAGAATTAGATGCCGTCAAGAGCGTGCTCTGACAGGGCTGCGTTTAGTCTGTCTTTCACCCGGGAAGAGTCACTGCGAAGGGGTTCCTCTTCTATGTGCCAGGTGCATGCTGCATGCCCACACCACTGCCTTCTCTGCAAGGACTTGGTGTAGCAGGTCCTTGTGCAATTTGGTGAGGTGGTTGAAAGCGAAGGGGGGAACTACAGGAAAAAGACACAGAAAAGATAAAGATTTCACGGTGCCTTGATATCCCAAGTTTTTCTTACCTTGTCCCCTGTATGTTTTACATTGCTTATATCAATACCCAAAATTACATCAATATCCAGGAAAGGATTAATCCCAAGTTCCACAAGTCAGTATAAAACTAGAAGATTCAGTATAGAACTAGGTGTCACTTTTTTTCTGTCCTGTGGCAGGAGAAGGGAGTCAGTATTTAAAGTGTGTGTAAATAGACAAAATGTCAGTGTATGCAGTCTGGTTAAAAATCAGCCCCCCGTTCAGTGTGAAGTTGGAGGATGGGCCGTTAACTTTGGGCGTGCAAACATAGAAGCTGGGAATGTGGAAGAAAACTGATGGTACAGGACTGACTGAGCATAAGCAAGAGGAAAAACTTGCTTCTTGGGTAGTTCCTATTTTCCTGACACTTGGTTTCTTTTTCATTTTATCTTTTTTCCCCTTTGCAATATGCCAGCTGCAGGTTAATGGGATACTCAGGTGGACAAGTGATGCAGCTCCTTACAGTTCACTGGACTTAATTCTTAATTAGTTTTCAGTTAAAAAAAAAAAAAAAAGATGTCACTCTTGCTCATACACCGCAATCTGCTATTACAACTCTTTTTGTGTTTGTGGTTGTTGGCGTATTTTTTCAAGCACTTGTGTAATAGTGTATTAGAGAGGTATGATGGGTAGATGCAGGTAAACTTTGATACATTAATTCTGACCACTATGTGTAGTGTAAAATTCGTACTGAATTTGATATATACGATACATTTTCTGTATACCAATCTATTTCATTTTTTCCTATACAGAAACTACCTAAATTTAGCCTTTTTAACAATAAAGAACCCATGTAGGTCATCAGATGTTAAACCTCCTTCCTTCCTTCCCTTGCAATGTCTTTTATTTTTGAGCAACATGGTAGTAACATGAGACCATGACAGCCTTTAAAAAATGTGTACTTCAGCGAACAAAAAAAGATTATGAAATTTCTGATCAATGCTCTGAGGGATTGTTTTTGCATTGATATTGTATTACAAATGATAGACTACATTGTAACTTAACAAAGGCATGTCTGCTCACTTCCAGCTGATGGTGTCAAAAATAACTTTCAGTGGTAGCATTTTGAACTGTTAATTGTACCGTTGTTCTATGCTGAAATCCTTGACCTAAATATTTATGAGGGAATCGGTTCTACAGTACACTACACTAGTGCCCTGCAATATGGTCATGTAAGCAAGAGTAACCTTGATTATTCACATGCTCCCAGAGACAGTGGCAGTGCTTGGGAGTGGGAAGTCTGAGCCCCTGGATCCTGGGGGTTTCTCTCTTGCTCATTTTCTGTGTTTTATTCTCTCTCTGCAGATCAAACATTCCCTGAAGTGTGGTAGAAGGCAGGAAGAATGACACTTGCTAATTTGAATTTCAGAAAGCACCTAAACTACATTCTGATCTCCAGGTAAGTGTCTGTGAGCCACTTGGCTTTGACACTTGTTAAAACTTAATCACATACCTTTTTGGTGCCAAGCTACTGTATGCAGACCAAAGAGAGGAGTATGCGTGTGCATGTGCTTGTGTTTGTGGGGGAGGGAATATTTTATTTGTACAGATGATGTGAAGTGAAAACAACATCACTCTGGAAAAGATGAGATCAGCTTATGAAAAAGGAGGAAAGATTTAGCAACAACTGAAAACCTTAAACTACAAGTGTCCTGATGCAGTTGCTCTATGCAAGATCTCAAGAAGGAAACATCTTAGACCACGT
Organism: Pygoscelis adeliae; assembly: GCF_000699105.1. Classification (NCBI taxonomy): domain Eukaryota; kingdom Metazoa; phylum Chordata; class Aves; order Sphenisciformes; family Spheniscidae; genus Pygoscelis; species Pygoscelis adeliae. The sequence goes on from NW_008824941.1 coordinate 2,798,238, forward strand.
AATTTACTAATTTAGATCAGGCTTTATTTTCATGTGTTCATTCTCTTCCCTGTCCCCCAAACTGCTTTTTAAAAATACCCTCAGGCATGTCATGGGCTATATCAAAGTCCTTTCTTAAGCTGTCAAATGTAAAGGAGAAGGAAAACAAATAGCATATTCTAAATGTCAATGGTAACTAAACAGTTTCTCTCTGTGAAGATCTGGATATCTCCAAAGAAGTTTGGAACATGTTATCTACACTGTGAAGCTCAGTATTAACCCTGTAAAGGGTGTATATACTGACCAGTGACTCAAAATGAAGTCTTTTGCTTTAGATGCCTCATCAGAATTATTAGACTGAAGACTGCAAAATATTTCCTGTGTTTTCACTTACATTTGAAAACAAATTCATTTCAGTCAGGACTGGGCTGCTTCTTGTGGAAATATTTGAGCCATTGAGTTTTGCCAGCCTAAACGCTTATGGGATGTTTGTTGTGCATGATCTTGCTCACATATTGCATATGCCAAAAGTGCTATGCTGAGATAGCCACCTGTGTTGGTGCTGATGCAAGACTGACTCACTGTCTGCTTTAGATATCAGACTGAGATACAATCTGGTGCACCAAAATTTAGGAGCCTGTGTTCCTCATAGAGTCGGTGGAAAGGGGTGGGCACCTCTGAAGGGTGACTTGTGCAAACTGTCAAGGGGGGTGGTAAGAATATGCCCCACTGTGTTTGCTTGCAGCCTAAATATATCTCACAAACAATATTTCTATCAGTTTCATGGTATGTTTACTAATAGCAATGTCAGCTGGCATATTTTATGCTCATGTAAATATGGCTTAATGCATGAAATGGAAAGAATTCCCAGGTTCCCTGGTAGGGATACTCCATGGGATGTGGGGCACAGTTGCAGTTAGCACTGTGCATGTGATTGGTGAAGGGGGAAAATAGACCATTAAATGCTGTGCGATGCAGGTAGTGGAGATGCTGCGTGACACTGCTGAACAGAGCAGAGGTGTGTGATCCCTTAAACATACTTTCCATCAAATGATTAAATGCAGCAGTCCTGCTGCATCCCATGTACTTTCTGGAACAGGATGATACACGAAAACTTAACAGTCTTGAACTATGTAAAATATTGTTAGGTATAATGACCTTGTCTAGGAAGTTCAAAAGTAAACCAGGAAGTGTGCAAAAGAGTAGTTTGTTCTCCATGTTCTTGGTGGACAGTACAGCAAAACATGTACTTAAGCTGTAGCAGAGAAGACTCCAGTGAGATACAAGAAAAGCCTTTCTAAGGACCACTGAAAGAGGCTGTGTGAAGGCTGTGAAATTGTCATCCTCGAGAATCTCTAACTTGGCAAAATATGTCTGTTGTGTCTGCCATGCAGGGCTGAGCTGCCGTTGAGCCTGTGGTGAGTGCTGGCAGGGAGATGGTGGTATCAACAGCTGAGACGGGAGCTGCAGTGAACACCTGAGCAGTACCCAGGAGATGGTTTGCTAAAGAGTGCAGTTTTGGCTGGGTTTTTCTAAGGTCGGCACCAAGACTCCTCAGTTTCCATATTAGTGGTCTCAGCCTTCCCTGACATGCAGCATTGCTTTAGTAGCAGGGAGGAGCGAGGCAGTTTTTGTCAGCAGAGAGATCCAGGAGTTGTGCTTGCTGCCAATTATTCAGACAGCCGTCAGGAAGGGCTTGTTTACCAGAAGTTTTCTTCAGCGATTTCCCACCTCGGAATGGAGCGTGATCCTTTTCACGTGTTGTGAGCACTATTTATAGCTAAGCAGCGAGAAATACGCTTGCAGCAGAACTGACACAGTTGTTCGATGCAATGTATGATTTCTCCCCAACCCCAGATGTAATAAACACAATCTGTGATATACATTTTATCTATAAACACAATTAATCACAGTGATTAATTCTCATGATCTCTTAGCCTGTTAATAAAGTGAAGAAATACTGCTTAACAGGTATAGCAATGGGTTGAGGAAAGACATTTCTGAATCACTGTTTTACCCACTGTGGACACATCACTTTGCCTCTGTGTGCTCGGTGAAGTCCCCAGAGATTACTCCATCTTCATGAAAGTACTGAATAAAGACAGATTCAGGTCAGGACGTTCTGGAGGTAAGAATGTCATCTGTACTGTGCAATATTAGTGTCTTTTCATATGGTTCCTAATGTGCATTTTTAATACTTTTGAGAAGGCAATTTGTTACTATTTTTCAATCTATCAATGCATACATAGCATTTTCTGGTATTCCTACAAAGGCACAATCTTGTTCTCAGTGCAAAAACTGGGCCTTAAGGAACTTATGCTGTGAATGTTTCTTGTCACTGGAGAAAGTCTGTGCTTGTGAAATGCAAGCTGGCAATGGATGGTGTGGAGCTACTTGAATGGAGCTTGGAAAAGATGTAATACCTCCTTTTCGATCTTCTGCATATGTGTCCTGTGTCCAAAAAAAGGAGAATGCAGGCTGGTTCCTTAGCTCCATGGATCACCAATCACATCACATTGTGATCCATGGATCAAAACTGAGGCCAAGAGGGTAGGAAGCCAGGTTAAACCTTCTCCTTCCTCCTTCCCGCCTATCTAGGGTTTCTTTCTCCCCTTTGGTACACAGTGCCTGTATTTCCAGTGGGGCAGCAATGACCATTTTGACAAGGCACTATGCAAGGACAGCAGGAGAGGGAGGCCCAGCACCTTGCTTGCAGCACACCATGCAAGCGCTAGCTGCAGCTTTGCCCTAAAGGATCTTATTCTTGCTGACAAGTCCGTATTTATACAGGATGTTGTAATACTGGTTTGCAAATGGGGTGATTGAGATAGTTGGCATGATAGCTGGACCTCAAAGCCCAATGCCTTGCAGCACTGCTGAAGGCGTCATCAAGGCTAACTTCCCTGACTGTCCACCCTTCCACATCTTGCAGCACCCTCTGAGGGGCGCTGAAAACCCCCTGTGAGGGGAGGTTACATCCCTGACTGTGTCTCCAAGGCGTTCCCTGTAGCTGCAAGGGCTGCGTCACTGCTGTTCCAGGGACCCTTGTGCTGTACCCAGGCCTGTGCTCGCCATCAGGCTTGCAGACACTCAGTGGCTGGGCTGGCAGTGGTGGCATCTCCACAGTTTGCCTAGTAAGGGGTCCCTGCACCAATGAGCATCTCTGTGCCACCTTATCCTTCCTCCATGCAAAGGCGCAGCCTCTATTTGCAAGCTCAGACAATGGGAAGTTGCAAGTTGCAAGCTGAAGAATTTGCAAGTTCAGCACTTGGGAACCAGTGGGGAGGGCTGACAACCATTGGGCCTGCATCTGGCCATGACCCTGGTTTCTTTCCCTCCTCCCCTGCCATTTGCTATGAGACCCTGTGTCTTATGTAGGGTTGCATGGTAGGCTCATAACATCTGCACAGTGTGGAAAAATAGGAGGCTGAGTGATAGATGATTTATTGCATGCCACAAAACCTGTGGCCCAAGTTTTTCTTTGTGCCTACCCATAGGAAGTACAGCTAGATATGCTGGGAGTGACCGGAACACCTTTGGTGTAGAGGCACACACGATATTCTGGACACCCTCAGGAGCTTTCTGTCTGAGCAGTGTAGACAAAGGCACCCCCTAAAAAATCACAGTTCCATTTTTATCTCAGTGGCAGAATACAAAATTCAAACCGAATCCAACTCTGGATATCCTTAAGTTGCTTCCAGACAGCAGACTAAACTTTCCTGAGCTGAACAGGGCACATGAAGTCTGAAGCCAAGCTTGAGTTTTCCAGATTGAGCCAGGATCTAGTTAGAAAAAGAAGAACATCTTATTTATGATAGGAAATGGGTACTTGACTAATGGGATGTGGCATGTATTTGTGAAGGCTTCAGACTGAAAACTAAGCAGGCTGGTTGTGTGCAGGCTGCGTTTCAGCAGAAGGGCTCCAGGTATGCATTTCCGAGGCCAGCAGGCATGTGCTTGGCACTGATGAGGCTGCACCTCGAATACTGTGTTCAGTTTTGGGCCCCTCACTACAAGAAGGACGTTGAGGTGCTGGGGCGTGTCCAGAGAAGGGCAACGAAGCTGGTGAGGGGTCGGGAGAACAAGTCTTATGAGGAGCGGCTGAGGGAACTGGGGTTGTTTAGCCTGGAGAAAAGGAGGCTGAGGGGAGACCTCATCGCTCTCTACAACTACCTGACAGGAGGTTATAGCGAGGTGGGTGGGGGTCTCTTCTCCCAAGTAACAAGGGATAGGATGAGAGGAAATGGCCTCAAGTTGCGCCAGGGGAGGTTTAGATTGGACATGAGGAAAAATTTCTTTACTGAAAGAGTGGTTAAACATTGGACCAGGCTGCCCAGGGAAGTGGTTGAGTCACCATCCCTGGAAGTATTTAAAAGACGGGTAGATGAGGTGCTTAGGGACATGGTTTAGTAGGCATGGTGGCATTGGGTTGACGGTTGGACTCAATGATCTTAGAGATCTTTTCCAACCTCTATGATTCTTAAATCTGTCTGCCAACCTGAGCAAAACCTGCACTCACAGCTTGAAGGTCTGCTATATACACCTTGTGTATAGCAGGACATATATAGGCTTTGAGTGGAATGTTATTCATGAATGGATACAATAGAGACAAACTATAGGAAAAAATGTTGAAAGGAAAGGAAATGGCATTCAGGAGGACAAGGAAGACAAGCAGCACAGGGGCAGTCTAACGATGTGACAGACCCAGAGGCAGCTCTAAAGCTCCAGCAGAATTATTCCTGGACCCGGTCGTCTTAGCTACTTTGGCATGTGGTCCAGTAACTGGGATCAGGGAATAATGATCAGAGCAGTGGTAGGTTGTGGTTTTGTACAGCTCACCACAAGCTTTCTCTCTCCTGCCAGAAAGTATGTATATTTGTTTTTAAAAATAACTTTAAAACCTCTCTCAAATATTATTTTTGATGACACTGATTTTGGGGAAATCCTGTCAATGAAGTAAAAAAACTTTCTGAAATACTCTTTTCTCATAGTGCTATGTTTTATGACGAAAAAAGAAGTCCCTAGTAGCTCACCTATATTAGAAAAGATGTATGGACATGGATTTGTATACATCTACCAATGTGAGTATAGTTGTGTAAATGACTTGTGAGCTTTATGAGTGCACAGCAACAGGGACAGGTAAAATGTTAGCTGCTTTTAACAGCAGTTATGCTTTGCTATTCCCTATTATTTTCAAGAATAAAAAAAGTGTTTTATGAAAGGGAAGGACTTTCAGACGTAGTTCTGAGTATTGAGGGTAAGCTCAGCACATTGCCTTCTCACTGTTCTTGGACTTGGTCCTCCCCAGCTTTGTGTACAGAATTTCTATTGGCCTCAGTGGTACTTCTCCACCCAGATGGAGAGGTCTGTTTAACAGTGCACATGTGCTATTAAGGCACTATAAAGAGCTGGAGATGAAGGACATCACAGGCTTAATTAAACATCCCTATGTTATTCCTCTCACAAACATTAAGGTATGAAGTGACAAAGACTTGGCGGCTACAACAAAGTAGAGAATGTTTGGATCTAGTTATGTCAGTGAGGCTGGGGACCACCTTGCCTCTTAATGGCCAAGGTATAATTTTCATTATTTCAGCTCTCTGAGAAACTTGCAGGAGTATAATCCAGACTACTTAAAGGATTTGCCTCCATATGGTATGCTGATACATATATTAAGGCTATAGGTTAGTCCATAATCATGTTGGTATAATGTAAATATCATCAACAGTATTTCATAAATAATGACCTACTGAAAAATTCAGAGTGGGAAAGAAAGGGATAAGTATTGATATTTCTGAAATAATGGACATGTCAGAGCTAAGAGATGCAGGATCCAGGAATTGATTTTATTTTATTTACTTTTTAATGTGAAGAAACAGAAAACCTGTTGAGCATGCAGTAACTTTAGAAGTCAATGCAATATGGACTACTCACAAAGGCATTCATTCACATTTTGTGGGTGTAATTAATAACTAAACTCTCATCTTTTTGGAACAACGAATATTTGGACAGAAAGTAGAGGCCTACTGTGAAAAAATCTGTGAAAAGCATATATATCTCCAGTTTCCATTCCTCTGCTGTAGTCACTAGTATGCTGCCTAGTTCAAGGGATTTTGAATCCTTGTTTATGGCAATCATTTTACTTTAGGTTTTCATATTCAACTTACTTACATTATAATGCCCTTAATAGAGATATATGTTTAGCACCACAGTCTATGCAATAGAGCAAGGGTAGAAAGTTGCATACTGTTTGATAATAGTACTTTCTGTGCAGTATTTATGAGATACACTAATTCAAAAGTGTGCTCCAAAGCAGCATTGATACAGAAAACCAATCCTCACTGTTGTTTGGCTTACTCCTCCTTAAAATTTCGAACAAGCAGGAAAAATCTCCATAGGTCTGTTACTCATTGCTTAGTTGGCCTTTCACACTGAAATATTTCTCTCACCTCTAGCCTAATTCTCCCTTATTGCAATCTTTTCTCTTTTTTGGAGGTTATGGAAAACAATTCATTATCTTCTTTCACAAAGAATCTTTCTGAAAATTTGAAAACTGTTATCAAATCTCCTCCTAGTCTTCCCCACCCTGGATTAAGCAAGCCCAGTTCTTGCAAAGTCTTATGCTAGATCACTTTTTTTGGAAGTTCACCCTTATTTCTGTTTTTGGGACTTTCTCCAGCTGGTCGATGTATTCCTTGACATGTGATAACCTGCAGTGTCACAGGCATGCAGGTAAAGGATTACCAACTCTGAGTAGAGTGGAAGGAATGTTTTGTGTGTTTAACATAAAATGTACTCATTTGCTCTAACCCAGCATGATTGCTTCTTATGCAATGGTATGATTTTATTGCTTGTTTGTGATCCATTCTAATTGTTAGGTTCTTTTCTACACTGTGCTTGTCTTGCTAGTCATACTCCAGCTTATATTTGTGCAGATAATTTTACTCGTGCACATGCATGTGAATTCATTTAATTGTTTAGCTGAATTCAGATTTCTGCTGTTCACCAAGATCATTTAAAATGTACATTCTGCACTCTGACGGGTTTGAAGCCTTTTTAGCTTAGTGTCATTTTCAAATGCAAAAAGTATCTTAATCTATCTACCAGTTCATTAATGAATATGTCATACAGAAGGATTCTTGCAGAACCTGACCTGATGCATCTTGCTCTTTTGAAAATGAATCATTGATAACTATTCTTTGAATGGGATTTCCCAAGTAACTGTCTAACTAGCTTAAATCCGCTTGTCTATGGGAATGTCCTGTGAGATGTCAAAAGCCAAAATCCAGATGCATGACAGTATTTATTCTCCTCTGTCCTTAAAGCTTGTTATCTGCCGTAGAGAGAGATAAATTTGTCCTGACATGATTTATTTATTAAAAATTAATCTTGGCTCTTACTTACATCCTGGTTATATTCCAGATTCTTACAAATAGACCTTTTCATTATTTGTTCTGATATTTTTCTGATGATTGAAGTTAGTCTCTGTTCTCCTTTTTGACATTTTAAAAGTAAGTAAATGTTTGCCCTTTCTAGTCTTCTGGTATCTGTATTCCTAAAGTTGCTAAAGATAATGGCTGATGGCTCTGAAAACTGTTTTCTGTGTTCTCAGTGCTGAATTACATCAGGCCTAGCCATCTTGAAAACTACTACATTATCTATGTAGATTCTACCATTATTCTTTCCTTTTTTCTAGCATGATTTTCACCCTTCTACTTATAATTTTAATGGAATTGGCTATGATATTAAAACTGATCTTTTAAGCAAAGGCTGAAGCAAAAAGATCATTGAACACTTTCCAGATACAGTGATAATGCTGTAACTATGATAGCCTAAGAGTGTAAGGAAGGAAAGGTTGTGGGGAAAAGGCAATCTCTTTTATTAATCAAATGGATATAGCTGGAAAATAGACAAGCATCTGCCTCAGGAGCTGGGTTTGTCTTCCTGAAGACTCATCTATTTTTTTTTTAACTACTAAATTAGTCAGTCTAATAAAAGATATCACTTTGCTCCCCAAATCCTAACTCAGAGTCAAAACTTTAGCCCACTTGCTAGTAATTAACTATATTTTGTTGTTAACTATTACCTTCTTCAATTTTTCTCTTGTCAATAATGCACTTAAAAGTCTTTCCTCATGATGCTTTATTTCCCTTTCAAATTCTGTCACAGGCATGTTCCTGAGCCCATAGAAGTTTTTCTCCTATGGGTTTGTGTTATCGTTTTATACTGGCCTTTAGTAATTTGTGCGGCTTCACATAGTTAATTTGATTATGCATTTTTTATGTGTCTTTCCTGGGTATTGCATCATTGAGGAATGCATGATCAGGCCAGACCAGTGTCCTAGAACACTTTGTACCTTTCCTTCGGATGGAGATAGCTGGCATTGTACAGATGCTAGTGGCTATGCCTAGTGCAGGATAAGCTCCTCAACTGAAGCTCAGGTTGAAGACTTCAAGAAGTGCTTGCAGTTTAAAAAAGAAGTTGAAGTAAATGAGTCATGAGGACTGATATTCTGGAAGGAGAAATCGTAAGGATGCTGATAGTTTCTCTTTTAATGCAATGACCTTTGGCTCCCTGCAAAGTAGTACTAAAATAATAGAGAAAAATGTTTCTAACTACCTGAAGTTGCCTATAGGCAACTTATTGATTCAGTAGATTGGGTTTTTTTCCCCTTCTATATTAAATGTGAAGAAGGACTAAAAAAATTGGCCTCCACATGTTAATGACATCAAATGTAGTACATATGTGGACTTTGAGGCATACGTCCAGATGAACCTGACTTTTTTTTTGTTTGTCCGTAGAATTACGAATTTGGTGATCATGGGGAAAAAAATGTGTTATAGCAATGGATCATTTGATAGCTATGTGTCATAAAATTCTCCTCTGTGTACAAATTAAAATACGTTTGGCTAAAAGCTCCATAGGTGCAAAGTTACTGAGGGTATCATAACCATGAGAATAGCATGTAGAGTCATAGTATGTTTCTGAGCAGCTGTCATGCTTCATTGCTGAAGTGGCAGTTTTTCAGCTGTGTGTAAGAGATGCAGAGCTGTATTTCAAAGATGACATTTTATTACACACTTGCTTTCCCAAGGGTAACTGGACACTTAAGTACATTAGGCTAGTTTCAAACACCCCTTTCATTTTTATCAAGGCTAATTGTGATGGTATTCTAAATATTCATGTATACTGCTGGAGCCTCAACAATCCAAAAAGTAGTTTGTAAAAAAGATGACCCTGCATATCTGTACATATGAATATGGAATTTTAAATGTATATGTAAACATGGAATCTCTAGAAATTCTCTTAAAGGTAGCAAAATATTCCACAAATAGGAATCAAAGTGCAAAGTATGTGTCAACAGTTATAATTATTTATGAATCCTTGGAAACTTGCTACCAGTGATCTCTGTTCATTGTGTTGGTTCTCTCCTGCCACCCCTCCAAGCTTGGCCATCTCTCCTTACTTTTGTAGGTGAATGGAGAAAAATAAAGAGGGTTGTATTTCCGTTGGTTTGTGTATCTGGCTCTGCTCTTCTTTTCCTCTTTCTCTTTCCAAATTTAACCTCAAATTCTCTTCTTGTGCTCAGTCAGTGATGATTTCTTGGGGAAGCACTGGGGATCAAGGTTGCATATATGCATATAAGGGATTATATAAAGTGTAATGCGTTTAAAAGTTTATCATAACACACTAAAACAACATATTGCTTGAGCTGGGGCTCAGAGTAGAATCAACTGTAACAGTCTGGAAAATGTTAACATGCTCACTGGGCTTTACAAAGTCATGCCTGATGAGGTTGACTCTAAAGAAGCGTCATACTTTGCCCATAACTTAAATTTGTTCATCCTTGACTTCACACTTGATAAACAAGGTATAAAATATATATTAGGAACAAGAGCATGTTTCAATCCACTGCAAACATAGATCACTAGAGAGAATAAATTATAACCCAGCCAACTATGTTTTTCTCCTCCTGCTTCCTCTCCAAGATCAATTAAGACTCAACATGTTTTTTCTTCTCCCTAGTTCCCTTTTATCTGCTCTCCTTCTCGTGTTTCCATGTCCTTCCCCCCATCTTCCTCTTTATCTGATGAGGCTAGTGCTGTAGGATAATGAGGTAATTCCTGCTAGTGTTGGAAGTCCCAGACACCTGGATGATATTTTTTTTTTCTATTCCAGACTGGGTCAGATAAGACCTGATTACCCTTGGGTATTTCAGTGGTATATGTTCAGGTTAAGTTAGTCCTTCTGGGACTCAATAAAGTTTCTGTGCACTGCAAAATATGCAAATGTCCATCTTTAGATACAGCGATTTTGGTCTGGAAATTCAGATCTAGATGAATGGCTAAGAAATAGCCTAGATGTGTAATGAACAGAAGTGTTTTAGGTTTGTCTTCCACCCTATCCAACACTTTACAGATGTCTAACCCCCGGCTCTCTTTCCTGGCATGGATCCAGTTCTGATTTGGCACTGATTCACTCTCCATATACAGTGAGTACTCTCAATCTAGTGAATTTTTAAATACAACTGCTTTGCATACACTGTGTAAATAAAATATTAACCCCCCCCAGCTCCTAAACTCAACCCTCCCCCAACAAAATTTTGCAAAAAATACCATTCCCAAGACTAATTGTTTCAGCAGAGTCTAATCTAAACTACATCTCAAACAAGGCGGTTTCCATTGTTTTTTTTATGTAGCCATTAGAATTGCATGATTATTGCTTAAAACATTGGATTAATTTAGATCCAATAAAGCAATTTGTCCTGGTTTCAACTGGGATAGAGTTAATTTTCTTTCTAGTAGCTGATATAGTGCTGTGTTTTGGATTTAGTATGAGAGTAATGTTGATAACACAGTGATGTTTTAGTTGTTGATAAGTAGTGCTTGCGCTAGTCAAGGCTCTACTGACTGAGAAGGCTGGAGGTGCACAAAAAGCTGGGAGGGGGCACAGCCAGGACAGCTGACCCAAACTGACCAAAGGGATATTCCATACCATGTGACGTCATGCTCAGTACATAAACTGGGGGGAGTTG
>NW_008824941.1:2814801-2817242 GCF_000699105.1 Pygoscelis adeliae
AAGCTGGGAGGGGGCACAGCCAGGACAGCTGACCCAAACTGGCCAAAGGGATATTCCATACCATGTGATGTCATGCTCGGTATATAGACTGGGGGGAGTTGGCCGGGGGGCGGTGACCGCTGCTTGGGAACTGGCTGGGCATCGGTTGGCAGGTGGTGAGCAATTGCATCGTGCCTCACTTATTTTGTATATTCTATTATTATTATTATTATTATTATTATTTTACCTTCCTTTTCTGTCCTATTAAACTGTCTTTATCTCAACCCATGAATTTTACTTTTTTTTTCCCCCCGATTCTCTCCCCCATCCCACTGGGCGGAGGGGGGGAGTAAGCAAACGGCTGTGTGGTGTTTAGCTGCCTGCCGGGTTAAACCACAACACAATTATAACCAGCAAAGGGATTAACAATTTAAGAGACCTCCAAAAAGGCTAATTACAGGGCCAGTAAATTAGCTGACTGTGTGATGATTCAACCCAGATTCCCATTTCTTAAGCTTTTGTGGACTCGCTCTTCTCCCTGGTGCTTTGATAGCAAGCTTGCATGCAAATACTTGCTTCTCTGTGACTGAGGCCTATGCTGCTTTGGGCCAAAATTGATTGCTGAAGTTACATGACTGAAATGCCTCAGGTAAAAAAAAAAAAATCACTAAAAGAAAAACATTCACTAGACAGCTATGTAAAGTGTGCTGCCTGACAGTCACTAGTGCTCCCAGGACAGAAGAGGTTCTGCAAATAAGAATTAACAATAGAATTAACACTCAATTACCCCATAAATATCAAAGAGCCAGGCATAGTTCTGACAACATTTGGGGATGATCATAATTGCAAACCACCTGCTGCATGAGCATATGTGGTTAGATGCTTTTTCTTCCTTAGAGTAACTGCTCATCAGCTAATATTATGAGCTCACTCAGTCCTCTTTCATACTGTTGAAGAGCATGGATGGCCATATCCTGTGTAAAGTCCCTTCTTTATGGTTCAGATCTCGCTGCTGACATAGTGTCACTGCTCCACTGGAGTTGGTGGAGTCCTAAGGTTGTACACCAGCTGAGGTCACACTTGTTTATGCAGTCAATCAATAAACATAGAGACAATGTAAATCCATTTGTATGCTGATTGAATAGGTAGTTTAAATTTGTTTAATACATGTCAAGATAGATACTGGCACTCTCATTTCTGTAAAACACTGTAGTTTAGGTTCTGACCCAAAGCCTGTTGAAATCAAGGAGGTTTTCACTTAAGCTCAGGGGGCTTTGGCTCAGAACCACAGTCCAACCATTGTGAAATACACAATTTATTTCTAGCCTTTTGTAAAATCTATTCCAGAGGTATTTTCCCTTATTTAGCCCCAAAATCTGTTTGGTATCCCATATTTTCTCTTTGAAGAAAAAAAAAATCAAATGAGAAAGCAGGATTGCAAAGTGTCTCTGAAGGAGATGTCACACAGTCGGTCATTCATCCATTTACTAGCTCAGCAGTACAAAAACTGACTCATATGTTTCCCTTTTTCAATTTTCATTGTCCTCTCCCCACCCTCAGACCTTGCTATCAGCCCCAGTGAGTAACTGGTATTAAAGACCTCCTCTTGCCTTTCAAAAGGAGAAGAAAAATTCAGCTTTTTTTTTTGCCTTTTTTTTGTGATTGTCCCAGTTTAGTCCCTAAGTCTCAATGGGGTTGCGCAATCTGAAATTTGACCTTTTCAAATTGGGTTTGAAGAATGAAATCACAGCAGAAACCCCTTTCTTCACATTTTTGTTCATATGCTTTGTGGCTTGCAATCCTACAGTATCTGAGAGTTCAATTAGGCAGTGTGTAATTGGCAGGTTCCTGAGTTAAATAGCTGGGATGGGATCATATACTTAAAATAGCTTTAAAAGAAAACCTGTAGACAGACAATCAGTCAGACAATCTTTTCAGGCGCTTGGAAAGCCCCTATTTTCCTAAGCACTTGCCCTGTAAATGATCTGGAAGTCTTGCACGTAAAGTAGTTTAATATAAAAGATCGCTTGGAGGCAGTTAACATGCAAACATACCCCTTGATTTAATATCTAGGAGGCATTTTTTGAAGTTTTTTTTTTCAGAAGTAGTGTTGTTGCTCATTATGAGTGTGACATCACTTCCCCTGACCTAGTGATATGTATACTCTCTGTGCTCTGATTTTTACCTTCTTTAAGATCAAAGCCTCATTTCTTCTGAATTCAAGCCCACATTTCCTTTTGCTCTGTTCATTTCCAATATCTAGAGGAAAAATTTACCACCAAAGCAAAGGAAAAAGAGTGGTGAAAAAAAATTCCTGTCTTTCCCTGTTGCTAGACTCTGCAATTTGTCAGGTTGAATAAAACTCCATTTTCTTGCTGCTATACTGCGGTAGAAATCTCAGTTCTGAAGCCTGTGTATGCCAGGAAAAATAGGAAAGAACGTCTTGTTTTTTTGTTCTGGAA
>NW_008824941.1:2817285-2818346 GCF_000699105.1 Pygoscelis adeliae
ATTTTTATTCCCACATTTACAAAAATTAGGCTTTTAAGTTGAGAATTTCAGGAGTGCAGAATAACTTTTGAGTATTCCAACATTTCCACTTAAGATGTCTTATAGAGTCCCTGTTATCACAAAGAGCCTGATAGATCAGGGGCTGTAAAAATAAAGCAACTGTTTTTACTTTGGCTTTCCCCCCCCCCTTTTAACAAAGCTGGAAAGTATGAGCGCTATTTTCCCTTTGTATAGCAGCTCACTAGTTGGAGCTTTTGACCAGCATGCGGAAAACCACGGTTTAGTTCCTTATTTCCATGGATTTAAATCCATGCTTCTTACCTTTGAACAAAGTGCCCTGTTACTGCTCTAGTCTGGAGATAAGACACTTTCTATCCCTTCTTTTAAGGCTGTTCTACTTACAGAAACCCTCCAGGACCCACTAAGCCAGAGAAGCGTTGGATGCTTCCCCCACCAGTCAAGGTGTCACTTGGGAGGATATCCACCTGTTAGTTCACCTTTATGAGTGCTCTTCTGGAACCGAGAAGGATGGCTTTGAATCATCACCAGCAGAAAGGGGTAAATTGGACCAGAGCGCTCCCAGATCCAGTGAGTGCTCTGCGTACAATGCGATATATTGTATATGATGCCATGGAGTGCTCCTCATGAGAAGGTTTTGTGTTTTTTAATCCTGATCTGGATCTCGTAAAATCCCAGAGAAGGGTGGGATTTAGTGGTGGCATCTCCTTGCTCTGAGCATTTCCTGTCAGCTAGCTCTGAGCAGATCCTCCTCAGCATGCTGTTTTTGTGATGATTTCACACTGTCGGGGAGGAAACAAAGACCAGAAGATCAGACCACAGCCCTATGTTTTTTTGTAAATCAGTGGTGAACCCACATCTTAAAAATTGCCAACGGTTTTCATATGCCCATTGAAAAAGCATATACAACAGCAAGAGTATTTAGACAGAAGACCAAGAGGTATGGCAATAAATATAAAATAGATCTCTATGTGAAGATACGCCAAATGCTGAGAGGACGTATCAAAGGATTACTCTTGCACTTGATTTCTTTCTCATACTCT
>NW_008824941.1:2818393-2833190 GCF_000699105.1 Pygoscelis adeliae
TTCTGCTCTTTGCAACCCTCCGTTCTCCCCTACATGCTGTGAAGAAAACTGAGTCGTGTAACAGCAGGTTCCAGGTGCAGCACAGTGGGACACCATGAGAAGAAGCTAGCACAGACTGCACCTACCAATATTGTGAAGACCTATCTTTAGAAAAGACACAGGAAATCCACAAATTCAGCAAGCATTAAGGAGAACTGAGTCTGCAGGGATTGGGGCTGAGCTGAAAAGCCATTCAAGCAGTTAAGTTGTAACAGCTGAAGAGAAACTCTGTTGTTAGCAAAACATCCATAGGAAGTTTTTTAGGGCAAAAGACTAGGTTTCTAGCCCCCTGTGGTAACTGATACAATATACAAGCCAGGGAGGATGCTTAATATTACTTTTCTCTCTCTTTTTTCTGATATCATAGTAATTTGCTTTAATATTTTACCTTGATAGTATAAATAGGAGTCATTCCTTTTTCCTAGTCTTACCCAGTAATCAGGGTGGTCTTTGAGTGAGCTGATAGCTGCAGGGTGTTACGTTCCTTGGGAAAAGTGGGCAGATGACCCAAGCAGTGTGAGTTACCCCTGAGCTGCCAGCTCTCAGGCACGTGCTGCAGAGTCCCGAGAGCTGGTGTGAATGCTTTCCTCTGTGTTGTCAGAGAGGATTTGGGGATAAGTGACGTCCAGTGCAAAGTTTGGACAGCACAGCCTCCTTGGCACTTTCACAGTTTATTACTATGGAGTAATCCTACATCTTAAAAGATTTTGGAAACTGAGCTCCTTTTAGAGACATAGAGGTACTCTCTTGCTTGCAAGTTGGCCATATTCTCTAAACAACTGGTAGATTAATGAGGTAACATTTGTCTCTAACAAGTGTTTGGCTAAAGAGCTGGTTAGGTGTAAGTCTAACTTTCTTAATCAACACAGCAAAACACATCATGCTTGAGACTTCTTCTGAAATTAAAATTTTTGAAACTGATACTTTTGAGACAAGAGGAGCAGGTATATAGGGTGAGTATGATATCTCTTTGTATTTGTCTCTTTGCAGTTTAGTGTGATATTATGATATTAACAGCTTCAGGCCTATGACAACTTTCTGTGTGGTACAGAATGAGTTAGGAAGATCCCAGTATGACATTACAAGGACATGTAGAAGGAGTTATAAACTATATCAGGCAAAACTTCCAAGAAATTCAATACAAATGTTCCCCTACTCTTCCTTATTCAGTAAACCCACTTATGAGATAGTACTAATTTCCAACCTTGCAGGAAAATATCCATGTGGCTTCTTCTGTAACCTGAGGACTGGCATAATCTTAGTAAGAAATTATTCCGTTTTCTGTAGAGGATTACTTACATGAGGTTACAGAGCCCTTACTGAGCTGGAAATTCCCAGCTGTCCAACACAATGACTTGCAGTTTCAGGAAGGGTAAAGAAAAAGAGCTGGCTGGGCAATTTTTAGTTGGCTTTAGTTGGATTTTTTGCTTGTTCTGATTAGAAAAGAAGATGATACTACTGAAGAAAAACATGAAGCATATAAAGATTATCAGTAGTTTGTTTTCCATAACTGGCAGGGTTTAAACTATGTCCTAAAATATTTTTCTCATTCTCTTAATGTGTTCCCTAGTGCATTCTTCACTTACTGATGGTATTTTTCATGACATGGTGTTATTTCTTCCAGAGGACCGTGCCCTAAACCATTTAGGCAATTAATATAACCCTGCCACGATCAAGAGGATCCCAATTTTTTAAGTCTTCTAAATGTCTGCCATATATTTTCCACTTTTGATCCACTTATGTCTGGCTTGCTTTGGGGAAATCAAGTCAACGTAGTGCCCCCAAACAACACCCCAATCCCCCAAAAACTCAATCCCTGAAAAGTAAGATTTTACTCATCTCAGCCTAAAACAAACATTTAAAATTTGTTAAATTAATTTCACCCTAAGATGCCTGTTTTTTTCTAGCTGATTATTAAGAAAATCTTTTGGTATCCATCCCCCACCACTGCATTGCAGACATCTAACAGTGCAAATGTTGCATCCAGAGTTCATAGACAATGTGAAGTCACAAGTGGGAATCCTGATGAAAGGAAGAGATTATCTTGTTCCATACCAGAGACTCTGATACAGCCACTTGATTTGTTTGTTCCAGTTTGTTGTGCACATCCTATGTACTGTAATAGTAAAAAGGAAAGCTACTTTATGTTATTCTGCCTGCAGCTGGAGCATTTGGGAAGAAAATATTCCCCTAACAGAAAGGGATGAAACACAGGTAATAAACAAGCAGGGAGTTGGGGCAGAAGTGCAGGGGTCTGATCTGCAACAAGGAGCAGGCCCAAAACCAGCATTTAAAGGTGATGAAGAGAAGAATAATTGTCTGGGGACCAAGTGATGTAGAGTCAATATGTAATGCAGGAAGTCACTGAAACTTGCTGGCTTGCAAATCAGGACTGTCCAAAAAAACCCCTAAGTAAAACAAAACACTCTACAAAAGCATCCCCTTCAAACTCTCCCTGTGAAGGAGTGAAATAGTTTTCAAAGCTTTTGTTTTACCTATCTCACCCAGCAAATCTGAGTAGTCTCCATTTAAAGAATATTGTTATATTTTGTTGTTCTGGGGGTAAACCAAGCTTAGGGTTAGAGGCTGGAGTCTTCTTGGTATCTTCTAGCAAGTTCCTTTGCAAGGCAAAGGGGGAAGAGTCCCATAACACATCTCAACGCCTACAAAAATAGTCTATTTTGTCACCATTACCGTAAAGACTGCCTATGTCACTTTTCTACTGAAAGTTTTGCTCCATCACCGTTTACCAGATTTCTGCATTTCTCATGTCCCTACTATGAGGCAAAGTTCTAGTTGTTTATTGCTCTTGTATGTGCTGAAGGTTAAATACATTTCAGCTGTATATTCTGCAGATAGGGCATGAAGTTTTGTGGCATGTCGTATTATGGACAGGTACTATATACAATAGGTGCTGAAATTTCTTGCTGTGTTTGAATGCTTGAATGAATTCTGTAAAAATAAGGTCATTCTGAACTCCCTAGAAACCTGAGCAGTGCCAGAGCAAAAGTCAGCTGTAGACCAGGTGATCTGAAATCGCAGAGGCCTCTGGGTGGAAAGGACGCTCAGAGCTGGCAGTGAGGGAGGAAGAAGAAAAGCTCTCACAGGGCAGGTCAGAGGACTGGTTCACTGAGAGAGGAGTGAGATCACTGGATGACTTGGTGCAAATCTCACTTTTGTTCAGATACATGTTCATACTCATCTTCACTTCAGTTATGTTCCTTCAATAAGTGAGTGGTGTTTAAAACTCAGGAGCATAACCAGCCCCTGAGAAATATTATTGCTGAAACTCAGTTCACAGTCTACGTGTCTGTCTTTTGCTCATGCTTGTCTCATTAGAGCCACTTGAGTCCCCACCAGCCTGAATGAAACAGGAATAGGAGAATAGGATATTTTATGGGGAAAACTATTGCACAGTAGACCATACAGCTACACTTTCATACTTTCACACAAGTCTATCCCCTGCTCTCATGATTTTACAAAGGTTTCCCCAGGTTCCTCTCACAAATGATGTGAAGCAAAGTTCTGAGAGAAGAAAAGACCATTTAACTGAAGACTTTCCTTGTGGTGAGGGTTGGCCAGTGTTTTAGTGAAGGCAATTTAATCTCTCCTCGACTGGTTATGGACTGACTGATTAAAGCCCCCCTTTGTGCTCTCCTGTGGCTGCTGACCTCATCAGTGAGGGACTGCCGCTGCTTCAGTGTGGCGGCGTGGAGCTCCCACCTGGATTTAGCGACATTCAACACAAATGAAGAGCTGGTGTGCAGGACTGCTGTGGAAAGAAATGACTTTGTCTTAATTCTTTTTTTGAGAGAGGTAGCACTGCCGGGCCCCTTCCATTGTACACGCTAGAGCACAGAGCAACTGTTCAGGCTATTGATCAAATGAAGAAATGCTGTCAGCCCCTTGAAGTCTGAACCATTAAAAGGGATATATATGGTAGGAGAATACAAGCCCAGCCATGCTGGTCTCTAGAAGTCAGAGGGAGGCTCTTCTAACTGCACAGACCTTTTGAATTAATTTAACTTTTAGACATCAAAAGGTAGACAAAATATATAAACAGCCAAAATATATGAAAAAAGTAACTGAATTGTATGAATGCATCATGTTACAGTATTTCAATCACATTCCTGCCACACAGGGAGCCAGTCAGAAAATTCCCCATGTTTTACAACCCATTATATGCTTTTTGCATTTCCAACTATTCTATGAAACAACTGATATCCTGAAAAACATTCCAAAAATGAGATAAGGAAGTGAGCTTATATGGTGGGCTTTGTAGCTCAGCAGTGGGAAGAGGTTTGTGTGGGATTGCCCTATCTCAGGTCAAATTTTTAGGAGTGGTGGAAATGGTTCCTGGAGCTAGACAGGCACGATTTGTCTACACCTTGTATGCGATCTTTTCTTACCTATCTTTGCAGTACTATTCCCTCTGTCTTCCATCCTATAGTCTCCATGTACATATTCCCAGCAGGTTTTTGATCACTTCACACAAGTCAGCTCCTTGTGCATTGTACCTGCTGCTATTTTTCGTCTTCACTGTAGCTTGCTGTCCTCTTGTTGAGCTCTTTTACTTCCCCTGTCTGTCATCTCCCAGATCTCAACTGCTGGGATGTGCAGACACCTGGCTTGCTACCATTATACTTGTACTATGAGTGAGCTCATATCACACCTTTTCCTCAATCATCAGGTGTATTTTGGGGACTACTCTATTTTTAAAATTCTCTACAGTCTTTTGCTGGGCCTTCTATGTCACTACCATCCTGTAATTCCTTCCTGTCAACTTAATACAAACATTTTTTAATTTGGCATGAGAATCTGTTGCCTTGTAGCTCCTGTTATCTAAAAAGAAAAACATTTTCAGCTCATTGTCACACCTGAAAACCTGTTTTCTTTTCTATCATCTATAACGTCTTTGCTATTATCCAATTAAATAACTGCACTATTCAAGTTGGTACATCATTCGGGGATATATTTTGCATAAAAAGCACAAGTCAGAATTCATTTACAAAGTCCAATATGGTGTTCTCATCTTGAGGTTGGACTTTTTCAGAGACAGTAACATACACCAAAGCGGCTTATGTTATCTTGTTACTATGGAAACAGTGATGCAGTGCTGTTATGGGTGGAGATCTGTGACATTCGAAAGCACAGTATAAAACTGATATACTCCATAGCTTGCATTTTTATTCATCCTTAGTGCTATAGAATAGTGTAGCATCACAGTTGTGATAGTTATCTTGCTCGTGTGTGTGGGTAAGTAATATCATGTGGAAGAGGAAATAATAAAAGAAAGGAAAGTTTGAGACTGAAGAGGGAATAAGGGATCAGACCTTCTGCCACTGATTTATTGTTTGTCTTTGGAAAATACTTTTGAGGAAATCAGTCTGTGTCTCAGTTCCCCATCTGTAACATGCCCACTTTTTCATTCTCTCTTTGTTTTCTTTATTTAGGTAACAAAGCTTTTAATGCAAGAATGCTTCTCACTGTGGTTTTAGAGTGCATGGCACAGTTTTGGGGTTTCATTAGGCAGCAGCAGTACAAAAAAGACATAATATGCCTACTGTAATAGAGCTGTAAAAAGGCTTTTGTGCTGTTAGAGGCAAACCATATTCCATAAACAAAATTTTTTGCATGGTAGATGGCATTCATTCTCAGGGAGCTGGAATGGTCAATGGGATAAATATTTATACTCTGTGGAAGTAACTAAGAGGAACAGAAGGCGATAATGCAATATGATTTGTAACCACAAGGAATAACACTGCATTCTGAAGAACTTGACAAAGGGTTTGTGTGCAGGAAAACTCATCTTGTGTTTTTCTAGTTATAAAAATTGGTCTAACAGAAGAATGTAATTTTCCGCTACACAGCTTGTCATGCTTGTATCTGTAGACCATCCTAACTTCACCACCACTACTCCTCCAACTGCTTTTTAATGTGGAAGAGAAGTTTCTAATTTTTTGTGTTGCAAGTACAGATTTTGTAGGTAGAGGCTTCCTGTTGGAGCTGGTTGTTAATTGTTCTTTTTACTAAGTAGGATATTCAAGGAAGTATTTGTTGATTTAGTCTTCCTTATAGATTTTTTATTTTTAATGAAGTCCTTAGCTAGCAGATATAGAAAAGTTTATTGAGAGATTATTTTAATCAATTAATATTGATTATTATTTTAATCAATTAATATTGATTATTAATCTCTTCCAAGAAGACATTTATGGAAAGATTACCCTCTTACTGAATGATTATGTTTACTATTTACTCATTTGTAAATAGTACTCATTATGTTTACTATTTACTCATTACTATTTACCCATTTACTATTTACTCATTTGTATTGTAATGCCTAGAAGTGTAACCACAGGCCAAGCTGTCATTTTGCTAGATGCCAGACAAACATTGACTCTAAGGCAAGGGACTAACTT
Organism: Pygoscelis adeliae; assembly: GCF_000699105.1. Classification (NCBI taxonomy): domain Eukaryota; kingdom Metazoa; phylum Chordata; class Aves; order Sphenisciformes; family Spheniscidae; genus Pygoscelis; species Pygoscelis adeliae. The sequence continues at coordinate 2,824,852 of NW_008824941.1, forward strand.
CTGTGTTCCAGTGATTCAAACTTAGGAACTACAAAATCAAAGCAGGGTGGAATAGCACAGAAAAAGGCATTTGAACTTCAGCCTCTCGCTTTCCTTGCTACTGTTAGTTTATACTAGGTCTATGCCAGATTTGTGTTTTCTGTGCTGATAATGCAAAGCCTTCATCTCCAATTTCTGGCACAATTCTGAAATGACACTCTTTGAAATACTTCAGTTGCTTTCTTCTATGGCAACTATTAATGAACTGATGACTGATGGTTAAAAGGATTGCTAGTTCTCTACATAAAGGTGTTTGGTTACCTTGAATTCAGGGGAGACCTTACTATCTGTGCTAATTTTTTTATGTAGGCTGCTTGTTAGTTCTCATTTAGTGAGTGTTCCACAACTAGCAGATCCTTGACCATACCCAGGCTCTTCATTTCTGGAACACAGTCTGAGCTTCCCCCCCTCACCCCCCCCAAATTCCTCTTCTGGTGAAACTTGCCTTTTAAAACTACATAAGATTTTCTGACAGTCAGTGTAAAAAATGTGCAGTGGTGCTGTTTTGTTTTAAGTGGCTGTCCTACCTGTTTAATTATTATGGTTATTTCTCTCAATGGCAGCCTCCAAAAGGCTTAGAGAAAGTCCAGCTCAGCCTTTTTAGTATCAAAAGTTTATAGATTTCTGATTTAACACACATGAATAAATCTTGACCACCAAAATGAGAGATACTGAGAAAGTCAGTGTGGTGAGGCTTAGGTGAAGGTGTGATATGCAAAGGTGATTCTGATAAAGAAAAGTTCTCATGTTGGGGGATGGGATCAATCTATTACCGAAAGTCTGCTGCTGCCCTGCATACCTACAAATTGCCCTTTGTGCTGTGCATTAGATGTAATAGATCCTCATTTCTAAATTTCATTCAGTAGCTTATCTGTCACAGGCGGAGGAATCAGTGCACTACAGTGTTAATCAAGATCTCTCAAATGAATTGCTTCATTAAGTGTACAACAATATATTCTTCTGTTACAATTACCTTTTGTCACCTGCGATCAGAGAACTTCATTCTCCATCAATTACAGGCAGAATTATATCTTCTCTGAAGTTTGTAACAAAAATTGGTTCATACAGGTGGTTCCAGTGCTCCCACATTGGCCCAAATCCTTTGCTGCCTTGTTCTGCCCCACATCACTACAGTGGGTCTTCATCTTCTCTAATTTCAGCCACCTTTACATTAGACATTTAGACTGAGCCATCTCAGCTTCATTACACTTGTCTTAGACACCTATGACAGGATGATGTGTGCTGTCTTTTGGACTATCTTAATTTCAGAGGCTATGTTTTTAAATGGATGAGATGAATCCCCACAGTATGCTTCATAACAAAAATAGTTATGTTTTATACTTTCTTTGTATGTATATTTACAGGTATCTGAAATGTGGGGGAAACCGAATGAAATATATCCCTTGCTCACTCAGCTAGAATTTGTTAAATGATATCCTGTAATCATGCAGCGACATGGTTCTGGTATTGTTATAAATTATTTTAAAATGGGAAATCTCAAATGGATATATTTTGCTTAATGGCTCATATTATGGTACTGAAAAAGGCCATGAACTCTAGGCAATTCTACTGTGCTCAAAGAAAGGAAACATATTGCCTGGACAGGTAGGAGAATGCCTCAATTTAGAAAAAGCCGAGGGGCAGAGATTGTCTTTGTATGTGTTTATGTACAATATGTGTTCAGCACTTGGCATGCTTGGTGATGCTTTATGTAGGAAACCTCGCCAAACACTCTTCATTTTCTCCCCTTCTTTATTGCTAGGAGGTGAATTTCCAATAAAAGGTCCAGGGATGCATTTTTGCTCTTGAGCTCGAAGCTCTGTGTGTGGACAATACAATCTACTTGGCACTGATTCTGCTTTCAGCTGCAGTAATTGCAATTGAAAGAAAATTAGAGTAACTTCAGTGACTTCAGTGGATTCAGAGCAACATTGTCATGACTGAGCTCCTGTGGTGATGCGTACTCTGCAAGCAGCCAAGCTCTGGCTCAGTCTCAAAGTATCCATTATGCAAGAACTGAGCTGGTGTATTTGGTGGTGGATGGTTTCTTGTGCTTGATCCTTCTCCACGAGTAAGAGCTTGGACCAGTACATTGCTGCGGGGTTGCTGACTCTCCATCTCCAAAGAGCTGTGGAGCTTAAGCAGAGAAGATGTCTCAGCGTAGCATTAAGAGACTGATTGTTATAACAGGCTTGGATTGAGCCTTAAGTGTCAGAGGAGGCATATGCTGAATGTTTCTGCAGGGACTCAGGAAATGCCATATTTATGCATTTATAGTGTTCTCCCTGTCCTCTTGTTATAGCTTAAAGCCAAAGACATCTGTCCATCCTGTCGCCTGAAGAAGCTGTCTGTCTTATTTTACAGAGCTGTCATCAGTGGCAAAATGCAAAAATGTTTTGAGATAAAGTAAAACGTAATTAACTTACTCACTTGAATAACAGCATAAACATCACAATCGTTCTTTCAGAACATAAAAAAAGTTATTATAGGCTTGGAAAGAGGGAGGATGAAAACAGGCTAAGGAGTAATTTATATTTGAATCTAAGCCTCTGTAAGTACTAACAAAGATCAGGCTGATGCCAGTCTTTGGGAATTGTTTGTTTCACCAAACCTTAGGTTGTTGTGGAAAACAACAACCCAAGATCCATGCAGCTCTGGTGCAAAATCTATTTCCTCTTTAGATTTCAAGCACAACTGTAGAGATGACTATTTGGCCCAGGCCAAAAATGAACCATCAGAGTTATTGGACTTTACTAACTTCACTAGTAACTGCTCCAGAGGAAGACTGGCCTCTGACAGCACTGCTGTGCTAATTTTCCTGTGCTGAGCACTCACCTCATTTTTCTTTCAGGTAATAGATGTAATGCCTTTTGAGCTTTTGCAAATCCATAGCACTTCATTACCAGACCAGGGCTTTGGTGATGAATTTGTTGCAGCAATGAGGTGCTGCCTGAAAAAGGGCTTCTGAGGAAAAAAGCAGCCCAAGTGAATGGCTCTTGGCTGTGGAAGTTTTCTTTTGTCTCTGCGGTATTCTATGCATATAGCTGGTCTGGCAGGAAATTAAGAGAAATCCAGTGATAGACATGAAAGATATCAAGACTAACAGACTTAAAAATAAATAAGGGACTGTTCTTTATGGCACCTAGAAAACTTTTGGACTTATGTTTTTATGGATATAATCAGATTCTTAGGATGTGAAGTCTTAGCTCACTGAGCTGGGAGAGGTGATGGTCTTATGTAGTGGTACTTTTATTATCTCTCCAAAGAGCATTGCTTTATCTCCTGATATTGTCTTTGAGATTCTCGTACGGAAAATTATGTCAATTCTGAGGCACCTAATTTTGCAAGAACACTTCGCAAGACACTAAGATGAGTGATATTCAGATCAACATCCAGTAGCTATAGCCCAGCAAGGTATAGAGAAAATGAAAAGCTGAAGTACTTCCTGGCACTGACTTGTGCAAACCGATTGTGTTAAGTTCCTCTGTTGAAGTAGGAAACAATGTGGAACATTAAGAATTTTAGCTACTAAAGAAACTACCAGTATTTCTGTATTTCTGTCAAAATATATTCTGTTTCTTTAGGATACAGAAAATTTCAGGTGTTTCACAGTGTCAGTCTGGTAGCAGCAACAAATTAAAGCAAAGAAGACCTATCTATCTAATAAAGAGGAAGTTTATGTTATATTTCAATAGACTTGTAAAAAAAATTGCGCTGACCTTACACAAGAGCAGTCTTTGAAGGGCAGACTTTGTTCTTCTCCCTCCCTGTGCTAACCTCTTGAAGCAGTCATTAAATATTCATTCCAACAGTTATTCTGTCTCCAGTTTGGACTGTTTTGCCTTCTTGCGGGTGAGAAATTCTAGTGCCAGGAGTAAACTTTTTGTTGTTTTTGTGTATGGCACTTCTACTGAATAGTAATGAATGCAGAACACACTGAGTGGCAGGCTAAAATTTATTCTGGACTATAGGTTCCTGGGCATTCAATTATTCTTTGCTATAATCATGTCCTGCAGTGTTTTTCATGCTGTGGCTTCATTTGTGTGCCATGTGCCATCAGTGTGGCACAGAAGCTGTGACTCAAAAGACCCCTGTTACTACCAAGGAAAACGATAAGCAGAGAATAAATAGAAAAATGTGTTGCAGAGCTGATTTAAAATATAGATTTTCATGTATGGCTGCATGCCTTGGTTTCCCCTGGATCTGGAGAAGGGATTACCAACACAGGGTGAGAAAAATCTGGTGTAAACTAGAAGCAAATGGAAATAAAAAGAAAAACCTTTTATGAGGTTCTCAGTCAGCCTTTTAAACTCAATATGTCTTTATATATAAGTTAAGACTTAAATACTTTCTGGACCAAACCTTGATGATTGTTTCTTAATTACTGTTGATGGATCATCTAGCAAACTGGACCAAAGCTCTAGTCTATACATCACCTTGCATATTTACTGATTATGACCTTTGTCAGATAGTCAGCACAATTTTTCTCCCTGTGATGATGGTAGATGGACTTTGGAAAGTATTTTACATTATAAAAGAAAAACATTCAGTATGCATTATATCACTCCTCAGGAAAAGTATCCTGAGAAACAGGGTCTGCTCCGACACACAATCACAGACTGCTCTCCAGAAGGAGATTGGGCAACGGTGACTTCATGTCTTTATTTTAGGCTTATAGAACAAAAGAAAGAAGGATAAGAGTCACATCCCCATAGGAGAGAGTCCAGATTTTGTGTTATTAAAGCCAGCCCCTGTATCTATTGATAGCTTCTACAAATGCTTGGCAAATCAGGCCAGGCATGCTCCCTCTTCATGTGAGACCTGCAGAAGATGACACCAAACCCGATGCACTGAGGTGGTTCTATATTTCTGAAGAAAAAGAAAGTATCGTAGCCTCATCTGGACACCGGTGGAAGTCAAAGAAGGCTTGTGCTTCAGTGTGTGTGAGAATGAATGTGAAAGCGAAGGTGCAACTGTCCTCCCGATAACTTTTTTTTCAAGGAAAGGTAATGGCGAAATGCCACACTTTTAAGGAGCATCTCAAAATCATATACTGAAGGTGTGAACAACACAAATATGCCTTATAATAGAGACACTCTTGAGCTTTATAGTAAATACTGGATGTGACCTAAGTCTTTCACAATGTGGGCTGCGTCTCAATACAGATCATGTCACCCTCCCATCCATGGACACACAGCCTTCTTCCTTTCCTCCCAGAGATCAAATAGTATCTGTATGGCAAGCTCAGCAGTTCTTGGCACGAAAAAGCACTATGTAATAACTAAGTAATAAATTAATATTTAATTAAAGCTTCTTTTAATGAAATTTAGCACCTGAAAGGAGGTGGAGAGACAGACCTATGTGACCAGTCAGCTCTCTGCAGAACAGCAGTGACCACTTTGCGGAGGCTTACGCAAAAAGCAGAAGCTTACATTACAAAAAAGAAGACCTATTGCATCTCTTAACTGACCTACATGGTCAGTGCAGGGCTAACACTGCTTGGAATGTAATTACGTGGCCTGAAATCCTTGTGTGATAGTGCATACTGCAGTCCTGTGGTCCACTGGCCAAAGGTGCAACTCTGAAATGACTAACTTCAGTCATTTTTAGTACTAGTGTGTAGCTTTTGTTAAATACAGGTCAGGAGAGCATTATGTGAATGACTGCCTGTTGGGACTTGCCTTTTCTTTCGGCAGAATTTTTTTTGTTACGGTTGGTTTCTGTCTATTTATGTTTCCGTAACATAAAGGCAGTTATGCTAAGGTAAGGGCAGCTGCAAACTGTTCAGCTTTCTGTGACTACCCTCTGGTTTCTGAAGAGTTGCTGGAACAAAAATCAGCTATGTAAAGGTTGTATGCTCCTTGCTTATTATTATCTAGTTTCGCTCAGGCTCTTCAGTGGATGGAAGCAGTATGTAGATTTTTGGTAGTGGTTCAGGTGGTGTAAGTGGTTCAATTAATTCAGAATCTTCCTTTCTGCTGGTTTGACTTGCTCTGTGCAGAGAGTGGGTTTTGTGCACTCATAGTGGCTATACTTTTGAATGAGTATATATCTAAGCGACTGGAAGAATGATCACCTTTTCACATTCAACCCAGTTCAGCCCATGTATTAATATTCCTTGCATTTTCTTGTGCATCTCCTCAGAGAGCAGATTAAAATTAAAATTCTGCCAAGGTTAGGTACCAGAAAGGATTAGTGAGCTAGGTCTTCACCTCTGGAGGGAAAGGTGACATGCAAATGATTGGACTGGACACATCCTTATTCTGGCAACTATTTTTATGGATAAAAAAATCTCCATGCAACTGACAGTTTGTGCTGAAGAGATATCCAGGACCAAAACAACAAGAAGGCTGAAGGTCAGGATTGAAGTACAGTACATTGAGAGGGTTATACAGACTTTGCCTGTTTATCTCAAGCTATTAGCATTTCATTTTCAAGATCACCTCTTTACAGACAAAACTTTTAAAATTATCATGCCCAATCCTCCCCCACAAACATCCTTTCAGAAACCCTGAACCAGACAAAAAAAAAATTGACCAATGAAATAAAAAAACCCTGTCTCATAACTGCTTTGTAATTTAAAGGCCAAATGTAATATCTCATTTTTGAGGAAAAACTTCAATGGGATTTTCTCTTGGATGAGCAGAGAACTGTTTGAGCACTAAAAAATGAGCATTGCAGTACTCAATTTCATGCCTGTGTCAGGTTTAGGAACTGAACATTTGGCCTAAATTGTAAGGATGAAGATAACTATTGTAAGTACAGAAAAGGGACCAGTAAATGTAATTGAAGGAGTGTCCTTGCCTGCATAATTCACCTTGCAAATCTTTCACAAAAATGGCAGAAAATAAGCTTTCAGAACTTGCCCTTGCTTTTTGTTACCATATCGTTAACGTATGGAAAAACTGGAACATACACACACATTATATACACAGTCCACTGAATGTGTGCATGTATAATATATAGAAATGGTACACAAACATACCCCCAGACCAGCACCACACTTAAATACAATATCTCCACTGTTTGTTATTAGCAGGAAAACCCCACCAACAGTGCAGTCATCTGTGCTTCTGAAAAATGTAAATGTCAATTTTTGGTCTTTAAAAATTATTAAGCCTAGTAAAAGATAGCAATTTCCAGTGTTTGCTTGGTTGGTAAGATGCAGGAGAGTGAGCATTACTCCTGAGAGCTGCCATTGGTTAGCTGGAGGGAAAATGGATATCAATTATACATAATCTAAGAAGCCTCTGCATAATAATCAGGCCCAGTAGGGGCTTTGGGGCAGCTTCGTTATTCTCTTGTAAACACAAGAGCCCAGATAGACATGTCAGTCAGGAGTAGCGGCTGCAATTCTTCCTTTTTAACACCTTCACATTCTATTGCTTCAATATGCAAACAAGGCTGTTTAGCTGAGGGTTGAGGCTGTGCTAATGAGCTCCCTGCACTAACCCTGAAGTAAAAAGGTTCTGTTTCACAGCTGCTCAGAGACTAGCTCCTCTGGGCATGCTCAGGTATTGGAAAATAATTCCTTTTAAACAGAGAAACGCCAATCAGGATTTCTTGCATACTCGTCTCTTTTCTCAGTGTGCTAATGCAATTACCTCATAACTTGTGAACTTTTTATGGTAGCGGAAAAATGTTTTGTCTTTGAATTATGTATTTTTGTCACTGAAAAGAAGAGAGGACTTGGAAAATTCAGCAGATGTAAAAATCATACCCTCCCTTAATTCCTGGAGGACCATAACTCAAGGCTAATTTTCACATTTCCTTCTTAAAGGTGGCTGGTCCTTTTATCCCTCCCCTCCATGAGTCTCTCCATTTCTAGCATAATTTCCATTTCCTTTTAGCTGGTCCGTGTCATAAGTGACAGAGGAGGCTCCTAGCGCAGTGCTGCCAACTTCACTCCTGCTCGACACTGAAAAGGCCAACTTCTGTTGGTTTAAGACCTTGACTCTGTCCTAAAGCTAGGTTTCAGGGCATTGCTGAACTTATCCAACTGCATAATTGCCTTGGTAAAGACACGCAGACCCCATGATAATCCTTTACGGATGAGCCGACATTTATAACTCACGATATGAAAAATGATGATCTCTCAAATACCCAATTATTCTTATGAATAAAGTAGTTTTCTGCCTGGAACAGTCAGAAATCCCCGCTGGGTTAATTTAGTGTCAGATAGAAATCATTCAGGTTTTCTGTTTAAAATAGGGCAGCATATGATTTCTTATACAACTCTACGAGATGCTCCCTGTCTTCATTCATTCATTCATTCATTCATTCATTCATTCATTCATTCA
>NW_008824941.1:2833533-2841640 GCF_000699105.1 Pygoscelis adeliae
TTCATTCATTCATTCATTCATTCATTCATTCATTCATTCATTCATTCATTCATTCATTCATTCATTCATTCATTCATTCATTCATTCATTCATTCATTCATTCACTCTTCCCCAGGACCGTGCCTTCTAGCAACTTGACACAGGAGAGCAGACCTATAGGCAGAGCCACAAAAATATCTGTCAAGTGCAAGTTACAACTATCTCAAACCGTAACACATTCCTATGAAGAGAGACAGCACATTTTAAACGATTTAGCAGTCAAATATTGTGATCTACTCTTTTTCACTTTGTTACTGGTTGGATTTCTAATGGCTGTCTCCATGCGTGACAATCCATATTACTGAGTCAGTGGGAAAGTCCTAGCTTTGTAATATTTCAGCACTTAAATTATTTATTATGTTAGCTTTATGGCATATTAAAACCCTGCTTAGACAGGTAGAGCTAACTCCCTTCTGCCTTGCTGAAGCTCATTAAATGGCCATCATAACTGGACCAACTTAATTGTGTTACGTCCAAATAATTCTGTCATTTGGATTCAAATCCAAGGCAAACGGCCTACCCAGAAATCTCACTTGTTTGACTGTGACTGGCAAATGATTAAAGTATCCTGTAAGCAGTTTACTTATGGCATGTTGGTGAAAATTTACAAGTAAAATTAAGAAACTGAAATAAGATGTGACTTTGCTTGTTTCAGAGTGTTTTTAAATTATACCATCCCATTTTAGTACTAGCATCCCCAGCCAGCAGAAAACTCATTTATTAATCTTTTTTAAGGTATTTTAAAAATAATAGTTGCCAGTGGTTACATTTATCTGTAGTTTGGAATTCAAATTTCCCAGTTCAGAGAATAAGTGACTGAAAAAAATATCTGCTTTCCATTCAGGTCAACTTTCCATATGTCAGTTTACAATTCTTCAATTCACTTTGCATGGTCCAAATGATGAGCATTTAAGCACTGTTATTATGAAATTATTCTATTGCCTTATAGCTCTCGGTGAGGAAGAATGCTGAGGTAATTAAAACATTTTTCTGGGGCTCAGAGGACCCCCGCTTATTCTGAGAAGTGTCTGTGTCATTTTAGACAAGTCACTTGACACTAAGGTTTTACCAAACACATTTAGGAATTTAGGTACTTTTGCAAAAACTCACTAGGTGCTTCCTCTTTATGCAGTCATTATCCCTTATAGCTGGATTACAGATGTCGCAAGGGTCTGCGACCCAGAGGAGTGCCCAGCTCCAGCATACATAGAAAATTTTGACACTGAAAACAACACTTTTCTTTCCTTCATTTTGTATTTTGCTTTGTCTATTTTATACTTCAAGCAATTAGGACAAAAATGCCTTATGCTGTGGCTATGTGGTGAAAAAATCCCTCAGGAGTAAAAATTCCATTTTCCATTTCAGAAGGACTTCTATACACAGTCAGTAGCATCCAATAGAGGTGAGATTAATCTCATATAGGTATGAAAAAAGCTATGAAATCCTTTCACTGTGTTCATATACAATTTCCATTGACATTTTGGTTCCTACAAGAGGTAACAACGGGGTTATGGCACCAAAGTGGAGAAAAATACCTTAAAAATAGTAAGTGAACTGTACTATATGATTGGGGGAATTGTGCAGTGATTTTATATTTGGTTTTGATACTTAAAAGAAAAAAAGATTGAGCCATGCAAAGGTGCACCTGTAATACCAATTTTTTCATCAAGTGTCACCAAAATACCAATACTTATTACTTCATTCTATTTAAAAACACCTAGCATTGTGATTCACGGTAGTGATGTTCAACCAGTGGATTTATAGAGTCCCCAAAACCAGACAATTTTTATCTGAGCTGATAATTTCAGAATAATTTCCTAATTCTCTAGGATTTTGCACAAGGCTTGAAAGATCTCATCATGCAAACTGCTTGTTTGAAAGACTAAATATAAAAAATAAAGGACAATAGGACACATTTAATCAGTCTTGGGATGCCTTTCCCTTCTTTCTAATCACATATAAAAACCTTTCTACGTGTTTATTCCTTTGATTTAATGCATGTAGCTGTTAACACATCATCGGCAATAATGACTAGCTGGATACTGATTTTTGGTGTTTAGTTTATTGTTGTTTGTATAAAACAATGAAAAAAATCTTACAGAAATATTACTATAGAAAATATCCTACTTCCAACGCAACCGGACTATTGGAGGCAAGAAATTCAAGCCAGGTGGACTAGTAGCCTGCTAGGAAATGGCAAGGTCTGTTGTACAATTCTGGGCTGTGGTATAGATACTTAATTTGATACAACTTTGATTTAGAGGGTACAGATTGTCACAATTCAGGGCTACTAGCCATAAGCTGATTTGGGAGATGGGTATATATGAAATGAGGATTTTGCTCTCTTCCCTTGAATCTACCTGAAATAGTTCATCCTGTTCAGCTCTGCTTGAGAACCATACAAAGGGTTGTCCACCCTGGCTTTGGAAATGGCACGGACCCATGTTATGCATTTGAAAACAAAATATTGTGATAGTGGAATCATCAAATTTCACTAGGAAAATAAGCAGAACCCCCATCAGTAAGACAGCAACAAGAGAAAGAGAGTAGTGAAAAGGGCTTTGGGGCAAACACAGTGGCTGCCTGCAGTTGGGGTGGGGATGGAGATGGACTTGGCCATGATACATACCAGTATGCATCACTCATTTCACTGGTGGGGGGCAGATACTGCCATGCTTTAACCTCTGTCTGGGATCCTGATGAGTAATACTGGCTTTGTTACAATACGTACTTTAAGATTACTTATTTATTAATATTGTTTTCCTTCTATTGAAAGGAAAGCAATTTGGTTCCTAGTTGGTTTCATTAAATATTTTCAGTGTATGAATGTTTTCAAATTAAACACTGACTCCATAAAATCATCCCAGCTACTGTCTTAGCTTCAGGTCATTAATTCTATTTTTTAAAGTATTAATACAGATGAAGGAACTTTGTTCTTTGTCTCTGTCTACCAAAGTGCCTGAAGTGAACTTTTTCCCTCTACTCCTGCTAAATTACTAATTAGTTCAATGTACCTCAGAGATGAGAGCCTTTGAGATTGGCAAAACTTGTGTTTTCAACAAAAGTTTATTAAGACAGTAGTTGGTGCTCTTGATGACAGATTTAAGGAAAAAGTTATATTCCTTCTTTTTTTTTTCCTTGAGCAATATCAAAGAGTGAAGCAGTTGATTAAAACAGACACGGTGTAATAAAAATTGTGCAATAGTCTAACTTGAATACAATAATAGAGACCCCCAGGCCCAAAGAAAAACATTATATATCTTCTCATGGGAAAGTGTTATTGACATGTGCCTGTTGGAAAGTCTTAGGTTCAGGCTGGCGATGTTGTAACTGTTGGTGCCAAATCCATGACAGGTGAAGTTGTATAGGAAAGATACTCCCCCACCACTCTGGTTCCTTCCCTGCACAGCGAGGAGAAATAGGAAAGCCAGGACTGAGGCAGTTGCCTTGGACTGTTAATAGTGTCCTTGAAGTGCTCAGGCTCAGCTTGTCCGTCCTGGGGTAGATTTGCTGAGGAATTAAAGCAATGATTCACAGCGCACATCTTCAAAGCAGAAATGCTTTTTCATGCATTTGAAAAGGGGGAAGGTGGGAATATTAGAAATATACCTTCCCACTTCTCTCATGCTCCCCTTCAAACATGTTGTAGAGATTGAGCTGATATCCAGGGTATTTGAACGTGTAGTGACCTTAAGAGAACAGTTGTAATGTAAAATGCTGGCTAGCATATAGCGGCTACTGCATTTTCAGCCATAGAGAAGAAGGCAGAGAGGCAATTAAGGGTAACATATTCCTTTTAAAAAAACTCAGGTGCTGAATATTTAGTAATATGATAAAGAGAGTGACACCAAAAATCCTATGACCTAAAGAGCCAAACAAACTTATCAATCTTATGAGTATTAATGTACACAATATCTTTTTAATCACCTGCTTTTGTTTGGGCTGAAAACATTAATGAGATATCTCATAACTTCACAATAGAATTGCAATTTGTACCTAAAACCGGGAATATCAAATAGCTATTGCAACACAGCAATAAAAAAGCAAGTTGTTGGCTTTTATTGAGATAAATATTATGATATGTTTGTCTTAAAGATTTTTTAATCTGAATTGTATTTTTCTTCATGGATAGTAATTCCCAACAAAGTCAAAGAAAAAACTTACATAAATTCAGAGTGTAAACTACTGGGTATAATGACGACAAAATGTTTACAGATGTTGATACATGGAGCACCGGGAACACAGAAACAGGTAAGAATAGATATTGTTACTGTCCCCACATTACATATAAGGAGCTCTGATCAAGAAATTAAGTAATTTTTTTAATGTTACTTGATAAGTCGTCATATATATTGAAGAAGGGCTGAAAGCTAGGGGAGGAAATTCTGGCTCTGCTGAATACCAGAGATCTGTCAGTGATTTCAGTCTTTACCTGAAAAGACTTTTCCTAGGCTGTGCTCTTAGGTGGTCTGTCTTCTCCTTTAAGTCTTCCTCATTTAGCTTAGTTTTGTCAATTATTTCCTTAGTAAGCCAGAGGAGTTGGGAGGGAGAGATAGCAGACGCTAATAAAACTATTTACTTTGTGAGCACAGACTGTATTTCAGATATCGAAACTCTCCCCTTGCATGCAATCGCTATTGTTCTGAACACCCTGAGGAAGGAAACAATAGTTGTATTGGAGAGTGTTTTAAGCCCATTGCGAACCAGAATTTTCACAGATAGAACAAGAACGTGTATTTCCCAAGGCTGTATTCACTTTAGAAAGTTCTTTAGAAAAAATGTTGCTTTTGGGCAATAAAACAGGTATCCCTTTGGTATTGATATTCTTTTGTAAGTCATTTATTTAAATAAGAAAACTGAAGGTCTTTTCTTTAGTGGCCCTTTCATACTGGCACTTTTAAAAATGGGGACATGATGAGTTACACAAGCTCTCTCAGCTTTTATTATTCTAAGGTTATTTTACTATTGCTAATCTGCCTCCAGCACTGGCCCTCTCCACTAGGAGACCTTATGTTAACATCTTCCAGGGCCTCCAGGGGAGGGTCTTGAGAAATCTCTTCACTTTTTACAACTCCTACCTCCCCCTCCTTCCTCGTTTTGCCTGCTTTCAAGCCAGTGACAGGTTGCATCACGAAGTGAGATTGTGCTGTAGCCCTCCTGGGGATTAATGCTGGAAAATAAAATAAAATAAACAGAAGATGGTGGTTTCTCAGGCTATTTCACAATTCTGATCTGCACTGGAGTGATTTTGATTAACTTTTCAGTGGTTTGACTCTATGCAGAAAGAAAATGATAGGGAAGCAGTGAGCAGTGGGAAGAGAGGAAGGCCATGGCCACAGCTTCCTGAGCCACTTCAAACTGCAGGATCCCCTCCCAGGCACTCATTCCCATCTACCTCCTAAAATCCCAGTGTTTCAGTTCAGAGGCTCCCACTAGAAATCCCACTGCTTCTCTGAGGTCCTCCCTGGCAGAATCTATTTGACTGACACTGTAAAATCAAATTACCTACAAGGCTGGAGTGCTTTGAGCTAAGTCTAGGTTGTAGTATCAGTTATCTCTGAAATTGTTGTCCCAGTCAGCAAAATTGTATGAGGTCACAGAATGGTCCAAGACTAGATCTGAAGACCAAAGATATGATCCAAGACAGGTATATCTTCAACTGTCCTCTTGCCCAATGCCATGAGCCATCCAGGACTGCCAGTCCTGCAATTAACTGTGTTGTTAAAAACAGAAAAGAAATTTGGGGTTGTATTTCTTACAAATTTCTTCAAGTAGATTACTGGCATTAGATCATTCAAGTTATATCATTTGAACTCTCTAGCCTTCATTTTACATTTCAGAATTATACCCTGTGGAAACCTATTTTTCTACACATGGGGATTTGGATACAGGCTAAGAGGGGAGACTGATTTACTTCCAAGTGCCAGGAGGGACTGTGGAACTGAATTAAGAGCCACATCTGCACTCTACACAGTGGGTGTCTATAGTGAGGGGGTGGAAAAACATCCCCCAGACCACCTGACAGTTACGGGGCACAAGGGCTCTGTGATAATAGCTTTTTATGTCTGATGTTCCCCAAAATTTGCTAGGCATCATCACCAGGATGATGCTTTCCACCTGCAGGGAGTCAGCCTGCTTGCCTAAAGAAAATATTTGGCATGAGCTTTGCAGGGAATGTCTCCTTTCCTTTGGCTCCATATACTGAGTTCCTGGAAAAAAGGATGAAGTAGGGTGATTTGGAGGTGAAGGGTAGCCAAGTAAGCAGAAGTCATGCAGAAATCAAAATTATCCCTGCTCTAAGCTGTCTTTAAGATGTATCTTTGTATATTGGCGGTTTGCTTAATCTCCATGGCTACGCCAATAAGTAAGAGCTGTAGGGACATGAGCCCTCTGGCCTCAGGGCCACCGAGCTCTCCCTGGGCTGTTTCATTTACTAGTGTTAATGTCACATTTTTCATTTGACTCACCTGGGTGGTTGTCTTCCTATCTCTTGGAGGTGATGTGAGGGTCTTTGATCAGGTGTGGATTTAGTGCTCCCTTAGCACTGGTGTAAGCTCTGTTATAATGCTGTGTGGTTTTAGCGACACAGTTCAGAGCCATGTTTGAAAACCTCGATTGACACCTGAAACTGGGGACACCTTGGGAAGTTTGTTCATGCATGTTACAACTTTTCTGCATGGAAAAGCTTATGAGCTGAAGCCTTTATCTGCTGAAGATCTTTAGCACATAACGCCTGCTCCTGTTGGTCAGTCCCTTAATCATAAATGCCAAGATGGCTTCCCAAAGGCCTCCCGACGAAGCAGGATGAGGAATCATTAATTACTGCAATCCTGGACTTAATTGCCAGGTTGTCTAAACTCAGATAGTCTTGAAAAAGCCAGCCACATACTTCACCCAAACTGAAATGTTTCCTTAAAGCAGCAGTGGGCTTGGAGAACATGACTCTGTCTGAGACCGTAGGAAAACCAGGTAAGTGAAGAAGAAATGTGAGATCACCCTGCTTGTGGCTGAGCTGATTTGAAAATTAAAATCTGTTTATGAATTGTACTGTTTCTTGTATTGTTAAAGTAGACATAATTAGAAATTTTGGAAGCACAGCTTTTTCAGTGTTGCAGGAAGGACTTAATGTTTTTGTGTATAGAATATCAGTCACTTAATAAATCCTTTCCACAGATTCGTATAGCTCTCACACCTGCCACTCACTTCTGCAGCCTTCAAGAAAAAACTCTGTTTCCTGAAAATACGGGAACAATGCTGGGAGGGTGAAGGTAACTTTGTTTTTAGTGATATTTTTGTTAGGGACATACTGTGTCTGGCAGGACTCTTTCCTTCCCCCACTCCCTTTGTATTTCCTATGCAAAGGTCAAGTGCAATCACAGACCACAGTGAAAAGGCTTAGGAGGCTCAAAAAGAGAACTTAGGAGAAGTTATGAGTGGTGACTGGGCTACTGAGCCCGGATGGAGGAGACCTGTGTTGGGCAAAGAATGGGTCTGAATGAAGTAATCTTTCCTCCGTATGGATGACTTTGTTCTTGTGGGGTAGAGCTCCGATAATCCCTGCAGCAGAAGCTGCTGCAGTTTGCAGTGTGCTTAAATGACCCCTCAAACAGAACCAGGAGAGGAGTTACACTCCAGTGTGGTGATGAGGACGTTTACCTGGGTCTCAGAGTACTCTGAGAAGTACCCTGGAGTACTCCACAGCACTCTGGTGAGGGCATGCTCTGCTGAGGACTGTCAGAAAAGTCAGACCTCAAATCCCAGAAGCAGAGGCAAGAACTGTAGTTTGGACACTATAGGATGTGCTCCAGTGATTGAACTAGTAGAAAAGCCGGTGCAGCTGATCTTGCAACAGATTTGTGAACCTAGGCCTTCATTTCCTTGGTCTTTCATGACAAGTGCATTTAGATGTTTCATTTTGTCTCATAGGGAACATCTTGTACAAATGGGAAAAGGTATCTTCATTTTTTGGTTTTGCTGTGGAAAATAATTCAGAGTAGTTTCAATTCAGCCATTTTTTTCTGTTTTGTTGTTGTTTCCATGTGGATTTGAGTAGAAAGGGGAAAGAATG
>NW_008824941.1:2841696-2852822 GCF_000699105.1 Pygoscelis adeliae
CCTTACTCTCAACTCACATAAGCCCTTTTGAAATACCATGCTTTGTCCTCACTAAAAGGAAAAGCTGTTCCTTCATGTGTTGGTTAACAGAGGTTAACAATCTGAATTATACAGGGCTGTTGCAGCTTGCTTAAGTGTTAGCAGGTCAAAGAGAACACTGCATCCTTAATAATGTTTTAGTTTGACCTGCTAACAAATGTTAATACATCTGTCTTGTTCAATGTATTTTTGTATGTGAATGTGCATGTATTTAAGGACTAGGAAAGAAATGGTATATGTCAGATGAAAGTCCTTCAGAATTCAGCAAGTGTCATTTAAATGAACAGCAATAAATCACCGAGTACCAGAGTACACTACACATCCCCCATAGAGGACACAATGTTATGCAAACAAAGACTTTATGGACAATATTTCTGCAAATATTCTTCCATTTTTTAGGCATTTCTGTACATAAATCCATTCAAAGCTAGACAACATTATAAATTAACAATTGCCTGGACTCATCAAAGTGTTCATCACAAGCAGTAACTTTTGATTCAAGGGAATGTTAGCAAATAAATGACAGCCCTATCAGTTTTTTAAATTCTATCAGCAAATGTTGAAAGTGACTCTTATTGTCTTAAGTACTTTTCATTATTTTTACAGAAGAAGATAGGCAATAAACATTACATTTATTGGCTTCTTGTGAGCAAATATTTATCTATTACATCTTGGTTGTATGTTACTATTGCACTAGCAGTGGTCCCTGACCCAACTGTACTACACGCTATGCAAAGACTCAGAAGGAAGAAAATCCTTCACCACACAACTCACAACTTCTAAGTACAAGACAGACACAACTGGTACGTCCATTGCAACCAGAGGAAGCACAGAGAAACAGCGAGGCAATGCAGCGTTGCATGTGTGGCAGTGATCTCGGAGCACCGGCTGCTTAGCCAGTCAGGGACTTGAAATATGAAAATGCTTGTTTGTGAATTTAAGATGTGGGTAACATTTTGCTGGTCCTTGAGAGCTAGCAGGAGCAGGCTCTTGAAGGCAAAGGTGAGGAGTTCATGGTTGATGAGTTAAAAAGTGGGAGTGCTGAAGGTACACACAGAAAGGAGCAAGGTGTTAAAAGCAAATAGTCCAGGAAATGGTTGCAAGGCTGGGCGCATATGAAATATCTCAAGCAGTTATAATGAGATGAGATTAATGAGTGTTCTAGCAGTATTCCAATATTGTGACTTTGCTCTCTGATGTCTTTTCCGTGCCAAATTCATCACCTCTCAATGCCCTTTTCTCCAAACGGGTCTTCTTTACAATGCAGAAGATAACAAAGGTCCTCTGAAAGAGGAACATACATTGCTGTAGCCACTATAGAAGGCAATCACTGCACACCACCAGAACATATAGCAAAATGTAGGAGGGAAAAGGAAAATAAAAGGATTACAGCTGTAAACTGAAACAACTCTTTTTGAGGCACCCTGCAGTTTTTTGTTTGGTTTTGGGATTTTTTTTTTGCTCTTTGCCCCTCTTATTTTACAGATTACAAAGCTTTTCAACTTGTTATTAGCAGGCAGAATATCTTACTGTGTTATCTGCAAATTCTTACTTGCATAGATTTGTAAGTAAAAAAAAAAACAAGTCTATGTTTGTTAAAGCATGTACTATTCTCCACTTAACTAAGGAGATGAAGAGTCACAACTGTGCTATGATGTTTTATTAAAATATAAAAAATAGCAAGCTATCAGCACAAGCCAATTAAATAATACTTCTTGTCTCCAGATTAGCCTACACACAGATTTATATTTATATTTACATTTGTATTTTATTTGGCAAAAAAATCAGCCCTTACCCAATATAATCAGGCTTGATATTCCAGAAAGATTATCCATCCACTGTTGTTGGAAGCACAACAACAATGAAATATATATATATAAAAAAGAAACAGTCCCACACATCAGACATTTTGGAAACCTGCAACACATCAGCACAGTATGTCCATAGAATTTCACAGTCCACAAAGCAGCAAATATGTAAGAGTGACCACTTATTAAGACTGACGTGTGGGGTGTGGAGGTGATCACTTCAGCTATTCTTGTGTCCCTTAACTTCACTGATGCTGGACCCATCATGCTCACAAGAATCCATTCCGAATGGGTGAATTGCCTAATAGTTCATTTCATCAAAGCCCAGGGCCCATTTAATTTTTTAAGAATTGTCTCTACCTGAATAGGAATAGCGTGCTGTGCAATATGACTCAGTCCTGTGGACAGCATTTACAGTGGGCCCTATTTTGAGCAAGAATTGGACCAGATGGCCTTTGGAGATTTTTTCCAACTTACTTGTTCTATAATTCTATATTGACATGCAAATTTTTTGAAAACAACAATATCCTGCCATTAGGACTCCAAATGAACAACTATAATGTTATTGCTAGGAAGACACTGAAATCTTTGGTGTATCTCTCTATTTTCTGAGTTAACCTTCATAGTCTATGGCAGGAAAAAACATTCAAGGTATTCCAGAATAGTGGTTTACTTTTGCAGCAGGTTAAAAAAAAGGTGTAGCATGTCCTTAATATATTAACATAGGTGTATATTAATATAATAGAATTATAACTATAACATGTTCATACAAAATGTGAACAAAATGTGTAAAGAACTGAATCTTTGTGCATGTGCTTTTTATATTGTCATAGGTAAACTTGACTCTATGTTCAAGATGCTCTTCAGAACTGCTCAGTATTACCTGTGCAGTTAATATATGTGTTGGTTCTCTCCAGCAGACAGATATAGGAACAGGTAAATCAGAAGCTACGAATCCCATTGTCTTAAACTAATTTTTTTTCCCACCCACATTGGGTGTGTTTGATTTCATAGGAGGTTCACACCAGTAGCTGGAAGATTTTCTGTAAGTTTCAAACTGCTTATCCACGAACGCAGCTTGCCTGAGAAGCGTGGGGAAGCTTTGACACAGCAGGAGTAAACTGTCTGGAAGGAGCATCCTCCACCATACATCATGGTGCCTGATAGTTGAGACAAGCTGTTTGTATTGGTCTGATGTGAACAGTTGGGTACCCCTGCATGACACTTTCTGTGGTGAAATGCTCTTTGCTTTTGTGCTTGCACACACAACAGGGCCTCAATCAAGTAATTTACTGTATCATTCAGATGTGATTCTCCCAACGCTTTGTTGGCCAATGCTTTTGTGTATTCCTAGAGTGAAAATTCTGCCAGCCTGTCCCTGAAAAATTGGCCTATATAGCAAATAGTTGGAATGCACCAGGGGCACTTCATCTACTAATTTAATAGCCTGTTCACAAGTATCAGTGCAGAAAAATGAGCAGAATAAAGGACTGGCAAAGCTACACTCAATGGTGCACAAAATAACTTCCACTGGCAAGACTGTTAGTTGTCTACAGTGAAACTAAAAGCAAATATTGGACTTGAAATACTCCTGATTGGGTGGGAATCTGAAAGACAAAGCCAAGAATTAGTGAGCACAGGGTGGAAATGAGTAACTGATGGTTGGTGGCATCAGAAATATGGTCAGGAGACTTGAGCATATCCATACTCTAATACCTGTGCAGATGAGGAGCAGAAAGGATTTGCAAAATGAAGATACAACCTGACTGGAGTAACTAGAGTGAGTAACTAGAGAGCCTTGTCAAAGATAATGTAGTGGATAGACCTGAAAGACATGGTGAAAGAGAGTGCTGTTCCCAGTGACGGAAAAGAGGTAAAAATGTGAATTCTTTTTTAACTATGTTGCATGTAACCTTGTCATTCTTTCACCTTGTGATTCTTTCCAGTTCATATTACTTATCAGAAGGAAATAAAAATCCACGCGCTTAGGTTCTGTTTTCTAAAATCACACTGGCTTAGCACAATACTACTAATATATACTGAATTCTAGCACATGGTATCGTAAGTCTTTACATTCTTCGTTTTATGCCATCAGTTCTGTATTGTTATAATTATTGTATCAAAGAAGACCAGAGGATGACATTAAAGCCTGTAGAGAGACACATCCCATGTTCTAAAAAACTTCAAGGTAGGTTTAGACAATGGCGAATCAAAATACTTTCATAGCTGTGAACAGGGTTTTTGAGTAGGGAGGTTCTTTAGGAAGGTTTTAAAATCATCATTGTGAAGAATTTGTATCCAGAGCAATAGAGATTTTTCTGTTTGTAGGTTGTACTATATTGGTGATATACATGTATTTGTGATTCTTCTTATTGAAATGTGCCTAGAGGGCATCACGGAAGGGTTAGTTCAGCATCTCCCACCTCAGCCCAGATCCAAAACAGGACTCAGTTAGTCCCAAAAGTTCTCCTGTAATTTTCTCCTTTATTCAGAAATCTTCTCATCATGTTTCTGATATGGTGAAGGAGGATTTTATAAAAATTGTCTTGCCTTGTATCCTGCGAAAAATGCCTGTCTCCTAGTAGTTCACTCTTGGAGAATCATGTAATGTGAGAAACTGTCCTGCCATGAAGGTCTGATTTTTTTGTTTTTTAAAGTTTTTAATTGACCTCTTTTTTTAAAGCATGCTATTTAAGCATAAAAAAAGAAAAAAGGTGACAAAAGTGGATTTTTTAAACTCTTGTTTGTATTCCCATTTAGATTTGATTCACAATAGCTTTGCTTGTGTAGTTGAAATACTCTGAAGACAGAAAGTTACAGTGAATAATAGAGCATAGATTTGTTGATAGCTTGCATTATCTCATGAATTAATACCTCTGTATTATGTTTATGGAGTACAGTAAAATGTGTTATCTGGATAGTTAATCAACCTAAGCCATTAGTGGTGAAATACTTTGAAATGTATACCAACTAATTATGTTGAGAATGATGTGTCTTAAGAAATACCTTATGCTGCAGTACATTTATGCATATGGAAGAATGCATTTAAAAAAATCTCTTTCAGTGAATCAAGATTTTTTGTTTTGATTTTGATGTCTTTTTTTATGTCATAGTGTATTTTATAATGTATTAAATAGAAAGTAAATAAAAAAGTCATTTAACATTCTTACAGTGTTGATACAATTTGATATTACTGAACCATATTTGCTTCGATACTTTGCTGAAACAAAATGCTACCAAAATTAACACATTTCTGAGGGAAGTTTGGTTTTCAACAATAGCATTTTCTGAGAATGTCAATATTCTCAGAAATCTTTTAAGTGAGTTAACTTGCACATTGCTTATCTAGGAGCCTTTATTTATGAAACTTCTTTCAGTTTGAAAGGGAGTTAAATATTTTGGTCGTCATACATGGTGAAACCAGTAAGAATGAAACATTTGAAAGAAAGGACGTAGCTCAGGGTTTTTAATCAATATGTCTTCACCAAAAGAGAGTACTTATGAATTTTTCCAACATAGTATCATTTTGATTCACAAACTGATTCTCTTTCGGGAGATCTACACCCTGATTCTTAGCAAAAGTAAATCAATATTGTCCAACTGACTTCCGTCAAATTGTATCACTGCAAGCCAACTACAAATCTGGTCCATCTCTTCCATTAAAATTAATGGAAGAAAGATGTGTCCAAATGACCTCGAATACTTTGAATCTATATTTTCTTGAATTGTGTCAAAACAATGCTTTTAATAGTATATATCTTTTTATAGGTTGTGTGTGTGAGTGAGTATTAAATGTGCTGAATGGCCTAAATGTAAACTGTGATTGATTATTCCCATATGAGCCCAGTCTACTTCCAGTTCACTGGTTAGGATGTAATAAAAGACTGTTTTCATCAAGGACTTGGCATCCTCTTGAAAATTGGATTTGGATATGACAGTGAGAACGAACATAGTAGAAATAGGGAAGTTAATCAATCTAAGCCAAAAGTCACAGCTCATATGAGCCTAGGACTCCACACTCTTAAAAAAATAAAATAGAGTATTAACATCTCCTGGTGTTAACTAACAGTGAGAATCATACAAACAAACAAACAGGTTCTTAAAATCTTTTCTTCTACTATTTACCATTTTTACATTTCATGAAGTGCAAATAAAATTACCCAATTTTCCATTAGCTTTATAAAAGTAGGACCTACACACTGTACTTGTGTTAAGTAGTCCTTTACTCCATGGGTGGCCTATAAGTAAGGCTGCCAGATCTTGTCTTGTGTCTCTTGGCATTTCTGGGAAATTTTCTGTTTTTGTAATCCTTTTCAGAGAAATTAGAAGGCAGCATGATATACTTCTACTCACATGAACTTTCAAAGAGTGGGTCTAAAAAACATGTTTCCTCTTCCAGATTCTATGCAGGTACTAGAGAAAATGAAGAGTGTGGCTTATCTAAATATCAGAATAACACATGGACTGAAGTGACTCCTTATCATGGGACAATCCAATGGATGTTGAATGAGATAAGACCATTTTTAGCCATTTTGCTGCCGATAATGTTGGCTTACATGACAAAAAGTAAGGGAATGAGGATATTACAAAAGAGTTTGTGGCGTTCAAATTTTAGAACTTTTCTTCATAAATGTGGTCTGAACTCTTGCATATGTCTTTTCTTCCTATCCTTAGTTGTCAGACTTCTGGCACAGTGTATTGTGGATTACGTCCATACAGATATTCCTGTTGTCTCTCAAGAATGCATTTTGTGTATTGTTTTGGATGGCTTTTAGACTAAGTTCATTCCCTTTGCTTTTGTACGTTCGTATGATTTATTGCTCTTTGTTCAATGTGAAACTACTTTCTGGTGGAGATGGATGGTAATTGTAAAAGGGTTGGGCCCTCTGGAGAGATATCTGCTAACCTAAATATTGATCTTTTCTTTCAGACTTTATCACCTCCACATTTTGAGATGCCCATAGTTATAAAACTCCCTTAATTTCACTGGGAGCCAGACAGAAGGTCAGATTTTACCCCATGTGGAGCAATTTCTGGACTAATACTTTTTATGGAATCCATAGCCCTTTCCGTGCAGAGTTCATGAACTGAGATCCAAGAGAAGCATGAGTTTATGTTCTAAATGATGGCTCTGAATAACCTGCAAGAACATTTCAATGAAAAATACTGATGAAAACATACATATTTTCCACCAAAAGCTTCCTTATTTCATATTCATGCTTCAGCGAGTATAACTCTCACTATGGAGTACTTGCACGTGTATGCAAAATGTGAATGCTAGAACATTTCTATCACTATCACGAGAAGCTAGTCTGAGTCTGTCCACCTTGTGGACCTGGGAGTAATCTCTTAGAGTGTTCATTGGACCTGTACATTACACATTGTGCATTACATTTTCTATGATTAACTTTAGGTTTGTAGTATTTGCTAATCCTGCAGACTTCAAGAAGGCTGTATGTTGCTGGGGTTTGAACTCAGGTAGAAGCTACTGATGCACATGGGTTTTGCAGGTACTTACATGGAGCTTAGTGAGAGGAGCAGGAGCTGCAGAAGGGTTTGGAGGTAGCATGAAGACATCAGTCTGTGAGCGTAAGATAAATTTACAAGGTACCTGCACTTTAATCTCTTAATGAAAAAATCCTGCACGTTTAGAAGTGAGGTGTTCACAATGGCTAATTTAGCCTTGGGGTTTTTTCTTCTGAAGCTGTCCCTGAGCTTGGTAGCAAGAGAGGCTCCAGCAGAGAGTATTTCAAAGCAGTAGCCAGAAGACATTGCATAAGGAGGTTAGCCCCTGAGGCCAAAGATGGCCTTTGTAAATACCCTCCACTATAGCTTTCATATTTTTACTCAAACTTGTGGTATACGAAACTGCATTCATCTGCTTTGGGAGCTGACTGGACACGTTGCACAAGCCAGAAGTGTGTACCCAATTAACATGTTCGTTTCTCAGAGAAGGTGTATTACAGTGAAAGACTAAGAGACTGCCATGTATCGCATAATTAATGAACCACAAAAATGAGCAAATGAAAAGCCAGTCTAAAAGAATGTCATAATATTTGAATGCTATTGTTTTTTAAAATTAAAAATGCAGAAAAATGTTAGGTCTTTTTATTTCTCAGAAAGCATTTTTAATTCAAAGGAAGGAATTTGGGGGACTAAATAAGTCAACTGTCATCTTGGTAACTATGCATTCTCATTTCTGCTTTGACTGTAGTTTTAGCTGAGAAAATCTGGGAAGCTGAAGCGTTTTCTCTAGCACTGATATGTCTGACTCTGTCAGGAATGGCCTGACACTTATCACTTCTCCATATCTCCAGGCAATTTGGAGCTTTCTCATTTACGATTTACAGGTAGCATAAGCAATTATATCCCAGTGTTTTAAGGAATTTCCAGGGACACTACATCCCTGTGTCGTGCTGAGGTTTGTGTGCAATGGCTACTTACCTCTGTCAGCCACTCAGGCGGTCACTTCTTGGGAAAGAAGAAATCCTAACTTCTGGTCCGTGTTCCCAACACTGTGGGTTACTTTGTCTTTTCCTCTGTGGCTAGAAAACAATCTTTTCTCAGACCACTGCAAGTCACGTAGGGGGAACCAGTGGACGGTTGTGGGCTTGGGAACCAAGAGGACTTGCTCCAGCCACTCTTTGCAGAAGCAGCAGCAGAAGACTTCTGTTGGCAGAGGTACCTCTGAGTGGGGCAGTCTGGGGACATCTTTAGTGAACCCACAGCATAGCACATGCTCCTAGCAAGAAATATAAAATAAAAGGTCAAGTTAAAGTTGCTTTCATACATCAGATGATTCTAAAACTTGATAACAATAATGTTATTTATGGCTAATTTTTTACAGATGAGCAAGGGCTTCTTAACTCTTATAACGTTCATTTGATTAATGATACACATTTTTTTTGTTAAATATAATTTTTAATTTTGAGCACAAATGAATACTGGCCTTAGCTGTAATATATGTGCTCTTTTCCATCCCCCAGTATTGTCGTTAGGGAGTTTTCTGGCTACATGTGCTTTTTCACATCTGTCTGCTAAATTAGAGATTCCTGTATAAAATGTAGCACTCGGGAGCATTCTTTGGATTTGTGGCACTTTCTTGGGGCAACTTGGATCTGCAAAGCAACAGAGTCTTCATTCCTGATTTTTTTTCCTCAGGTGCAGAGCATACATGAAATTTCCAGTGAAATCAGTCCTATTTCACTGATATATCAGGGGACAGAGTTTTCCAGCAGTTATTTTCATGCAAAACAGTCTAACCAGTTATTTTTGTACGTGACAGCCTTGCAAATGCTCTTCGCATTTATTTAGCCACATGTTGACAATTCTAAAGATGAAAAAATCTCTCTGAGCACAAACAGAATGTGAAATCTGACATCTCTAAAACTTCATACTTCAGGGCTGAGAAATATCAGTGGGTTTTTTTTCCATTTATTTTTAATTCTGTGTTTACACTAGAATAGAAATGGCTTCTGAAAAGGAAAGCAGAGCATCTATAACTAGATCATATATACTTGATGAAGAGGGATGTCATATGCATATTTGGTTATCTCAGTGTATAACGTTATTATGATATTAAAGTTTTGCCATATTTCAGAAGACAGTCGTATGGCATATTTTTAAACACCTGTGAAACCACTCACTGTAGAAAATACATCCATTTCATAATATTACAATAAAACTCAATGAAGCTGTGAGTACACATGAAAGGTATTACGCCATCTTTAAATATAGCAAGTATATTCTGCATTTTAGAGAGTCTACACTAAGAAGTCCACATGTATATTTTACCTCTTAAAAGAGGTGAAAAGAAATATGTGGAGGTATACGAAATATTTAATCAACAAGAAACATGAAAATAATAATAAAAATGCTAGGACAGATTTGTTTGTAATATAAATCAGCAGTGCCTATAGCTTTTTGGCACTGCCAGTATGTTTCAGCTTAACTTCTGTAAGCAGACACCAAAAAATTTGCAATTTTAGGGGAGTATCTTTTAGCAGTTCAGACAATGACTTGTTTAAATGGAATTGATCAGCTTTTTTTCACTAGGGAACTAGGTTAAGGGAAAAGTAAAAGGTATTTTCCAAATAGATAAAAACGTTTTACATATTATTACTTTAAATATATTTTAAATTTTAAAAAAATCTAAAACCATTAAGCATTCCCTATGCAACCTTTGCAATAGTAGGGGAAAATGTAACAAGCACAGAATGGTAGGAACTAAAATGCAACAGGAAGGGTTCCTTTGTGTCTTATTTCCTGAAAAGAAATCAATGGAAATGACTGATATAAAGATTTTCAATATTTTTCAGGAAACTTATGTATATTTCTTCCCGATGAATGTGCAATGTAGCAGTCAGAGCTAACATAACACAAGTGCTAGGTGACATCCTGACAACAGAGAAGTCAATGGGATAATTGTCCAAATTTCCTTCATGTGTTCAAACTTCAGTTCTAATCCTATTTAAGTCAGTCTTGCCTCTCTAAAAGTCCTTTCAAGTTGACATTTTCCATGACTAGTGAGTCTGTTTTGAATTTTCATAAAGCATTATAGGGGCTAGTTACGTTATGACAGTGTGAGAAAGATATGCTCCTTTTGATATGATTTAAAAATAAATGTTCAAATGAATAAAAAAACGTGACTGATGCCAACTTCAAGCTTGGCTTATTTAATTGTCCTTGCAGAATGAAATAAAGTAGTTCAAGCTGAAATTGTTATTCTATATTGAATACACTAATATCGGAATGAATGAATACTACATGGAGATTTAGGTGATTGGCCAAACGTCTCTCAGAAATCTGTAGGAGAGAAGGGAAATCAACTTAACTCCTGAGCTGTTAAGTACTTCATTGGTCTTTGAACCACTTTGTCTTGATTTCAGGTTTCTCATGCAAAGATTATACACCCAGATTGGATTTAGCTCAGCTTTATCATGATGTTAACTTGTCCAGACAGAATCTCCTACTAGTCTCAACCATGAAGTAAGTAACACAAACATTAATAAATTAAAATGAATGGAAATGCTTCATATGTTTTATGTCAGTGAGTTCTGGGAATGCAAAATAGCTTCAATGGAGTTATAGAAGAGAAGACCATGGACCATTAACTTTAGGAATTTCCTGATCTGAGTGGTTGATTGAGCAATCTCAATGCTGCATTTGACGCTAGACTTTGCTTTTGACTGTGTATATATTTTATACACTTTCACATATTTTAATATAACCTGCATGGGGTATTTTCATTTCTGAAATTGTTGGAAGGCATGATTTCGT
>NW_008824941.1:2852908-2862497 GCF_000699105.1 Pygoscelis adeliae
ATATAGAGTGTATAGCTAGTTTGCCAAAGTATATTCAACTCTGAAATTTTCAGCAACACAGTGTCTTAAAGGATTTACTTCTGGGATTCAATATGCATGTAAGGCATGTCTGGTTTTCCATGATATACAAGAAAAAAAAAATCCTGGTCAACCACAAGTTTTAAACTTCAGCTCTCATACTATTGCACATGTGTGGGTGGCCTCCCAGGTAAGTGCAGAGTTAGGCTGAAGTCAATGGGGCATGTGTGAAATATCCCACTCTGACTGTACAGGGTATGTAAGTTGATTATGGTCTCTACCTCATAACCTTGCCAGTCCTTCTAACTATATAGATGCATGCCTGCTATTCTGGTGGCCTCAGGTTAAATTTAAGATAAAGAGCTATCATATTTGCCAGTGCATGGGCTTATTCAGCTGTGCTGGCCTGACATCAACCCTTTGAAATCATGTGTTGGAGGTAGAATTAGGTAAAAATAACCCTTAGAAGGTTCACAGCTCACAAAGAGGACACTGAAATAACCCAAGCACACCCTCTGAGGGTTGTGAGACCAGTGCCCAAGCAGAAAACATAGCTCAGCTTTCAACTCTCTTCTAGCAGTCTCATCCCCCTATACCAGCACTGATTATTTTTGTGACAACCAGGATTCAGTGTTAGCTTTGGAGCCCTGGCCCTCAACTCTTCTTTAGCCACACTTTCCTTATGTTTATTCATCTGATGAAATGCATTAACATGTGCTATTTGTCAGTGACCACTTGGGGAAAAGTCATTGATTCTTTTTTTTTTTTTTTTTAAATGCAGCAGGTTTATCATCTTGGCTCTGCTGGGAAGAACTATTTTTATGTTTTATTTACCTCTCCTGTATTAGGTTTTTAAGTCTGTGTACTGAGGACTGCATAGAAAAGCATCTTACTATAACAGATTAAGCCACTGATTTACCAAGTCCAGCCTTCATAACAGCTATTACAGAGCTCTCTGCTCTCTCTGCATCTGTAAAGTGCTTTATACACAGCAAAATATGATATATTGCAGAGCACTTTAGATCACAAGCATGAGATCTAATTGCATTTAATTTGTATAATCTAAACAAAAAAGCAAAGAAAGCAAACCTTCCAGCTTGTCAGATCAGGGAACAAAGAAACCTCCTCATTAGCATGGAATGAGGATTCCCATTAGCATGGAATTAGCTATAGAGGAAGAATCTAGCTACTGGACATACATGATTTTGCCAAATTCATACAAAAATTAAATCAGCAGTGCCTTGTTGGATCTGCATCCAGTCAGGGTGGAGCAGAAAGGAAAAAGAGCTTTTAAGGAATGTGAAGGATGTGGCCTACAAATGAAGACATTCCGTAGCAGCCTTAAGCAACCTAGCCTAAGGCCCAGTAGCACTTTGGCCTAGCAGCCAGAAGAACTCTGTTTGGGCTAATTAGTAAATATTGAATTTACTTCTTAGGGCTTCTATTTCACGGGCTTTTGTTGTCCATGCTGAGCTCTGTGCTACTATGCCTGTGCTACTTGGACTATATGAACTAGCTAGCTTGAAGGTAACTACACGACCTGTGGCATAGACATCCCTCAGTAGCATGAAAGAGGGTCTTTTCTCATGTCATTCACATAGGACTGGAAAAACCATCTGCTCCTGACTTTGTATAAGGAATGGCATATAACTGGCCTGCTCCAGGAGGTGCCCCAGTTGCAGTGAATTAGCAGCTGGGAGACAGAAGGTATTTTTTTTCTCTTTTCCCAGACCATTGAGCTAGTCTCAGTGTTGCTAAAGAATAACATAATAGCTTGGACTGTGCAATGCTAATAAATATCTTTTACTTGAGAAAGATGGTTTGAGAATTGTAATATCTCACCAGAAAGAATGATGATTTGTTCACGCACTTCTAGTCCAAAAAGAAGAATCTTCTGGCATCCTCAGGTGAATGTCTCTGAGCAACTTGGCCAGCACGCGCTCCAGCAGGCTGAGGAAGTGCAGAGAACAGAAACCTTTAGGGAAGAATTTAGAGCTGTTACTTTGCCACTACCTGTCTCTGATTTCTATAGATGCTGGAATAATTAGGTGGTTAGGAGAGGGTATTTCATTGTAATGTACTCCACAAAACTGCTTTTAACAAAAACAAAAAGTTCTAGCAGTTTTTTTGCAAAACAAAATTCTTCAAGGAAGAACCATATTCTACCCTGGGAAAATTACTTAGGGAAGGATGTAGCAAAAATGTGTTTCGCTCACAGCAAAATTTGTAAACCTGGAGTGGATGAGAATAACATATTTCTGTGCTGTTTGAAATTGGCAAAAAGCCAGATTTTTTCTGCCTTACTTTATTTTAACATTTTTGCAGTTGTATAGAATACTGTTACATTTATCTTGGGAGAGATACACCACTGGCATGGAGTTTCATGAAAGTGTGTAAGACTGCAGAATGAAGCACATGAAGGACCTGATTTTTCTTGCACTAATTTATTTCACTGAGCTAAGCTAAGTACCACTTATTTACTTCAGGCTCAGAGAGTGGAGATTAAAGCAGGAGGCTTTAGCATGGCTGGAATGTGATGTCACGAGAGACTTTTTGACTTCATTAATTACTTTGAAAATGCTAAAAAAAAATTTAGTGCTATAAGGATTCCAAACAAAGGCAAAATATGTAGTTACATATAACCTTGCCTGAAGTTCTTTTTCAGGGAAGAAAGTTCTCAAATAAAATTAATTAGGAAACTGCCATATCTTAAAAATCAAAGTTAGATTCCTTCGTTGAAGAATTAAGGAATTAATGCAATTAATTTCTCCTTGCCAACATTAAAGAAGAAATGAAAATGAAGATTGGAAGTGTTCCATGGAAAATGGGGATGGAATGTATGAATATTGAAGTTTGTGTCTTTCGTGTTCTGAAAAAAATGTAATGTAAATAATTCCCTAGTATTTATTTCTAAATGGTTAAGCTTAAAGGAAGTCAGTGTATTGAACACACATTAACACATACTGCATCTCTTCTGAATTTGCTACATAACTGTGTTTCAGCAACTTGGATTTCACTGAAGGGGAAGTGGAGTTGAGTGGAATCTTTTCTAACCTTGGGGCTCCACAGTGATTTTGAAGAACTGTACAGTTGTGCAGTACCACCTGTTTGAGCTACTAGATAATCCAATTACTGCATATTTAATATCAAAGAGATATGAAATGTAAAGCCTGATAAAATTACTCTAAAATTTTGACACTAAGCTAAATCTGTAAGCTTGGGCATCCCGTAATGTGTTTGCTGCTGTGCTGCATGAATTCTAGCTTCTAATTAGGTACCTCTGCCTCCCATATACATACTCATGTCTGTGCAAGGGCGAATGTGTGATTCAGTGTTGGACTTAAAGGAGCTGTGAGGTTGCCCAAGGTAGCCCTTAGAAAATGCTGGAGAGGCGCACACAGGCATAGCATCTGTATTTCAGCTAGCTTCTACCTAGGGGACTGGCTAGGGGGCTGATGCAGTGTGGTCAGCGTTGGTGGGGCTGGAAGGTAGCAGGAACTGCAGCTGTGTCACACGGTGATGGAGCCCAGGAGCTCGGGGCAGGGCAATAGGTGCCAATGCAGGCTTCACTGGGCGTTAACCGTGCAGATGTCCAGCCCTCGTGCAATGTAACCTAAATCAAACAGATCAGCAGTTCGCTATTGCACGGAGAGCCTTGGCACATGGATGGTGGGTTTGGTGTGTGTTTGGTACATAAAGTCCATGAAATGTTTCTGAAGTGAGCGAGGCATATTGCAGGGGCTGACTGCTCATGTACAGCTCACTGATTCTTGTTACCTTATCTGTCTCTCAAATTGTTAAGCACAGTGAATAGTAACACAAATTGAATGTCTGCAAAAATTTTGTCAAAACTTCCAGCAACCCAGTATTTTGACAGTTCCAACTTATAATATATAAACATGGCAATTTCAGAGCAGATCATCATTTGGAGTAAGAACATTTCTGACTGTTTTTTTTTTCCACTGTACACTCAGGTGAGTTTATAATGCTGATAAAAGTTTAGGAGCCTCAGCAACTAAACTAAATAATTGTATTTATTTAATTAATATTTTGAGAAATAAAGAAGTTTTAGATTTTGGGTGCAAAAGCTGATCTTTCTTCATCGTTCAAACCAGGTTCAGAAATGATGCAGTTTTTGCTGTCACACCCTTTCCTCTTTTGCACACAACTGCTGTTGGACTGGAAAGATAATTTGTGCCATGTGGCGATCTCGGAGATCATGGATGTAGGCTTAGGTCATCTAGATTTTTTTTCACAGCCAGCAGGTAAAGAAGATAATGCTAAACACCAAGAACTATATTCTTAACTCTATAGTCCAAATTTATTTATCAACTCTCTAATTTTGCAGTGCCTAATAGGGAATAGTTTGTACAGATCTTCATTCAGCTTGGATTTTGAGTGTTTGCCTGAACACTTGTTTTCTGTGATTTTTTAATATGGGGCAACCAATTGCCCAAGAGCTTCAGCCCGGTTTCTGAGCGTAAAGAATCGTTGACAAATGAATTGTACAGCTGTTGCCTTGCTCACTAGTGAAATCTTTACCTAGGAAACCAGCAGTTGTAGAAATAATAGCTCCTAGCTAACAATAATAATAATTTGAATACAATGTGCTAATTAGCTACCACTTGTCTTCCAGAACCCGTGGAGACTTTGCTGACCCTATCTCCATTTAAGATTGCAATTTTAGCCATCCCCATCCCTCTGGTGAATTTAAGGACTTAAAGCAGACCAGCTCCTTCTCAAGAAAAAAAAAAAGAGAGTCTCTTCTCTTGCCCATCCATGCCTAAGCACTGCTATCATCCTCCACCTGTAAAGGGGCAGAGTTTTTTGAAGTTTTGTCTAATTTAGAACAAGGACCAGACTGACATTACAGTTTTCTGCTGAATGCCCTAACAACACTGGTGTGGACTAAAAATTCATAACTACCTATGTGTTTACTGTACAAAGTCTGGATCTGATAGGTGTGATCCAAGACAGAGGCTCTGGGTTAGAGGTGTTAGCTGAGCAAAACCCAAGCCTTAGTTGCAAACTGTGTATGCTCAGAGCTTAATGTTGCAAGGACTGATGTTTTCAGCATGCCTACAGATTGAAAGTGCTGAAGTACTGGGTTATCCACTTTGCTGACACTTTAGTAAATAAGTGCTTGATTCCTATTTTGAACTTTTAGACTTTATAAATTTGGTAGTTACTTATTTTAGTAGGTTTCTCAGGCTAATACGTTGTGTCGTACATGTGAGATGTGGCACATGTGAGTGTTTCTCTTCTAAATTTAAAGCCAGTCACAGCTGCCCGTATTTCTGTGAAAAAGCTTCGTTTGTTTTTTAGTTGCCAAAAATAATCATATGCTCCTTAAATCAAGAGTTTCAGCTGCTTCGTATCTCTGTTGATTTTCTGAAATATCCAGGTTTGCCTAGACAATTTCTGCATACAAACATGCTTTTCAATATGGGAATATATAGTAAGCTGAAAATATTAAATGGTAGAGTAAGAATTTTAATGGGACTCATTGACATGCGGTTCTAAATAATAATTTATTTTCCTATGCTGGTTGCAGGGTCATCCACGTGCATGAATTCACTTTTGAAAAGCTAATACATGAAAGTGAAGATTAAGCATCAGCTCACTAGTTATAGTGCAGTCTGTGTTGTTTGGTCTGGAAATGAAAGAGCCAAGGAGGACTGTGGGTTGTGCCTCTGCTCAATAGTCTGAATAAAAAAATCCCCTTTATGTATTACGCTCAAGTCTTGTGTCCCCTGCAAGAAATGCCAAAGGGAGTCCTTTTGTTTGGCAGATGTTTGAGTGTCCAGAGGTTGTATCAGTGAAAAAGAGAGAATTTATAGTATTTTACAGACTGATTAGGTGGCAGAATTAAACAGGCCAGCCATGCTCAAACCAAAGATACTTTCACCCTCCAGCTGCTTTCGAACACAAAAGGGTTGTGCAGGTATTTCTTGAATCAAATGGCGGGAGTCATTTTGCAATGTGAAAAGGGTGTAAATAGCAGCTGCTACTTTATGAACATTATTTGTAGCTTAGAGAACTGACATCCCTGTTTTTTGATCGCCTAATTAGGCAGAATTTGAAAAAGTTGTGTTTAATTTGCAATTGACTTTAAAATCACAGAGTGTGTATTTCAGAATGACATTAAAAAGCTTTCAAATATCCTTCAGAGCTTAGTGCTCCTAAACTGGTCCCCAGTGGTAACTTTGGAAGTGAGATAGATCATAGAAGTTCACAGGACACAACCTAGTCACTGCTTTATTCTGCCTAGGTAAATCTTCAGGTGGAAGCATGCGTGCAGCCTGGGACCCTGCTCAGTGTGGGCTAGAGGAGAGCAGGAGACTGATCACATACAAGGGAGATCTCTTATGCAGGATGACTTTGAGGAAATATCTGAAAATCATGTATTAACAGGAGATGTTTCACTGTGGAACAGTGCAAAGAGTAGTAGCAATTTGTCATAGCCATTCACCCACAACCTCTAAAGGAACTCAGATAAGGAATGCAAACATGGCAGCAGTACCTAAAATGGATTCCAGACAGTTATGAGTCATTAAGTCTGTTTTCCATACTAGGAAAACCGGTGTAAACAATAATAAAACCGAGAATGAGTACACACACAGATTCAGTAGGAAAGAACCACCACAGTTTTTGAAAAATAAAGTGTCTCCTCACAAATCCATTTGAATTCTTTGAAGGAGTAAAGGATAACGTGGATAGGGTTGCCCCGGTTGATATTGTGTATGAAGATTTAAAAAAAAAACTTTGTCAGGAGTTATTACTAAAGCTTCTTAAAGAAATAAAGCTATCATGGGATAAAAATTATCAAGAAAGTTAAGAATAAGCATAAATGGTCATTTTTTAGAATAACGTGGGATTACTGGTTGAGTCTCACAGGGACTTGTTCCAGAACTTGTGCCACTTAAGATATTACTAAAGAGTGTGGGAAAGGGATGAAGTGTGACTTGACAAAGACTGATGATGGTACAAAATTGTTCAGAGTCATAAAAAAATAAAATGGAGTCTAAAGAACTGCAGAATGATCTGATAATACTGAATGACTGGGCAGACAAAATTCATGTTGATAGATGCAAAGTAATGCACTCGGGGAATATACCGTCTAATTACATATACAGAATGGTGGGCTTTAAATTCGGCTCAGGAAGTCCCTAAACTGCTGGCTGCCAGAAGCTGGGAGGTTTACAGGGGAATATCACTGTGTGTATGCCCTATATTTTATATGTTCTCCCTAAACATCTGCTACTGGCCACTGTCAGAGGGGCAGGAAACTGAGCTAGCTGGACCTTTAGTCTGACTTAGTGCAGCTGTTCTTATATTCTGGGGAATGCAAGGGAAAGAAAGGAAACGTGATTTTTTTTTTTTTAACAGTTGAGACTGCAGCTAAAATCAAATAAAATTTCATAAGACAAAGGAGAAAGCACTTTTTTAGCTCAAGGGCTTTCTCTGCTGAATTTCAAAGGTCTGCAGCAAAGGCTTCCATTGCAAAGGTATGTCAGGAAAAGGTCATAATCTTTCATAATTGAAGAGCAACCTAAACATTAGAGTGGCTTCTATTATTTAATGTTGTTTATCATGCCTTAGACATTACTTCTCATAATAGCTAAGATTGATTTTTTTTTCCTGAGGAAGGCAAACCTGTATTGACTGACCAGATGAAACAATCTGTTGTAAGAGCTGGATTGGTCTACACTGTTATCTTAGCACGTAGAGAGAAGAAGTGGGGAACCACAGCTCTGCTCTGAGAAGAGGTGAGGGACAATTACAGTTAATGCCTTGGAAGTTGAGGGAAACACAGAGCCAGAAGGTTGTATGACGTGGACCAAGTTGTTCCTTACTGATCTGCACAGCAGAAAAGTTATACTGGAAGGAGCAGTTTTGTAATATTTTGACATGAGTTCAATGTAGACCAGTTTCATCCTCCTTGTTTCCAGATGCTTAATGCCTTTCCAAACACGAGATGCCTAAATTAGAGGTATTGTTAGTGTAGTACACAGGTATCTCTAGAAGATAAAGTCAGCTCACATAAGGTCAAAATTACTTTGTGGCATTTTCCTTGCTTAGTAAAAGTTGTGGGCAATTGAGCTTTTAATTTAGATGTATAGCTTAAGAATCTGAAATTAAGTGGAATGAATCTATGCCTATGTGCACTTTATCTTTCTGCACAATACAGTACTTCAAGAGATGAAATCTGGTTCTCAGACCCTGCACTGAAGATGATCAATCTACTTCATTTGCTTCAAGCAAATATCCTATATGCAGATAGGAGAGAACTTTTGTTTTAATGACAGCAGCTGTTATTCAGTGTAAATGTAATATATCTCTCATGCTGTTCTGAGTTGTATCTAAGTGAATTAAAAATATGGCACTCTTCATAACCTTCAACAGGTATGTGCATTTTCTGTTAGCCTGAAAGTGAACATCTTATTGTAGCATACTAACTGGTTGATGAATTAAGTCACGTTGCTAGAGAGGAAAACATAATCATCATGAAATTAATAAACATATTCCTGATACACTACTTCTAATTCAGCATTTTTCCAAACTCACGCATGATGAGAAGCCATCTGAAAACCAACTGCTTGGCTATTACAGCGTATCATCTGAAGCTTCACTGCAAATTCATCTTTTCTGTCATGTCTCCCTGCTGGGGATGGAGTTAGGAAGATGATAACAGGTGTGCTCACCTGGTATTTCAGACATTGCCATGAAGACTGTGCAGTACTGCCCAGAAACCTTTCTGGGCTCTTTCTCTATATACAGTAGACTTGAAATGTCACAAACCTCTTGATCTTAAGAGCAATGCTAAAAGGCTTCTCTGCATTTCTGGACCCTTGGCCAGGCTGCTCTATATGACATGGAACAAGTTGGTGGATAAAGGTTGGGTAATGCATAGTCTGCCTTTGAGGTTCTCAGACACATCTGTTTACTGAGCTCCATTTAGTTCAGTAGAATGATAAAACTTTAAGGTTGTAACTGCCTGATAATTTGTTGTGAAATCCATCTTCTTCCAAATGGTGATTGCATCTCTATTTAATGAAAGGGACTAGCCATCTTTCAGATCAATCTAAACTGTAAAAAATATTTATACAAGTGCCCGTAGCTCAGAAAAAGGCTTTTTTCTTCTCTAAATCCTGTAAAATATGCAACTGGAGTGGTTTTGTTCTTTATATTTGCAGTGAGATCCAAAAGGCTGAGGCATTAATTCTGTTGGTTGCATAAAGCATTTTTTTTTTTTTTTCCTAGAAGCTTATTGTTTTGCAAGGAAACTCAATTAGCAGAGTATGTATAATTGTGGGCATGGCATGTATTTCTTCCTTGGTGGGTCTCACTGATGGCAGCATCAGATAAAAGGATTTGTAGGAACCGTGCCATAGCAATGCAGATCTCTCATTTACCTGGAGAAAGCCTTCTGCTGTCTTGACAGCTGTGTAAGACTGACAGCCAGGGGCAAAGAATCCTAACTTGCACTCTAATTTGGTTGAAACTTGAATGCATGGGAGAGTACAGCTATTACCTCTAGCCAAACAGAAATGAGTCAACACGTTGATAG
>NW_008824941.1:2862531-2901967 GCF_000699105.1 Pygoscelis adeliae
CCATTCCCACTGCTGTCTTTTACAAACCCGAAACTCTCCTTCTCGCAGGAGTGTTGTCTTCTCTGGGTCTACATGGATTGCTCAAGAGCTGTGTGTGCTTGTAAGGGAGCTGTATGATCTACATACTTTCTTTTTATATTCTTATATTACATATATTCAGAAATCCTTTAATAATCTATGCAGCATGAGCAGCAATTACAAAGGCAAGCTCAGCACACTGTCTCTCACCCACAGGTGAACACTGGGCTGGGAATGAGACATTGGCTAGCTATCTGTGCATATGCTCAGCCCTAAATTTTTCTGCTTGACAGCCATTTTAAAAGTTCACTGCGCTGGTTTCTGTGACATTTGTCTCCTACTTACTGGGAAAGAACCAACTCCATTTGTGCAACTTTAGTAACTTGGGCTGTATTTGAATCAGCTGTCACAAGAAAGTGGAGTTAAGCTGCATAAATGTATGTGTGCATAGGGGGAAGGGATTCTTTATCTACTGTAAGAAAATCATAAAAATTTAAAAGAGTCTTTGGAGGTACCTTGACTGCGCTGGTGGCACATGCTTGGCATATGAAATGCTGGACACTTATGCCAGTGCATGTTCCTAATTACAATCTCCTTATCATAAACAATTATCATTAAATGCAGTGCATGGTGGAAGGGGGAGGAAGAAGAAACCCAGGTAGGATTGTTTGGAGCTGCATGAGTCTGTGTTTGCCTCAGGCTTAGTTAGCTGTCAGGAAAAGCCCTGGAGCACCCAGAATTCACAGGCTTTACAGCTGATCGTAATCAATAAAGGCAAAAACCCAAGCCGGGGAAAGTGGGCAAACACGTGTTGTCCTCTTGACCATTGCAGGATAAAACTGTGTGCTGCTGAGTAATTGTGAAGAGACATAGGGGTCAGGAACACACACTGGCTTTAGGCATCTGTAAGTGGTGCATCAAGCTCTGATCAAAGTGAGGCGATCACTGTGTGAGGTTGATGTCTGCTCTTCCGTGGTCAATAAGGATGTTTTGCTATTTGTGTCCTTTGAGCTCCTGTGTTTCTTTTCGTGGGGGCACAGGATGCTCTCCGGGGAAGGGAAAAGGCACAGAAGGTCAGGCTGCTGCTTGATGAATATCAGCTAGCAGCGTGGATTGGCAGTGCTCTTGGCAACTCCTGGTGAGAGACAGTATCACAGAAAGAGCAGTGGCTCATGTTCATGAGCGTAAAAACTGCCATACTGCAGCAAATCCAGCTCTCTTTTTAAGATGGCTTTGGAGCAGACTTATGATGATGCTGTATTTAGTCAGTATCAGTGAGCTAGATTCTGCTACCCTTTGCTATCTGTAGTATCTTGCTCCATGCTTTGCCTTAATGAATTTTAGGGAGTAATCACAGAACAAAAATCTGATTACCATTGTTAAATGTGTCAGTACAAGGCCTTTATAAGTACAATGTTAAATACTGTAAAAGAGCAGCTTTCTTCACAACATGATCCTGACCCACGGTTTTAAGGCTTATGATGAAGTTAGTTAACATAGCTTAACAAACTCTAAGACATTAGGTAAGGATGCTGCAGCCTAACCAGTCTGTACAGTCAAAACCTCCAGCATGTGTCAGATGATTTAGTTAGGCATAACATGCTGGGACCTATGGTAAACCTCATTATTTCTTCTGTTTTAAGAATATGCATAGGGCCAGTCACCACAGGGCAGGTGATACAGCTTTGTCATGTATCCAAGACTTGCATATGAGAATCACTATATAAATATGTTCCTTGATCCTAATGTCCTTTATGGTCTTGCTGTTGATACTTTATATCTGCACTTCATGCTATTGATAGACGAGAATTATAAGGAACCACAGTAGTATTGCAAGTTTGGGATAAAAAGTAGAAGATGCAACCTCAGGCAACTGATGCTTTGTAATGCCAGAGGATGGGTGGATCAATACTTGGTACTGTCGATCTCCAACAGTTACTGAAAGCATTATTTAAAATGGCTCTTTCTGTATGTGCAAAAGGATGCTAGACCCCTTAAGTAAGGAAAGATTTGGATGTCCTGGCAGGTAATCATGATAGTTCTGTTTTAATAAATGATTTGTCTCTATGCCTATGAGAAATTCTACTCTTTTGTATTCTTACACAGACAGATCACACTCTGGTGCTCTATATTAGTCTGTTTTCAGTGGATTGACCTTTGAGTACTTTTGAACAAGGACAGGATTCTGACCTCAGCTAACAAATCCTGCGACCCCAAGTGTCTGCATACTTGACTGTGTGAGC
This sequence comes from Pygoscelis adeliae, assembly GCF_000699105.1. Classification (NCBI taxonomy): domain Eukaryota; kingdom Metazoa; phylum Chordata; class Aves; order Sphenisciformes; family Spheniscidae; genus Pygoscelis; species Pygoscelis adeliae. The sequence goes on from NW_008824941.1 coordinate 2,864,793, forward strand.
TTATCTTTATATCATGTATTCTTGTTCACCATACTGCAGGGCGTAGGTTTGCTTAGCATTTCTGCCTCTCACCACCTGGGCAGGGTGGGCTTGCAGCCAACTCATTATCTACCCTCCTGTCACAGTGTCTGTCCTCAGAAAGACTAGCAGTATTAAAATATTGTTGCTGTGGAAAGTTTGCTTAAAACCAGTTCCTTAGAAAAGATAAGCATGCAAAAATATGAATTTAGGTGGGGCTTCATTCTCATGGATTTTTATACAAGAATGAAAAGGGTGGCATTGGAAATTGTGAAGAAGGAAAGGCCAATAAAATACAGAGAACATCCTAGCCAGCTTTCTCATTTAACACTCAGTGGTTGTGATTTTGACTGATTTAATTGAATAACAATTTACTGAGTCAGATTTGTTGGTTCCCTGAGAAAAGAACTTGCAAAAAACCAGTGTTGCATCATTTGATACTATGTAGATAATGACTATAGATGTGTAGGTGGTTTTGAACATTCACTATTCCTCGTGAAGGTAATAGGCAGCATTTTGTCCATCTTAAGCCAAATCTTTGCTCCTGTCTGAAGTCTTCTTTTATCTGGGAGAAGTTTGGGAAGGAAGAGATTTCTTGTTTTATCTTCTTTCCTGGAATAGTTATGACTGGTCATAAACAGTTGGAGTGGTGGTCACCTGCCTTCCAGTTGTTCCTGGAGGCGTCTCTATTATGTGGACCCTACAGAGACATCAATTACTTCCTTAACCTGTGACAAGTGCCTTTAGTCCTATGATAAAAAGCATTTGCCATGGAGTTCAGATCTGTTGCCTGAGCTGTGATACACCTTCTTTAATTTTTCTCATGATACGTATGTATTTTAAATTAAGGAAGACAATGTGAAGAGAGGAAAGTAAAGCCTTAGAGAAAGCCTGAGTGAGCATCTGTCATTTTCCTCAGGATCCTGCTGCAAAAACCTTTTTGGTAAATATACTGGAAAAGCAGGGGAATAAAAGTACAAACTGGGTATGTGGAAAAAGCCCACACCTCTCACGTGCTAGCCAGTTCTGCAATCTCTCACTCTTCGATGGAGTTTCCTTCTGGACTCAACAATCCTCACTGATAAATAGTTAATTGTGACCAATATGTGCTCTTTAAAAGGATTTCTTTTTAAAAGTTATCTTACTAAGTTAAAAAAGAAAGCATTTGGCAAAAAAAACCCAACCTACACAACCACCCCCAAACCAAACATTTCTCTCTCGTCCACACCACTGCAACTAACTGTAGATGTGGAAATCAGAGGCTTTATAGGCCGTCCAACAAGAACTCCATTTTTTTTAAAAAGGGGACTTGAAAGTTTTCCTAGTCTAATCTCTAACCATATAAAGGACTAATATTGGAATATACTGTGAGCTTGTTCTGAACTTGCTTCTGCTTTATATCAATGTCCTAGTGAGTCTTTTGCTCAGAGGAGTTGATTTAAATGGCAACAAAATTTAAACTTTACCCTAAATGTTGTTTTCTCTTAGTTTCTCCAGGGCTTTTCCTTCTACATGATCCATCTTACCTAGCTTTATTTTGCTGCAATATTACTGTCTTACTCATATCCTGAGATGGAGTTAATGGCAACACAAGCTGTAAGAAATAGTTTTCTAGCTCTTGGTAGTTACTAGAGGACCAGACAGCCTTAACCTGAGCCCACAAGTAATCACTCAGAGTCAGGGAGTCTGAGAGAGTGCTGTCTTTTCATTCAGAATTGTGTAAAATAAGCCACTGCATAGTGTTACAGCCTGTGCCAACTGGCTGATGTTAGAGGCTATTACAGGAACCATTCCCTGCGAAGGGCACCGTTGTTAGATTCGAAATGTGACTTTGCTTTTAAGTTTGTTTTGGCAGAGGCTGTATTTGTTGTTTGCTTGTAACCCCTTGAGATATAAGGGTGTAATAAAGAGTGAATATTTCACTGAAAGTCTGTTTGCTTAAACTTTTCAATATTTCTGCAAAATTGACAAAAATTCTGTCTTCAATCTTATAATTAAAAAATAAATCTATAACTTCTATCTACACTATAACTGTCTTGAAAAGGCAGAATTAAGTTAATTAAAATACAATTAATTTTCCTTGAATTTCTGTTGAATTTTTTTAAACATGTGTCCTAGTAAAAATGAGCTCTGAAAACTGTTGACTAACTAAAAATGAACTTAAAATTTGGCAGTTCCATGATTATCTTCTTTCTTAGATATAAATATGCTGAGGATTTCTTCATTTGAGAGACCAGGAGCACCACCAGAAGATTTAAGCTTCTTGAAATGCAAACCCCATTGTCTAGTTGGAATTTTTCCCTAATTGAAGACTTTTCAAAATATACATTTTACAATAGTTCTGGAGCAGTGAAACCAGCTGGAATTGTTTGGAATGAGTAACTACTTCAGAAGTTAGCCAAGTTCAAGGGTATTCTTATCTGCTTTACTGTTCCAGCCATAATTTCACATAATTCTGTTACTTCATAGAGCTGACATCTCAAAACATATTTCTGACCACTGTCAGGCAGCTTTTCAAGTTCATACATGAAAACCCCTCAAGTGCAATGCAGACTAAAGTAGTTTTCAGCTGATTTAGTTTTAGTGTGGAAGGAATGTAGTCTTTCCACCGTAGTGGGATTTACCTTACTACTAGGTTTTTTTTCTGCTAGGACCTACTCCGGCCTCTTTTCTCAGGCAGAACTCCTACAGGGAGTAGAACTGAACATTTGCTTAAGTCAGGAGTGCTAAATTAGGCAAATACGGGATGGAAGAATTACCGCAACATACCCAGGAGAATCATAAATTAGCGATTGCAAAACATGACAGTTCTCAGTGGAAGGAATCTTTCTTTCTCTTATAAAGCTCGGAAATGTAACCCTGGCAAGGAGGTTAGTCTTTCTAGAGACTAGTTTACAACTTGCAGAGTACTGAGGTAGCCGATGGGAGGAAACTTTACAGACCAGCCCCAGTATGTTGCACAGCACAGATGGCTTTCTTTCTCCATAAATGAACCTTAGTTTTCTGAAGCTGGCAGAATCTGTGTTAGAAAAATTTCCAAGCTCAGTAGCAGCACTTCTGTGTACAGCTGTGGCTTACATCTGTCAAAGCTTGTCTCAAAGCAGTGGAGGCAGCTCAAAAGTTCCATCAACAACACAGGACATAAATACTTGGCTACCAATACACTATACCTCATAGCTTTTGGCCCACTTCTGTGCTGAAGGTAGCATACAGGGCACAGAATATTAGAGGGATCTGTCAACATGCTCAGTGCATTATTTATCATTTTGTTACTATGGGTGTCAGTCAGGCAAATTCCTTCCTGGTTTATCTTCCTACCGTACTTTCTTCATTTTTTTTTTGCATTGAAATACATGAAGAGAGCAGTGATCTGTGATGTCAGTGCTGGAAATTTCAACCTCATTCTAATGATAAAAGTTCTCTTGTTTCAAGCAGCTAGGTTGTTGTCTTTTTCCTTGCTTTGGATGCTCAGCCCATGATTTGAGAAATCCAAACACTTGTACAAAGCTTTAATGGATTGTAACCTACAAGTTTGTTCTCCTTGTTATAACTTCCTGAAGTTAAGTAATAAATTACTTTGTTAGGCAGTCAAAAATGGTGCAAGATGGCTATTAACGTTATTGCATTAATGCTAGCCAAAATGTCTCCACCTGAAGCTGTATATAGAAATGAAAATCAAAGGCTCAGTGAAATATAGCAGACATCACTGAATGATAGATTTACAATGACTGTCTTGGATAGCTTTCTCTGAGATATAAAGCCAATGAATATATTTTATCTGATTGTAACTTTTCCAGGAAAATAAAAGCTATGCATACAGTGCTCCTTCAGACTTTACAGTATCAACTGTTTTTGGCATAGTTACTAACACAAATGAGTTCTTTTTCTCCTACCTGATGAATACCGTAGTAATTTCTGTGACCAGAACACTAGGCATTTTGATTATCTGCTATCAGCTAACAGTTATTTCCTGCTACTGAAAGATGCTTGCCAAATAAGTTTTTACAAAGTAGATACAGAGCTCCTTGTTTTGGAGTTTTCATGATGCTACTGAAAGCCTCCAGGAACTGAAAAGAAAGAGATTTTCTAGGTCCTTGGTGAGGAATCAGCATAGCTGTAAGAAAAGGATATGTAAATCCATAGTGGAAGATTTGAATCTATTGACAATAGTGACCACTTGTTTTTATCCTTATTTCTTGTTCTTATCTGAAATTTAGAAATTGGTGAATTGAAAATATTTTACTTGAATTTCTGGTACAAGTCTCTGTATCTCAAAACAATTGCCACACATGGTGTACAGTACTTTGTGGTAGCCTTACTAGGGAAAAGATAAAAAACTTTCATAGTTTTATAATGCACTGAACTGTTCACTTTTGAAAACAGATATATCCTGTGAAGAATGAAACAAATTTAAATGATAAATACTGCAAGGATGGGTTTATGTCATACTATATCTGTTTTATGACTGGCTGTAGAAATTCAGTCCTGCTTTCCCAAATTACATTTTAAAAACATATGTAGTTTCTAGGTGCCAATAGCTTTGACTGAGAAAAAAGCCTTTGGTCTGGAGATCTAGGAGCAGTGGTGTTTAGGAATGTATCTCAGTGTATCTTTATTGCGAATCCCAGATATAAAAGAGTTAACTACGTATTCAGTTTATATTTCTATAGGACAGAAGACTTTTATACCACCATATTCAAAGCCAGAAGTCATGTGGCTGGGCTGTCTGCTGCTGGTACAAGGTAAGGTCCCCAGCACCCTCCAGCAGCTATGCGGATTGGTGCATCCTCGGGAGCTCGAGCTCTTACCCCTTCTTGAGTTCAGTTCCTGCTGGAGACTCCTGAGCTTGTTTCTTGGAAACTACTCAATTCCTTGTGACCATAAGCAGTGGAGAGGGAATGGGGAAGGAGGGAGGAAATAAAGAGGAAGAAGCTGGTAAGGAGCCAGCTTTTCTTGTACCTGCTGCCTGTCAGGTGGTGAGAACGTATTCATGAACTGTAACCCAGCTGTACAGGCAAGCAGTGTGAGTTCTCCACCACAAGAAACAAAACATCAGTCTGATGGTACAGTAAACTAATTTGTGTGTGTGTGTCATTCTTCTGTGGCCAGGTTTAGACGTGTGTATTTCTTACAGAGGGAAGGTGGCATAAGTCATGACAAAGAAGAGAGAGGACATTTGAAATGAGTATAGGCTTCGTTCATCAATCAGACAGCTGAGCACAGCTGAAATTTAGGAGTCCTCTTGCTTGCAGACAGTTAAACACAAGATGTTCTGGATTGATGTCACCTCCGTAGGGTTTTCTACATACCAAGTGTTCAGAAGTCAGAGGCCAGGTTCTCAAGAGATCATAGCATGGCTGAAGAATGACTCTTTCAATATAACAAGCTAACTGTTTAGGTATAGCAACTAATTACAACATTTCAAAGACTACTTTCAACTAAGTAGGTCATTTTCATATTTGTGCTTTTCAACCTCTTGGAAACACATTTTCAGGTTTTTCCTGCTAATTGTTCTTTGCATGAAGACTAGAAACAGCCAGGAAAAATGAAGAAATAAAGCAGAATGTCTATTATAACTGCATGAATCCAGGAATGAGGGCTTGAAGTAAAAAGCTGATCATAATGAAGATTGCCATTAAAATTAATACGCTTGGCTATACATTATGGGCCAGATGAAGGGCAGCAGATGGGCTTGCTAACAGTGTCAATCAGCCTGGATTTATAGAAAGCTAAATATCCACAGTATTCATTCTTGCACTGTAAAGTTCAGAATGGAAAGTGACATTGAAGTGCCTGAGCATGCACACACATACACATACATATGTGTGCATGTGCTTACACCTCCCCCCCGAACCCCCACCAGTTCATCAGCAGAAGTGACTGCAGTGTCCAGTATCAGCTGGAGTGTTTTCACTGGGGAAGGAAGGTGCTTGGGAAAAAAGGAGTATTCTTTCCACAGGTGTAGTACTGTGAGTGGTGGATGAATTGTTTTTGTTTCTATATATTTTTCCCAGTGATGCTATACTAAGAAAAATACACCGATTTTTTTTTTTTTTTAGTATTTTTGAAAACCAGCAAGTCTGGGATAGGTTAGCTTTTAGTATCTGAATCAGAGTGAGCAGTCTTGAACTGCTAACCTCTCAGAATGACACAGACATGAAAGGGATACGTGTATCCTTTCACTGTGCTGAGATATTGGGATAATTATCCAACATACAGTTCCCTCTCAGTGCTTTTCAGTGCCTTTTGAATGAAGAGATTGTGAGGACAGCTGATTTTAATCTGAGAATCCACTTTAAAGGGGCTCAGGAGATTCAGTGCTTATAGAGCAGCTAAGTGATACAGAAGTATTACTTCTCAAATGGGATGATGAAAACGAGAATCCTTAGATAATACAGGGCGGAAATAGATGCCCGCTGATCTTTTCCCAGGTTCAAAAAAAGACTGAATGAAAAGTATGGAAGGAAGCCTATGCCATATAGGACTGTCCTTTATCAGCTTTTTTTCATTCATTCCGGTGGACGTGAACTCCATATTCTAACTCTGTGAATGTTGAAGGACTAGAAAACCTGGTATAAGGGGAAATGGGGGCTTCCTGTTGAAACAATTAATTTATTGGCCTGGATCGTAGAGAGCTCTATAAAACATGTAAGAGGCTAGTAATGATGCATGCTTAGACATAACTTGTATATGTCTGACTGTCTGTGGCTTTTTACATCTGTATATTTTATCACACAGTTCTAGCACCTTCTTTTGGGGTTTTTGGCTTCACCTGCCTTAATGTTGCACCCAAAAGATGGGCCAGATTCTCTTGGAAACTGACATAATATAAACAGCAACATAATGATAACTTACTAGAAAGAATAATGCAATCAGGATAGCTTTGCTTTGCTCCTCTTTGCCTTCCTTTGTTGTTGTTTGTACAACAGGTTTACAACATTGTTTTGTGAGGTTCCTCTTCTCACCTCATGTGCATCTGCTGGTTCATACCAAGGGTGGTGGAAAGTACCTGACACAGTTCAGAAGTGCTCAGCAAGCTCTATATAGAATAAGATTTATGGCAGTGATATTGATGTTGCATAAGTAGCTGAAAAAAAATCTCCTGAAAGAAAGAAAAAAAACCCCAACCCCCTCGATACTTTCTTCAGGAAAGTTTGGCCTTAAGAATCCTGCATTTGGGAAGTAACAAAATTGAAACTGCTCTCTTAAAATAAATAATGTGGAGTATTTGATTCAATCCTGTTTGTTATTTGCAGTACTGCCACTCCAAGAGCAGTACTGTCTCCAAATTGACTTTTATCAGATTACCTATTGAGGAGCAGGGTCATTGGCAGCAACAACATTGACACATACAGTAGAAGAGCACATCTGGATCACGTTGTGTAAAATATGTCCTTGCTATGAATCAGACAAGTTGTATGTTAGAAGTTGGGGAGGTTTCATCTATTTCATGTCCTCCCTTCTTCCCTCAGAAGAAAAGAATATTTGCATACCACAAACTATGCAGCAATCATTTTCTTTTTCATATTCAATGGTTTTTTTTTCTCCTTTTTGACTCCCTTTTACTTCTGAATCATTGGTTTTACTGGCAACCAGAAGAATGAGTTTGAAGTGGAAGCAAGTTAGGGTGATTGAAAAGCTCTGATACATCCTGTGGAATGGTCAGAAATGCACGTGAAAACAATGAATGTTCACCTCCTTCAGACATCTTTCTTGCCTTCATATTCTTTCTGTATCACAGCAAAGACACAGAGACACTGAAGACAGAAAATGGAGATCCAGACTTCCTCAGAGAAAGTAGGTGCTGACTTGATTTTTGTCTGAAATGCCTGGGTGCTGCCTAGCAACAAATTAAAGAGTACAAATGGAAACAAAATTGCGTATACTTGAAAATATAATTTTAAAAGCCTTAAAATCTGTTTCAAATAATGAAACAAAATCTATTTCTTTTCCCATAATTTCAAAGCAGAAGAGGGCATTTTCATGCTGAGTTAATTCTGTCTGCCCGACCCCCCAGTCTTCAAGTTCGTTCTTTCTTGAAGAGGAAGCTTTTAAAAGCCTTGTGTGCTAGAGTTAGCTGGGACCAAGATTTGGCTAGAAGGATGATTTCAAACAGAAAGTTGGTATGGTCAGATTGACAATATTTGGGTGGATTTTGTCACAGTGATTTGGCATGAGCTGCGAGTCAAATACAGGGCTGATGGGAAAATTTGCAGGACAGCAAGTGTTAGTGAATCTATGCTGATTTATACTAGCTCAGCCTTTGACTTTCAAGTACTACTTACTTCTAAGAGAAATTTTGGACCGGGACTATCTTGGCAAACTATTTTCCATGGCTCATACTGAACTGACTGGCTGCTATGGTCATTTCCAGTTCAGATTTGAAAAGCCACAATCTTCATTTGAACTTTGATTCTACACAGATGGATATACACATAGTCCTGTGACACTATAGGCATGTACATGTATGACTGCCCTCACCATGCCAGTAGGCCTTTCACAGGCTTGAAGACTATTATGCCTCTCCAACAGCCAGACCTGAAAAATCCAGCTGCTGTTGAACACTTGAAAAACATAAAGCCAGAGGAATGAAACAGCCCTGAGACTGCTTTTGTCTGTGTTGTTACTGGAGCTGAAGAAAAAGACAAGGAGAGATATGGTCTTGTTTTTATAGAACAGAAAACTAAAGGTAGCTCTGAAAATCTAAAAATAACTCTCAGTTAGAAGAAAGGGATATAATTTTTGTTTCCAGCATGACTTCTAACATTTTTCCAAATTCTTCCATTGACTGCCTCCATGCCCCTCAACTCATAAATGAACAGCACCTGCATGCTAATATGCTGCTGTCCCACATACTGTGTTTTTCTTGTATTTATTTAACCTGTGTGCTCTGCTTTGGGAAATACACAATGCAAACGAGATCTGCACTCTTTTATTCAGACAGGAATATAACTGTTCAAGCTAGTATGCAAAGGTAATAAAATGTGAACTAGCTTTAGCTGCCTAATAATGAAACCTTTAGCTACCTAATAATGAAAGAATGAGAGAAGTTTTATGAGAGCAGAGGGAGGCAAAGGAATAAACCTTTTTTTAGCAGAAAACAAATAAAACTCCTTGTGATCAAATAAAAAATAGTTTTTCAGGAGGAGCAATATCAAAGAGAATACTGGAATCAAATGTTCTTTTGCATTTCTCAGTCCATTTTAGTACAGGAACTAAGGAATTACCCTTATTTGCTGCCTCAGTTCCTATGCTGTACCAGTGGATAAGATTTTTTAGGCTTAGCAGGTCAGGAATCTGACAGTATCAGGGATCGTTAACAGAGTTTGTTTTCCCTAAATGGCATTCCTGGAGTCCCCTATGGAGCAGGAGTTCTGAGCTTGTGTCTTTATTTCCCGTCCTCCTGTGATGTAGGGAATAAAATGTTTCTTTGAATGTTTGTTCTATATTGAGTGCAGCATGGAGATGTTTGAGAATCAAGTCCCTTGTCTTTACAGAAGCAGTCACTTCCCCACTGCATGCTGTCCAGGAATTACCACGCTAGTCAATTTAGGGTAAATTTGCAAAGTGGTGCACAGGGAGTCACACAGTTAAATCCCATTGATGTTAATGGGAGTCATGTAGCTAAATCCCTGCACATTGCTTTGTAATTTACCTCTTTGTGTTTCTCAAACCTGCTGGCTTATGACTAATTTGTGTCTCTAATAGAAAAGCTCTAACGTGTTTTGGTAGTATATGGAATGGGCACAGTCTATCTATTATGCATACTATATCTGCCATATAAATACTAAATTCCAAAGTACAGACATTCTCTGTAGTGATTGATGTCTTCATGTATTTGCCTATATGGTTTTATTCTAAGTTATAGAGTAGTGATGGTTAAAGCTAGCATCAATCACCACAGTCCTCAGAATCATAGAATCATAGAATAGTTTGGGTCGGAAGGGACCTCTAAAGGTCATCTAGTCCAACCCCTCTGCCGTGGGCAGGAACCTCAACTTCTTTCAGAAAGGAAATTATATCACTAAAATTTTTGAAATCTAGATTAATCTCACTTACAATAAGGAAAAAGAAAAAAGAAAGTAAAGATTTTTTTTGTGAAAGCATACTGTCTTGAAAATTTGCTTGATCATTTCTGAAAATGTTTTTAACTTACTCTTTGGTCTCCAGAATGGCTTGGGCTAGACTTTCTAAATTAATTTCATTTTTCTGAAGAGAAGTGCTTTTAGGTTCATTTGCGGGAAGGAGCAACTGCAAAGAATTAGCCAGTGTATCTAAAAATAGGATTAAAAGAATGGTGAAGTGGCAAGATGCAGGCTTGACAGTGATTTGCCCCTGTGTATGTGCGTATCTTACTTGGTGTTGTGGTGATGTGTATCATCGGGCATATTTACACCACAACAGATTATGGTGCAAAGTTGCTCCAGCTAGCCGTGAGATTGCCAAAATATCCATACCGTGGGTAGCCATGCAGGTAGCAAAAGTAAAAAAGCTGTGTTGATACAATACTGCACCCATACTAGTTAGCTCTGGCTCCAACGAAGATCATTAGTTAAGTTGCAGCACCCTGCTGATGTGGCAACACAGCTTCTGGTTCAAGAGCTGGCTCAGGCAGCACTCTCCAAAGAGTCTTAACACCACCCTTCATTGTATGGTACAGGCATGCCCATAGGAACACTCATAAGATAATGAGTGACTCTATCTTCTGTGCAAGGTTTGGATGATTCCCAGTAAATGGGCCTTAAAACTGCACCATGAATGCTGAGAGGAAAAAGAAAATATTGCCTCATTTATACTGCTGATTCATCCACTGAATGGAAAATAAGTTATGAAATCATATTATTCAACAGTGTGTCATCAGACGTGTGCAGAGCAGCTAATTGAGATGGAATAGGCAACCTGAAACAGAAATTCCATAACTGCTCTGTTGGTCACTGGAAGGTCTGAGACATACAGGTTGGCAACACAGGTCAAGCTGGTAAACCTACCATTACCAACAGGTCTACCAGGAGTTTGTTATCATTTGGACCAGACATCAAATTATAGAATCATAGAATGGCTTGGGTTGGAAGGGACCTTCAAAGATCATCTAGTCCAACCCCCCTGCCATGGGCAGCAACATCATTCACTAGATCAGGTCGCTTAAAGCCCCGTCCAACCTGACTTTGAATATTTCCAATGATGGGGCATCCACAGCTTCTCTGGGCAAGCTGTTCCAGTGCCTCACCACCCTAATAATTTTTTTTTTTTCCTTCTGTCCAGTCTAAATCTACCCTCTTTCAGTTTAAAACTGTTCCCCTTTTTCCTGTCACTACAGGCCCTGGTAAAAAGTCTCTGTCTGTCTTATAAGCCCCCTTCATACAGAGGCCGCAATGAGGTCTCAGAAGTAATGGAAACAAGATGTGTCTATATTAGAAGGTTTCCATGTGATTACTACCAAAACCAATATTTTGGTTTAGTCTTGGGTTTAAGATCATGGTGAGCAGCAACATTTATAATTTCTCTTTTTTTAATAAATCTCCATCCAGTCCTAATTCACTACCCTCTTGTCTACTCCTATCACTCCAGGGCTGCTTAACTAACAATGATCTTTCATCTTCAGCTCCGCATTGCCTGGGTTTCAGTGTGGGTACGATGGGTGAAGGGCAGGTGTTTAGGTGCAGGCTACTTCCCTACAGAGGCTCACATCAGCATCAGCAGATTGAATATCATTTGCAGAACCATCCCTGCTTTTACCTGAAGCCCTAGACTATCTGCAGCGGCACATAGAGACTAGAGCAGAACCTTATAATATCTTTTCTTCCGTGTTTTTAAAAAAATATTGTGTGACTACTGACATTTTAGAAAGACTCAGCATTGTCATATTCTTATAGGGATGGCAGGTTCATATACTTGACATTTTGGTCTCTCCTCCTCTTGCTAACTTCCAGACACTGCTTCAAAGTACAGAAGTACAAACCTTTATCAAGGAATCAATTGTATGAGCATTTTGACCTGGGAAAAAGATTTTCTTCTTATCCTCATTCAAGGGAATTGATATGTAGCTCTGGCAGAGAATTCTTCCCTTTTCCCCTCCCTTCTTCTTTCTTGCTCTCCCTTCATTCCACATGCATCTGAATGGATACTCCTAGCATGGAAAATACTGGCTGGTGTGGTAAAGTTCAGGAAAGTCATAAGCAGTAAAAGAGGATTTTTATAAGAGAAAGTGAGGCAATTTTAACCAATGTTAGTGCCAGCTCTTCTTCAGATCCTTTTCTAATCAAATAAACCAGCAAAATTAACAGTTAAAAAGAAGCTTATTAAACAAAGTAGTGATAGCAGCTGGGGAAGCGTCCTTGGGAGCTTGTACCTGCATGCAACCTAGACAGCACCTGATCTAATATTTTAGAAGGACCTTTTTGGTTAGGGTTTGATTTCCATTTTTTCATGTTTTTGCGGCCAGAATGATATGGAATGTGGACTTCTACTAACTGGATGGAGAAATTCTCTCTCTAGCTCTTTGTTATTTAAAATGGTGCAATACTAGTCACTTGCAATTGCTAGAACAAATTGTTTGTACAGTAGTTTACAGTTCACACCACAGTTGTGATGTAGATGGGAAAAAGAATATCTGTGCAACAGGAACCACTGCTAATAGGGCGACTGCTCCATAATGTCCTCCTCCTCTCTATAGGCATGTGTCTGGTGGAACTGACTCCTGCTTTGGAGGAGGAATGATCTGAAGGCTAAAAGGCCTTTGGAGAAAGCTGTGGAATGGAAAGGAACCAACCGGAGAAGAGACTGAAGGTCAACTATATGGCATTGTCTTGGAATGTGGGTTATTCAGAGGGTAGCCAAGAATATGGAAGAGAAAAGACAGGGAAACAAATAGGATAAGAGTCATGTAAAGTTGGAAAAGCAAGGTAGGGTTCATCTCAGCTAATGCTGAATGTGTCTGTCTGTCTGTATCTGTAAATAGATGCGTCTTTCTGAGTGAATTATCCTAAACTCTCTTTGTGGACTCATTGGAAGCAAATATGATCTTTGACTTCTCTTTTAGAATAAATAGAATCACCTTTGTAGAGGTGTTTCTCTGTCTCCATTAACTGAAGGAAGTGTGAGCTGCTCACCTCGGACATAGATGTACAATAATCTCACCCAATTTGTTCTATTCTTAGTATATTTTAAGCTTAAAAAATCCACAATGGTTAGGAAAGAATTAGGCTTTTTTTTAAGTTTTAGTACTATGAAAAGCCTCCTAACTCTCCTCTTCTGTAATGTACCTACACTGCATTCCTTACTCTCACTTTGATTCCCTGAATATGAAAGTTTCCAAAATGTCATATGATTTTTACACAGGAGTAAGGGTGTTAGCAGGACAAGCAACTCTTTAGGTGGGGCTTTGAAGTTTCTTGTAAGTCAGTCCTATAAAAATACATATACATTTTCTATTGCCTTTGGAATATGCAAGTCAGACTCTCATGTAGTCCTACAGAGTAAAAAGAATGGCAGACTCGTTTATATTTGAATTAGAAAGTGGGCTGTAAATCTGTGTGTTCTTGGGATTATCTGGCTTCAGAAAGGTTACAGGCATATGGGACTAGCCTTTCTCATAATGTTTTGATTTTTCTCTTTGACAATGTGTGATACGCCGAGATATGGAAGAGTCTGACATATCTGGGTCCCCCCAAACGCCTGGACGGAGTAGGCAGAGCTATTATGGTTCACCAAAACCTGGCTTCCACTTGGGTCTCAGGATTGCATCATGGGGTCTGGCTTTGTTAATCTCTGCAGGCATCAAATCTATTCATAACAAGTGGTTTTGATTGACATGTGAGCAGCTGTGATAAACTGAAAGGGAAAAACTGAAATGCAGACTGCTGACTGACTGTGTTTCTTAGCATTGCACCAGCTTGTTATAACAGCAAAATCTGCTTTAAGAAAAATAAACAGTAGAAGCTTTACAAACTTCTGATTCACTGTTCTAAATAGAAAGCCAATGTTCTGATATGTTGCAGCCATGGCAGAAAGAAAGAAAGAAAGAAAGAAAGAAAGAGAGAAAGAAAGAAAGAGAGAAAGAAAGAAAGAAAGAGAGAAAGAGAGAGAGAGGAAGAAAGAAAGAAAGGAAGAAAGAAAAAGAAAGAGAGAAAGAAAGAAAGAAAGAAAGAAAGAAAGAAAGAGAGAAAGAGAGATGAAGAAAGAAAGAAAGGAAGAAAGAAAAAGAAAGAGAGAAAGAAAGAAAGAGAGAAGGAAAGGAGGAAAGGAGGAAAGAAGGAAAGAAGGAAAGAAGGAAAGAAGGAAAAAAAAAAATCCCGGTTGAAAAGTAAAAGGACAGCAGGGTTGTAATATACAAGTGTGCAGGAAAGAGATGGTGTAAAGCAGCAGGAGGAAACTAAGGGAGACTCAGCAGCAAGACTATATTTTTGCCTATATTTTTGCGCTACTTATGTTTTATAATTGCCATTAAAGTTCAACTGTAGTTATGCAACAAATATGGATATGCTATAAAACCAGAGAGACAATCCTAGCCACAAGGAGTGATGTCAAAAGAACAACAGAGACCCTGTCCAGTTGTGGTGTTACACAAAATTACAGAGGAGTGGAGTTACAAGGCAGGTCCCTTCTTTGTCTCTTCTGTTTCAGCTGTTCTTCAACTGTTATATCTGTATTTACCAGGGGTTCCCCACATTACCATTTCTGTGCCCATGCAATAAGATATTCAGATGCAACAGCTCAGAATATTCTGGTTTTGAGGACAGGTTAAGAAAAGATGTTTAAGCTGATATTAGTAAACGTTAATAAATATCACTGGGAAAGCAGACAACCAGTCAGGGAAACTCAAGGTATCAATGAAAACCTATGACCAGAAGGGTTAAAATCAGTAAAGAATTTCTTAAATGTGTCAGGAACAAACAATAGTTCAACAATTGTATCAGTTTGATGCTAGATAAGGATAGTAATCACGACATAGAAAAGGAAGTGTTCAACAAATATTTTTTGATCTGTTCCTGAAGAAAAGCAGGATGATGTATTCCTATGATAAAGTATTAAGGAAATACTTTCTACTGAGCCAGCAGATAGGGAGGACCATAAAAATAAACAATGGAAGTCAAATATCTTTCTGAAATCAGTAGGACTGGCACTCTTCAGTACCAAAGGAGTCAGAGTGAGGAGACTGAATTTTTCACTTATTTGCAAATCTTGTAACACTGAGGAACTTCAAGAGTCCTTCAGAAATCAGTAAAACATGCTGGTATTGATTGGTAATGAGAGAGAAGTCACTGATCTTTGGCAAATCTGGGGAAAGACTAGTCTGGAAAATAATAAGTGATAGTAAAAATAATGCAATTAGCAAGATTTTTTGAAAAATAGGACATGTAAAACTTGAAATATTTTTAATCACATTACAGCGATACCTAATAAAAGTAAATGTCTTGTCTAATGTAGGCATCCCACTTGCGCAAATGTTTTAGTGAAGTGCTTAATGAAGACTGTGAGCACCTATTTATCTTCTGTATGTAATAGTGGAAGGAGGTGGAATCCTTTAGTATTCATCTCAACTTTTATAAACAATTAGTTGTTTAATACAAGATAACTGTCCAGGCTTCTACAGAAAGACATAGTTGCCTTCAGAAGACAATCCTGTTCTAAAACTGTTATCTGAATTAGGATATCTAAAATGGTCTGAAGGTGCACAACTCTCCTTCCTTCCCTAGGGAGCCTGGACAACTCTTTTAGTCTAGATATCCAGTTTCAAGAGAGAAATCTAGCTCCTGACTTAGGCAGGATCTCCCTTCCTTCATAGGTACTGTCTCTACAGTGACTGTGAAGGCACTGTAGAAATAGTGGTTACTAGACACAAGCTAGAATCTTATGTTAAGTAGATTGGACATTTGGATGTTTCACAAATCCTTCAGGGCTTTCAGGTCTCTTTTACACCAGGAAGTTTTGAGAAAATGTTCGAATACATGTTAGACACATGCTCCACCTCCCACCCATTTAGCAAAATAGCAAGGTGCATTGTGTCCTGAAGTATTCAACTTCACTCTATTTTTAGACTCACGGCTTTCAAACAGAAGTTATTTATAGGTTTGTCCAGCCACAAAAGAAGGTGAAAGTGATGTAGACAGTACACAGAAGTATGGAAACTGTCAAGAAGAAAAGAATGATTAACATAATATAGTACTCTGTAAATGAAATAAAGAACTGGTTTACTGATAGATCTCCAAGTGTTACATATGGGAATTCATCATCTTGTGACGCGTTTCTAGGCCAAATATTATTTAATACGTCAGCAATATGAAAGAAAGTATAAAATAAATGCCGGTAGGACATATATATCACAAAGACTAGTAGAGAATAAATAAATAATACAGATCAATGTGAATTATTTGGCTAAGAAACACTGAAAATATTGCTTTTGATACTGCCAAATAGAACGTCACACATCTGGGAAGAAAAAACATAGGTCAATTTTACAGTATGTCAGACAATGCTCTGGAAGGTGAGAAAAGCCTTCCAGTCTCAGGTAAAGACCTGTCTGAATATGTTTTTACCACGATGCTACAAGGAAAAAAATATCCTTGCATAAGACTAGAGAAAGTTAGGCAGGAACAGGGAATGGTGTTCTGCAAATACAGTAAGTAGCATCCCTGATGTAATACTGGGTCCCGTTAGTGCATCTATGCTTTAGAAAGGAGATTAACAGGAAGGATGGAATCAGAAGAGCTACAATGATGATCCTTCGTCTCATAAGGCCCACGAGACCTGGATGTGCAAAAGAAGGGGAAGAGATGATTTTATTGCATCAACCAGTGTTTTATGAGGGAGGTGAAATCCAATCATAAAAAAATGGCCTAATCTGATCACAGTGGTGGGAAGAAAGCTAAAGGTAAGAAACTTTCATCAAATTAAAAGATTGATGAAAGAACTAGAAATGAAGTGCAAATATTAACAGTGAAAGTAAACACTGGGCTAATATTGTGTGAGTTGTGGCAGATTATCTATTACCAGGGATATTTTAAAATTATGAGTGTGTGTCTTTTTAATAAATGCTTTAATTCAGACAGACACTGTGGAGTTGCTGCAGAAATTAGCAGGTGAAGATCTGCTCCCTTGATATGCAAGTGTCAGATTAGATAGCCACAACAGTTCTTCTAGGCTTCAAATCCAATAATATTCATAAACATTTTGTAAAGGATAATCTATATCGAGTTACCTCTCATTAACTGGTCTGCTCCCTCTGAGGCCTTTGCTTCTCAAACAGTACAGTCCTTTGACAAGGTAAGCTCCTCATCTTAATTTTTAGATGAAAATATAGTTTTTCTTTGTGTTTGTTGTTGCAGTTCTTTCATTGTTGATGTTAATTTCTGTGCACTTTGTTCTTCCTACTGTAATAAAGAACACTGAATTTCTGGAGGGATAATGGTATCTATTAATGTAGTAATAAAACCTTCTCCAGTATAAGTCCCATAATGAATTCCGTAATGTGTTATTTGGGACTAAGTACTTCATGCTTCCTCTTACCCTTATTTAACATCAGTTTAGCAAAAGGAAATATCCAGTGGGGTCTACTATGTTTTTTTATATAATAAATTTAGAGTAAGGGATTTTAAAGGAAGGATTTATGCAGTAGAAGAAGGTGTGAGTGGCATAGTAAATATGCAGGAATACAGAAGCTGCTAATGAGAAAAGAAGAAATTACAAAAAATGACAAAGAAGTGTTTCTGCTCTGAGATATTAAATTAATGAACCTGCACAAACTTAGTGTCCTGAGACCAAAGTGAAATAGTTTCTTTAAGGCTGGTCCCCAAAAGGAAAACAATGTGACTGAAAATATAATTAAATAAACTTCTGATTAATAAGTAGACAATAAAATTAATAGCAAATGCTCCAGCAGAAGAAGCTTTAAGAGTGATGACACAGACCATTGGATCAAAGATGGTAAATAAAATGACTATAATTTACAGAATATTTGGCAGGGCTTCTTTTTCCAGCATGTAGTGTCTTTTTAGATGAATCTTCATCAGAGCCCAATCTGTTTGCCTTTTCTTCGTTTTACTGCCAGTGAGCTCTGGAGTGAGAGAGAAATATTAGTCCTTACACTAGGACAAGAAGAAGTTTCTCTGATTGTTGGCACAAGTACCTCCAGCACAACAGGATGTTCAGATTGTCTACTCTGTTTTCTGCTCTGCTCTCTTTACATCCTCCGCAACTCCGAGGTCATGTGCTGATAAATGCTGTCATTGTCCACCTTTTACACAGATTACCAGATGGTCAAATTGAAAAAAGCTCCTATCAAAGATGATGGGTCACACACTTGATTTGCTTGGGGTAAATTAAAGCAGAAAATCAGTTGAATTTAATCAGTCTGGCTATCTGTGAAGCTCCATGCATTAATGCCACCTAGTATAGTGCATAGTCTGTGCCATGAAACAGGGAATGGCTCTGCAGATATGTTCACCTTTACAGCACAGACTGGGAAAGGGTTTGTCACCCTAGGTCTCCTCTACAACTATTAAATGATTAAAATTTGGCAATTACTGTCAAAGAGTTTTATTGTGCTACTTTATGGAGTGGCTAAAACAGCAGCTGAAATAGAGCTGTCTACATTAGTTCTTGCTAGTTCTTAGATTATAAGCTCTTGGAGTGAGGTGTGTTGAAAGTGTTTACCTAGCACAAATGGATGCTGGTTCAGGACTGTGGCTTCTAAGTACCATTGTGCTCCAAATCTCATTGCTCCTGATCTGTGGCATGTCCTGGGATAAAAACAAGCTAGCTCCCAGTAAAGAACTCTGTAACATTCTGAAAAGAAAGTAAAATGTGAGAATAATGATTTTTTTTTAAGATACAGAAAAGTAATGCTTCCTTCTCCCTAAACATGACATTTTTTCCATTTTCTCATACATCTCTGTTTCCCTGGGTTGCAGCCAAGACTGAAAGCAGGAAATACAAGTATATTTACAAGAAAGTCTTGTAATTTTCTGTTCAAGTGTGTAACCACAACAACAGGAGTCAGCTCAGCTCACCTTAACATCTTGGAGAGTGCTGGTACTAAGCCTCTACATGTTATGAGGGATGAAAACTGCCAGGGAGAATTGGTGGCAGGAGGGAAAAATATGCATGGTACAAAGGGTAATGGCAATTCAAAGCAGATGAAAAAGAAGAAAGGAGTGATTTTTCTCTCCCTCTTTCTCTTTCTTTTGCTTAGGCAAAACATCTATAGTCTTAACTGGACTTGAAGTGGAGTTGGACTCTGTTCAATGGCCTGTTTGCTTGTTATACCGTAAGATCTTTGTATTCTGTTATTTGATGCAAAGGAACCATGAAACAAGAGTGGACTTGGGAGTCTGCCCCAGACTCCATTAGGGGAGACCTTGATGTAGGAATCTCCCCCATCACACTTGTATCTGGCTCTGCAGCACCTTTAGGCTCCTCCAACACTGTGGTGGGTGGTTGCTGGGCAGCAGGGAGGTGTGATGGAGAAGCACTGCCACACTGGTGACCTGGCAGTTTCAGGGGCCTCTGGGGCAGCCACCAGAGCCACCGAGCAAGCTCTGTCCCGTGGTCTCATGGAGTGGTAAGGACCTCTGCAAGGAGGAGCATTGTTATAGAGGAAACCAGGCAAAATGGTCCAAGAGGACCATTAGTGTCGTAAAAAAGGAACCCAATGCCACAACTGCGAGGGGCAGGATGAGTTTGTGTGGCAGTGATCAAGAGAAAGAAGCTAAAACAAGCTTCAGTTGTCTGCAGTGCTGAAAAATTATTAACAGCTTTATGTCGTTCAAATGGTGGTGTAAGCATAAGGGGATGGGGAACGCCACCTCACCACGGCTAGAGCTGTGTGAGAGGCACAGGCACTGCAAAACACGTGAGTTTTGCCTTTATGCTATTGTTTGTGTAAAGGGGGAAGATGCTTACACTTGGCTTCTGCTCACCTTCAGTGTGAAACATATTTCTGTAGGCAGATTTTGAAAAAAATGAGGCTCCATTAGGTAGGATTTGGTTTGGAGGAAAATGAGGAAGGGGGATGAGGGAAACGAACAGAACTCAGAGAAAGGCACAAAAGAAAAGCCAGCTGTAGAGACCCTTTATTTTTAATGCTAAAAGGTATTGTGATCCAAAGCATTCAGACGCAGTAAAGAATTTGATATCTCAGGAGAAAAAGAGCAGACAAATGGGATATTCAGTCACATCGAAGTGGAAACATATTTTTGTGAGCCACAGTGTTTGTGCACTTCAGTCTTCCTTAGTGACTTTCCCCTCACAATGTCAGCCCATTACCTATGAAAATACATTCTTTCTTTCTTACAGATACTGGGAAAGTTGAAAGGCATGTGTCCACAAAAATGAAAGCTATTTCTAACATTTCTGGAGATATATGTCCCCTTATGAAAAGGAAATTGAAGACAAAAGAAAACTCATCAAATAATATATGGAACATTGAAGCATATTGCTTAAATGAATGCATATTGAAAATGAATGAACTGAATGCATTCATGCTTAAATGAATGCATTTAAGATTGGAGCTCCATTCTGGAAAAGGGCTTGAGAATTAGAAATTTGGCTTCATTCTGAATTAAAAAGCAAATATTGATTTTTTAACTGAGTAGAATTTCCCATTAAAATGTTTCTGCTTGAACAAAAGTTCACTTTAATGCTGCTTTATGGTCTAAAGGAGATCAGATAGCTGCTGTGGAGTAGTGCCTGTTTTCCTCCATTAGCTATGGAGTGCAAGATGAGAATGGCCTTCCAGATTCAAACACCTAAGTTTAGGTGCATGTGTGTGTTCACCTGTAAGCTGGGCTTATAAACTTCTGTTACAGACAATGGAATTTTAATCTGAAGTGCATGGAGCTTTGGAGTTTGTTGGTCTCACCACAAGGCAGACGCCTATGTGCGTCAGGCTAAGTGGGACACTCTGCAAGTTAGATGTATACATTATAGACGTTGAAAGTTAGGTGACATGAATCTAACCCGGATGAAAATCTTGTAATAAAACAATTAAGTGAACTTGCAATGTTTTGAAAATTGTTGTTGACAAAAACATTCTGAAGAAGCCAGCTGTCTTTCAGGCTTAAGAGATGCTGTGTCTTGATAGTGTTTGCGTAAGTAGCTTAATAGAACAGTTTATTTTTCTTGTGTTTTTAATTCTCCTGAACATTTGTTTGCCTGTTCTGCAAGAGTGGATCCCAGGATTCCTGGGGGCCAGAAGCTTGCATGCAGAATATTAAAAAAATAATTCCACTGATTTATCTGGGTGAAAATCTTTAAACAAAAGGACTAGATAACTTTCATCTAGTAGAAAATATTATTCACACCTCAGTAGTCAGTGTGAGAACCTGAATTCTGTCTAACAGTCCTAGGTACCATATCTGTTTTCATAACTTTTATCCTACAACATTCTCCTCCTCCAGTTTGAAATAATTCTGAATTGTCTGGTTTTATATATCCCATACAATATTTTTTAATTGTCTTTCTTTAGCTTTCATCCCTGTATACACAATTGCATTCTCTTTCCTCCTTGCTCTTTTTGCCAAGTGCTCGGTGGGTGTAATTTGATATAATTCCATTGATGTCAGTGTAACTTTGCTGATTTACACTGGCTGAGGCTTTCCCTCAGCTTGGCGGGTTTGTTTTAATGTCCCATTTCTGTGATTATTATTGGATTATAGCTTTCACTAAACTTTTCAGTGTCATAATTTGGAAACACTGAAAAACAACACTTTAACTTTTAAAGGACAATAATCAGCACTTCTGGGTTCTTCTTTTTTCCAGTTTAAGCACTGGCCCATAAATATCCCATTAACAAGAATCTGTTGCAAGTGTTTTCATTGTTTTCTCTTTGCTTTGTGGTGAGCTAAGTGTTTCTGAATTTCCTGGGCGGATGCATCAGACTGTGACATGCTGAATCTGGTTTTATCAGTTTTATTCTGTTTAAGCTATTTTAAATACAACATGAGGTACGTAGCTCTGTCATTATTATTATAATTATTATTATTACTATTGTGATTACTGTCACTCTTTTTATTGCTGTTATTATCAGCATTTGGGAACTACTGATTGTCAGTTCTGTATTGAGAATAGCTTAGCATAACTCCAACCAGTTTAGCCAGGAGGAGCCTCGGTTTTGCTTTGGTTTTGGTTTGCAGGGCTGGTGGTGACAGGAATACCGTGGGATTCCAGCTGTTGCAATGTTTGGAGTGCGAGTGCTATTTGTCCAGCCATGGGACAGAGATTTCAGTAAGAGGACACATTTCTTTGTTAGTTGAACAAAACACTGAGAGACTTTCACAACACCTACGTGTTCTTTCTTGTTCCAGAAACTCCTATGAGCCAGAAATATTTGTTGCAATGTGAAATGTTCTGTGAGATAATGACAGCTTTGCAGAAATCTGGAAATACATAGTGGGGCAGGAGCTTCCCTTTTCATGAGCTTACATTTATAGATGTGTTCAGCATTACTTAATAAAGAATGTAATAGACATCATGAATCCAAGGATACAGGTCCTGGGTCTTACAGAGTTCCTTAATGGCACCTTGGTTTAACAAATGGAAGAAAAAGTTTGAGGTATAGAAGGCATTAATTAAAGGAACAAACTTTGGGTATGCCCTGCTGCAGATTTAAAGGGTGATCTGGGGAGCACTGTCCCTGCGGTTAGCACCACCTCATGTGGTCGTCCAAAGCAGAGGTACCACACAGCTGTGCAGACCCCCTGCTCAGGCAGCTCAGGACACAAGGCACCACTGAACAAGAAACTCTGTGTCCAGGTTTGCACAGAGCTGTACCTGCTGCTAAAGCAGTGTTGGGAGGATGTGCAGGTTAGCTTGAGCATGTCAGTGTGGCTGAACAGCGTTTGGATCAGAGCAGCTTTGCACTCCTCCAGTGTGAGCTGCTGTTCCTGCAGTTTACAGTCAAACCCAGTGCTTTTAGAGACGTTCCCAAATGTTGACTAACAGAAGGCCTAAAGGAGTAGAAAGAGTTTTAGAATACAGTACAGTTTTAAAAGGAGGGTGTATTTACATTTAGTTGCAGAAAAAGATCAACTTATATTAAAGTTCTGTGTTTGAGTGACATAAATGAGACTTCTTTTAAGCTCTTCTTCCATATCTTGCAAAGGGGTTTGGGCAAGCCTCTCACTCTCTCAGTTCTTATAGGCCTAACAACTGCTCACTTTTCTGAGCTATTGGAAAGGCTAACTCATTATTACTTTGCAATCCTAAGCTATAAACCACTGTGTAAACATGTGCTATTAACGACAACTATTTGTTATGCAAGGCAGGGCTGGGAATAGTTCCAGAACCAAATCAATTGCACTCTGCAATTTTGATTTTGTGATATCCAGCTAGTGGTTTCAGAGATACCTTGGGGCTTTCTGAATGGCCTTGGTCAAATATTTACATCAACTCCATTAATCTTTCTGTCTGGCTTTATAATTAATTGAAAAATGATTTCCCTATGTAGCAACCTATTCTTGTCCCCAACAGTTTAGGTACTTGGCTGGAGAGAATGATAATCAAAATCACTTATCAGCAAAAGTTATTTCCATCATCTTGTCTGTATCGCAGGCCGAGGTTAGAGCACTCAGCAATTTTAAAAGTGTTATCTCAGCTGCAGGCTCCTGAGCCAGATTAGCGTGTGAGTAGTAAATCAAAATATGTTCAAGATCCCTGCAGTTGTTCATGTGCTAATTCTTTTTGGGTGTAACTCAGGGGTGAGAGAGCCAAAATAGGGTGGTAATCATCAGCCGGACCAGGATTTCCCAGCTTGTGGACAGGTGTGTTACTGTGGCCCTCCTCAAAGCAGAGATGACACTGTGAGGTTAAAATGCCAAATTTTTACAATAGAGACATAAACAGAAAGAAAGGCCAAAGATAACACGTCTGGTGCTTTTCTCAAAGATTCTGAGGTTGAAGTCATTATCAGCTGTTTGCTCAGTTTTGATAATTTATGACGTGATCAAGGGACTTGTGTGGTCCAACACTGTGAGTGAACTCTAACTTGAGGTAAAACTATACCTTTCTATTTACTTTCCATACAGGCAGGAAAAGGAACCCCCTTTTCCTTCATTATGAGATAACTCATTTGGCTGCATAATATTATACAATAGTGTGGTAGCTGTCTTAGCTAGCTCACCTAAGCTCAGAGCTGGGCACAAGATGAGAATCTGAACAGGAACAGAATTCCCTTTACCATCAACAGCACGTTGGGCCCTGTTTATGACTGCGCTACAGAAACAAGTCTTGCTTATCACTGTCTGGGTTGTACAAGAATGATTCTGAATTCATATTTGATGCAGTTTTCCATATACATTACTGTGCTCATGTTTAATACATTAGATGGTCAAATAAATACATATTTAACTCTTCTGGAATTGTCCCTCTGGCTCAATTCCTGAGGTTGGATTGACTCTCAGAAACAGAATTGTTTGTTCTGAGAGAACGACTTAGCCTCTCCTGGTCATCTTTAATTGCTTTAGGAACTTACTGCTGGCTAGTTCAATCACTGACTACATAAAGTTCCTAATTACTTAATGAAGAAGGCCAGCATTCAAAATGAAAGATAAGAGTGCAAGGAATATGACCTCTAAAAGTTGTTAATCAACTGTAGTTCTTGACATAAGCACTGCTGTGAACTTTGCAAGCTGTGATATGCTCACTGACGATCATAAAGATAATGAGGTCAGTTGTTCATTTCAGTCAAAATGACAAGAACAGACTTGATTAAAATGAAGTAAGAGTTAGCTATAAAACTTTGAGCATGTGAGAATGACTGTAAAAATGATAGTTCTGAACCTGATATTTCTTTTTGTTGAAGTATCAACTTTGGTCACTTGGCGAACAGCTTTTTGTAGGTGGTATTGCCAACTCATTTGATCTTTCTTGCCAATCTTCTCAGTATTTGGTGTTTTTTATAAACCACTGTGGCAGATGCTGAATTGCAGATCTTGTTAGTAAAGCTAGTTTCTAGCCCTCCTCTTCTGGAGAAATTTTGAAAGACTCATCCAAATCCATGCCAATAATTGAGAATCTAGAACACAAATAAAATGCAATTGCCATTAAACCAGCCGAAAACATACATCATTAATCACGATTTTGCAATTGCTTGATCAACTACAATCTTAGGCTTTTTTTTTTTTTTTGTAAATGATTAGTGGAGTCTCTCCTTGGTTCTCAAGGCTGACCTTGAGCCCTCTTTCATGGCATTTCCTATGGCTGCCATTAATTGCAAATCGCTCCGTGTCTTTTATGTCTTTGTTGGTGTACCTTTATATCCAAAGCATCAACAGCAAAACAAATGTGAAGAAACATGGTTTAAGAAAAGACAAAAAAAGTAGTTTCATTCTCCAGCTGTTCACCTTTATCATAAATCATTTGCCTTCCCTTATAAAAGACACAGGCCTCATAGAAGTATGAGGTGATCATTGGCAACATGACTCTCACAGTAGTTATAGCTTTCAGTTAAGTAATCAAATACTTCTAGACATTGGATTAGAACTTAAATTAATAGGCATTTAAAAATCCCTACCATTGACCTTCTAAGGAAGCTTTAAAAATATTAATCATTGCACTGATGAAGAATAACAGCTTCAAATTCAGCATACTAAGAACTTTGTAAATTACATTATGCATCTAAATAAACACTACTGCCTATTCAGATACCTACCATGATCTCTATTACTTCCTTGTCAGGTATCACACATGACTTACCATACCTGAAGTCTTGTATGGTTGAACTGTCACTGAAAAATGCACTAATACAGCAGAATGGAGAGAAAAAGGTGCTGAACTGTTAGAAAAGTCTCTTCTCTTTGTATTCATGATGGTAACTGCCTGCTTTCCTGACTACATTCTTGTAAATTACTTTCTATCGTTTTGAGAGAGGAAGATGAATTATCTTGTGGACTGCAGAAATTAATAATCAAACTCTTTGTTACTGGGGACACCAGAGCAAAGGGGAACCAAATATGACTTTCAGGTTGAGGTTTCAGAATTTCCTCCTGCTGTTATGTCTCTTGAGGCAGTGCAGTTATAATGCACCCAGCACAGGTCAAGGTCTAAATGGCATTTTGTTACCCCAGGTGTTCTTCTTGTGTCTTAAAAGACTTAACAAAGCAAAAATAAAAAGAAAATTACTATCACAGAGAATCTGTCTAATCTGCATGTCAATGGAGCTTGTTTCTTCAAAAGTGAAATAATCTGATCACAAGACAACATATCAAAAGAAGAGCAAAAAATTACTTTCTATAGATTGTTGAATTATACGTAGATATCCTGAGCTATAAGGACATGAAGGGAAAACAATTCTGCCATGACAGTAGGCAAAGCAGAACCTGTCAAAAAGATAAGACCAAAATAAGCTAAATATTGTTTCTTTAAGATTCAAGAACAGGGTTTATAGCATTTTAATGTTTGTGATTGATGAGGTAGAAAGCAGATGCTCTATCAGTGGAGTAGAGATAATATCATCAGCATTCAGAGTAAGGAATAGTTTATTATTGCACAAAAGCTTCATGCCCTTCTGGCCTTGCTTAGGAACTTGGCAGGATGTGAAATGAAGATGAATGATAGTTTAAACAGAGTTCACCCTTCCTCACAAGACCATATTAGTAAAATAGGAATACAAAACATCGGCTTGCAAGATTAAGAACATGTGCAGCACCTCCTGTAATATACATTGTTTTTTTGAATAATTGATTAGGAACATGTAGGACAGATCTCATTATCAAGGTCTATTGATTTTTTCTGCTCATAGCCTGTTGCTAAACCATTTTCCAATTATGTAATAATGTTGTAAGCATAGAGGACAGGTCTGGATGGAAGTCTTAATAATTCAGTGAGCACAGCAGTTTTTTTCTAAGTGGAGGAAGACGGGGAGGTAATGTGGAACCCGCACAGGATAGCTGATCTAAGTAGGAATATGAACAGTCAGCCTCTAAAAGTAAGCACCATGGAAATGTTTATGTTTTAAGGTGGAGTACTAGGAGACTACTTTTTGTTTATTTCTTTACCCTGAGAAGATGGAGCACACAGATCCTGTCACTGAAAATTTGTAGGACCAGAAAAACTGTTTTATGTTTCTGACAAGATAGCGTTACTTTTTGAATTTTTGGAGCTGTAGAAAAAAACTTTACAGTTAAGAATCAACTATAATTATAAAGGGAACATTTTAATCTATACTTGCGGCCTAGAAACCCGGTCATTAACACTAACTATGTATATAAAAAGGTCCCTGAGCATCACCAATATATACTTCTATTAATTTTTTGCAACAATTTTTAGCCCAGGAACTCTGAACATCTGTAGAAAATGAAGGGATTTTGCTGCTTAAATCTCATGCTTATTTTCATGTTGCTGAAGACAAACATTACACAGCGAGAGACACAATTAATTTAATCCTAAATTTGCTTTCTAAAAGTTCACAATGTATTATCTAGGCTCCTCTATAATGAATGGAGGGTAATTCAGATGACCTGTTTTGGATCCCTTACTTCAGGTGGGTGAATCTCACTCCAGAGATGCTTATAGTGGTATTGAGAGATCCTATTGAGTAGCTTTAGACTGAATGGTGAACTTTCAGATGCCTGAAAAAAGGTGAAGCCTGGAGGAACGCTATTCTCTGCTGGTGAGGAACTCATCTTCTTTTTATCTCATACATCTTATACTATGCATGGTAGGGAGACTATGGATATTAAAGAAGAAAACTATCCAAAGTTGTAGATTGCAATAATCACGGAAAAACATTGGAAAAAACCCCCAAACCCTGAGATGGGAAACTTTATTCATACTACCTTCTAGGAGCGATAGTAGATCAATAAAGGCAATCCTCAGAGTCTCTGTCTATCTAAATTTATGAAAGTTTATCTACAGCTGTAGTTTTAACTATGGATTATGTAACAAACTTTTGAAAAAAAAAATTTTTTTGTAATTTATTCTTTAACTCAAAAAGATCGTTGCTTACTTGCATTTAGTGAATTCTAGTTCCACATTTATTTATATTTGTTAGTAACCAATTTTTTGTTTGGATAACAATCTTTAGAACTCTTCTTAATAAAATGACATAACATCAAACCAGAGAAAAGTGTTTTGGATTAAATGAAACACTGACAATTTTTCCCCATGCTTTTTTAACGCCTTGAAAAATACAGCTTAATTATGAAATGGAAAATAATTTCAAATGCTGAAGCTGAAACATTTCATTTTGAAAATGCTGAAATGAAAGGCAGAGTAAAACAGCAGCAGAAAAGAGAGGAATGGGTCTCTACCCATCTAACTGTCAGACCTTTTTGCTATCTAACTACACAGCAACTGGACTCTTTTCATGATGGCTGTTCTAGTAGCAGAGCAGTCTGTGATGACTAGCTGTTTCCTGTTCATTAGCATCTAAGTGCTGCAAGACTACTTCCACCAGCAAATTTTAGTTCTGACAGGATTCCTGCCTGCCTTGAGATTCCACAGGTTCTCCCTCTCATTTTCCAGCAGCTCCAAAATCCACAAGCTGGTGAAAGTACACACTGAAATGATTTTTGGAAGGTGATTTGAAGTAACAGCCTAAATAGGTAATATGAGAATCTATTAGACAGGCAGTGCTGCATATTTAGATGAAGGACAGTCAAATTCTTGTCACACCACCCACTCTCTCCTCACCATTGATTAGCCCTTCAAACTGTGTTATAAGATCATTCATTGAAGAATTTTGGCTTTATACTGTGAAGAATAAACAGGCCTGCAACCCTTGGCCTCGGACAAAAACTTGTTGTAAAACACGTGCATGAATAACTAATAGCAACACTCTCTACCACTTGGGAAAACACTTATAATTGAGATTATATTTCTGCACTTGAAACAATGTGATTTGCAAGTGACTCAACTTTGAAAATAAGTCCATAGATGAGACAGGGAAAATAACCCACAAAAACCCCAGAAAGATATAATGTACCAGCACAGGTATGGCATTATTTAGCCTACATTTTTTTTTTTAAAAGACTACAGCTTTTTTTCCTCACATCCCTTTTCTGTCTATAAGATGACACTGTACCTTGCTGCAGCTACACTTGAGCTTATTGTTGAGTGACCTGAGAGGTGGAATTTATAGCAAATACATTTAAAACTGAGTTTTTAAAACTGCAAGATACATAAGTCCCCTAGAGTTATAATGAGACCAGTGCTACTTGTGATGATATATTTTTTTCTTATTGCACTGTTCCTAAAAATTTTTTTCTTGAGAAGTATTGTGTGGAATAGAGCACATCTCACTTTTTTCTGTTTTACAGTAAGCTTCCAAACTGTGCATCATGCAGGGTCTGTCTCACAGTGATTAGCTCACTGGGATACCTGCAGCAGGTGTAGTGATCTGGGACTCAGGACAAGCAAATATCTTGGAATAGTTACCAGGTTCTCAGGTGGCTTTTAGTACCCTGCTGAGCTCTGTATTACCACAATTAGTTTTGTGCCAAGAACAAAGATAATTTAAATATCTGTACAGGTATATTTTTCTGAATGCATTATGGCATACCCTAAGTGGTGTAACACAGAAATCACAAGTTGGACTGCAGGAAGATGAAGTGACTTAATGCCACTGCTGTGTCTGCAAACCAGGTTTTGCAAAGCATGTAGCACCACAAACAGAATATGATGCAGACTGCGTAGGAGATAGCTTTCATATCGCTTGATCATTAAAACAAGGATATTGTAGCCACTGGGACTATAGACCTTTAGCTGGTGGGCAGCTTAACTTCAAATTTATGTCACCATACTGTCACTACAATACTGAGATAAGATTAAAGCTGTCTCAAATCTACCTCGATGTACTACCGTCACACCTCCAGCACTGGAGAACTGTCTACATAATTATGAACTGTACCTGAGCTGGGGACAGAAACCCTTCTAAGTCTCCTCTGTTCTGCATGTTCAGTCTTGTCCAAAATTTATTCTTCCTAGATGAGTCATGAAAACTGGGATTCTGTGGATGCGAGTGAGTCCATATAGGAAAAAAATAGGGTTGTGATGGGGAGCTAAAGGACACAAGGTTGGGCATTGAAGTGTGGAAGGACTTTTGGGTATAGGTTTTCTGTGAGGAAAATAGGAGACATATGAACATTGTACTAGACAAAGGAAGTAGCTACGCAAAATTGCAGGTATGGGAATATATGAGTGTGTGAAGGTAGGAGCCTTGGGGCTAGGAGTATAAGAATAAAAGTACGACACTTGGCTGTAAGCTTGGAAGCCTCCTTCCAACATCTTGTGATATCTGTAGTAGCCTACATGCCTACCATTGTAAAAATAGCAAGAAATACTACATCTTCAAACCATGTCACTCTTCCAAATTGCATATTTTATTTTCTTGGTGTTTGGCCTGTTGAAGCCCTCAAGGAGAAGGGCCAAAAATAAAGGACTGCATAGGCCACAAGATGGCCGTGATACTTGTACTGACACTTGTGAAAGTATGCAAATACACAAGAATACTTATGTACTCATATTTATACTCAGATTATGGTGGCATCTGATCTCTCGGATAAATTCAGATAAAAGTGAATGAACAGTATACCTGAATAAGACAAGCCAGATGGCGTGTGTGATCTCGGGTTTTTTTGAAACTGAAATTTATTTCATTAAATAAATTACTATTTTTCATTTTCCTTAAAGAAATAATTAGCATTTCAGCAACACAGAATAGTTACTTAAAATAGCTCTAAAAATATTTACTGACATTTACATATTGTTTCTCTCTCTTTCACTTACTTTTCAGGTAGTAGAATTTTCCCCATAAATACACATAGACAAGAATCTTGGAGCACAAAATTAAATGTGTGTATATGCACATATATATAGGATATGATTTAGAGGATTTCAGGTTGGTTTTTTTTTTACAAAAGGCTTTTTTGCTTGAATCAAAATCTTCACAAGAAAATATTTCCCATTGTCACATTTTAAATCAAACACTGCCATGAGGTTCATGCCTTGTCCTACCTAGCAACAAACTTATAAGCAATGATAGTTTGGTTTCTGGTCTGAAACAAAAGCTGTCATTTTTGTTTTATTCTGTTTGTGCTGATAATACCTATTCTCCAAATCTAAATTGTTTTGGTTGGCTTCAAGCAAGACAGCATTATTTTTTCACATGGGAATATGTTCTAAAAAGTTAAGCAATAAGATTCTTTATTGCTGGTATTATAGTAGCTCTTAGAAACCTCAGTCAGGACTGATGCTGTGTGATTCTTGGTGTTTCACAAATTCAGAACAAACGACAGGTCATTCTTGTAAGTTTATAATTTCAGTGGTAAGTGATTTCAGCACCCCTATATGCTACTTCTCAATGAAGATAACCTCTCGCCTCCTGTGAACTTTAACACCATGCTCTCACATTCAATAGTGGAATTTGCTATGTGTTCATCATTTGGCTGCTCAACACTGCTATTGCTCCAGACCCATTATATCAGTACTACCATGTCCTAAGCTTGCCAAGGAGCATGATTTCATCTCTGACAGGGCATGCTAACCGTTTGCACCATGGTCCCAACCAGACAATAGGAGACCTGCGGGAGGGCACAGCACCATAAAAAATAAAGATGCATGAGGCCCTCGCCTGTTTCGTCATTTCAGTGTGGAGCTCAACAGGCTGACACACATCTAACTGTTAAGTGGGAGAGAGCTTAATAGAGAGGTCATGAGGAAACTTCTCTTTCTCTAAGGATAAAAAAACAGACCTTCAACTAATTTTTTTCTGCGGGCTGGTCACATTAGGAGCTTTGTGTGATGAGCGAGTTTAATATTGGAAAAAAGGTGAACCTTCTTATCAAGGCTTAGATATAGGACTATTTTGATGAAACAGAGGGTAGGAAAAGCTGAATTTCTGTGGTGATTCTCTGTCTCCCTTTTTCTCCCTTTCCCTGCACATTCCCCTTAAAAGTGCCTATTTCAGAAGGTCCAAGAATTCTATATATTTTCTCCAGTACTGCAGAAGTCTCTAGATGAAGAAAAGCCTGGTTAATCCATAATAATGGCAGGTCTGTTTGTTGATCTCATAAATTGCACTTTACTTGACCTGTCAAAAAGGCAGAATTCTCAGCATGTGCTTTCCTGCTCCTCTAAGAGCCTCTCTTCACCTCGGGCAGATTGTCCCCCCCCAGACTTTCCCCATCTGCTGGCAGCTGTTGTAAACCCTGATCTAAATTCATTAACCTTCCTCCAAACAATCTATTTGAGTTCATCCTTGAGAAAGTACAGAAGGAACAATAAAACTCACTACTGATTTTTCTTCCCTGCCTTTTGTAACACACCCGCACCCAAGCTGCGTATCCAGGCTTCTTCTAAAAGGAGGAAAATTAAAACCAAAATCAATAGGAATAGAAATCAGCCCACAGACTAGGATTCTTAATTAGTAATGCTCTGATTCTTAGGCAGTGTTAACACCTGTCTAATACCAAGCAAAAATCTACACACTAATCTGAATGGTGGCAGAGCAATCAATGCCATGTATCTATAAGAAATAATCAGAGGAAGCCAGTGCCTAATAGAAAACACTGTTCAGTGTGACTTACTGCTTGCACATTACTTCTACCTGAACAATACCCTGAAGTGCAACATTATTGTTGCCATGCGAATGCCGTGAGTGGATCTTGAGTGACTTGTGTAGATAAGAAGCTTTGTTTTTGTTGAAATGGGTAAAGTTGCAGACAACTGCATGACTCGGATGTTGATGTTTCTGCAGAACGTTATTGGGTTGTATCCAGAGCAAGGACTTCTTGCACGCTGAAAGTGCATTGCTGGGTATCTTTTAAAAGTACTTTTTAAGAGGATGCATTTTTTGTTTAAAAAAATTGTGTCTTTTAGCAGTGCAGTTTCTGATATCACAATGTGAAAACTACAGTAAACAAAAAGGGAACATTTTAAAAGGAAGCACTGGCCTTTAAATGCCTGATTCCCTTTACCAATAAATAGAGCTGAGTCCCAGTTCACATTTAATTTTATCGGGATTTTGAATCATAGGTGCCTTGTGATCCACTAGAAATCTCCTCTGATTGTATTGTCTGTTTCAGGAAGAATACAAAATCTGGAATTGAATTGTAGGTCTAAGGTATAGTGACTATCTTTTCACTGCCCAAAAAAAGTGAGAAGGGATGCCTAGCTTAGATGAAGCATTCAATTTCTGGGTGGCTAAAGATAGGTATGATGAATCCCAGCTAAAATGTACTGAGAGGACTGAACTGCAAATTTTGAAAAAGTAGTTTTGCAAAATTTTTTTCAAGTTCTGCTCTCACTTGAACTAGCTTTAATGAGCCAGTTCCAAATATTGCCTTACATAAATAATAAAAAAAAGGTGTGGCTGACAAATTGTCAAAATCATGTTCAGATAGATAGGTATGCTAAGTATGGCTGCAGGTCAGATGTGTGTTCTCCCAGCTGCGTAAGGTTTCAGGATCATCCTAAGTGGTTAGAATGCATTGTAATTTTTGAAAAAAAATACTAAAAAAGTGGACAAGGCTCCTCAGTACTCTTTCTGTATATCCAATAGTGTTATTTTTAATGTAAAAATATGCAGGTCTTACAAAAAAGCCTAAAAGGATGTCTTGCATTTTGAGTGTGGGAGATTGTCTTGCACTTGACGTTTGCCTGGACCATTAAAATTTTTTAGCAGACTGATGAACAGAGGCACTGGAAAACAGAAAGCGCAATAAAATTGCAGCTTATGTGTTTTTTCCACAGCCTTAGTAATGTTGTTATTAATATATTCAAATTAGTGTCAAAACATTCCCTGTCCCTGGATCTGAGAAGGCTCTTTAGGACACACTGTCTTAAAGGCTGTGAAAATTTAAAGGCATGCCATTTGGATGAATGCTATCTTACTATTTTTCTCTATCTAGAAGATGGCAGTGAGTTATGGCATTTTGCTGCAGTAGATGATAGGAGATAGACTGGTTTTGAATTAGTTCAATGTGTATTGTGAACAGAAAAGGAATATTATTTCAGTGGGAGCTGGATCAGATCTAGCAGCTCTGGCTTGCCCTCCTCTCCCCATTCAGATGTCTCCCCAT
Organism: Pygoscelis adeliae; assembly: GCF_000699105.1. Lineage (NCBI taxonomy): Eukaryota > Metazoa > Chordata > Aves > Sphenisciformes > Spheniscidae > Pygoscelis > Pygoscelis adeliae. The sequence goes on from NW_008824941.1 coordinate 2,898,824, forward strand.
CTTCAGATTTCTGCTTCTGATGTCCCTTGGGCCAGTGAGTAGTTTTGCAGGGTGGTAGTACAGGATGTAAGTGGTGATAATGGAAAACATAGTTTACTCCATTTTCAGTTCCTGGGTGGTCTGCACTGCCTTTATCTTCAGGGGACTTTTTAAGACAGTCCAATCTGCAGTCTTGTGGACATAGATTCAATTCTTCAGAGCCAAAGGGCAGTTGTGCTTGAATGTTAACGAAAAAGCTGTTCATTGCCTGGCATTTCTCAGGAGAAGCCATGTGTACATTAAGGAAGTCATAAGAAGCAACGCGGTTGCTGGAGGACACAGACTTACCTTTCCAAAAAGCAGTCTCAGGCAATGCCAGTTGATAGGTTGTCTGAGTTTGCTAGAGGAGGGGGAGTTCTTGGAATACAAGTTCAAGGACTGATTTGAGTGACCCTAGGTTAGAATAGTTCGGAAATAGTTCGTCCTATAGGACCTTACTGAAGCTATGCCTTAAAATTCCCTCATTTCCAATAAATTACTGTGTAAGGGCTGAATGGTCAGCTGGTATAAAACAACATTACAGCAGTAAAAAGAGTGTATTGCTTTTCAGTGTTAAATAAATAAACCCACGCTTCTTTCTTGGCTTATCTATAATCTTCGGTGAACAGCACCTGAGTGATAGGAATGTAATGATAATCCAGCTCCTCCATTTAACGAGCCAGAGAGAACATCCAGCTAAAACAGTCTGTGTTTCTGACACCCAGAGAATGGGCTGGAATGACTGCCAGAAGTTATTGAGCTGGAGAGAATTTGAAATGAATGAATTGGGCATGAGTCACGTCTTTCCATAGAGCAACTGCAGGCGCTGGCTGTCGAAGTACTTGAGAAATCAACAAGGGCCCCTTTTGAGAGAGCTGGGGGAGAATTTCGTAACTGACTCGGATTTGGGATTCTGCAATGCATCTGGGATAATACTACCCTACAACAGCAAAGATCATTTAAAGACAAGCAGCTTCAGTTTGTCAATAACTCAAATACCAGCAAACTTGGGTGATGAAGGGTGGCAGGGTGTTAATTGGTCTGGAAGCAGTATAAATACTTTCTGCATTTATCTCCCTTACAAATGTTCACTGGTGATATGTTATCAGTAATTTATGATGTGCCATGACAAACACTTAGATTTCTGACAAAAATAGCAATTAGTTAGAAGAACGAGGATTCTCCTTGAATGTTTTCAGCAAGTCGTAGGGGGGTATGTCTTTCCTTCCATGCATGAACTGTGAGTAAAAATCCTTCAAATTTGGCAATTTTATCTGTTGCCAGTTTTTAAGCTCTTCTAAAGACCTTGCAAATGCTCTCATAAAATTATTGGTATGAATTATTTGCATATCCAGTGCATATATTAGCATGCAATCATGGTGATAAGTACAAAAGAAACTCATCAATTTGCTCATGCACTTTCTTAATTCTTGATGCAGACATTGTTGCTTATTTGATCTTGTTTTCTTCTTCACAGACATGGTAATTATTACCAAAGGTTGTCTTCTGAAGGAGGAGTAAAATGTGCATCAAAACTCTCAAGCGTTGTCTCATGTATGAGGAGTGCTCTATTGCCCCAAAATTTCATGCAGGATGCTTATCAGGTGCAGGGAAATGAGTGAAGGAGTCCAATTTGTTACAGTTAAGTACCACACTGCAGATAGGTACTGCGTTGTGTCTTCACTTTCATCCTCAGGGAAAGGGAATCGCATCCCTGTGAGGAAAGTCAAATGCTTTCTGAAGCTGATGACTACTATGAATCCAGAAGATCTCTGTGATCTTAATGGTTTGATAGCTGGAACCAAAATACCATAATATCCAGGCATCCCTGACACATTTTGATTTTCCTGCCAGCATCATCTCTCTGTTGTGTAAGTGGAGGAGTTTCACAGTCATGTCTCTATGTACGTTTTACTTGTGTTATTCAGTGAACTCCAGTAGTGTTTCTTTTGAAAAATAAGAGTTTAATTAATTCTTGATGATTTAGAAGATTGTGGAAAACTAATAGTTTCTGAATTCAGAGAGGACTTGAAAAAAATGTGTAATACTATGGTTGCATTCACAGACCACCAAAAGATAGACAGTGTTGGTGAAGATTCAAGTCAGAAACAAGTCGATTCCATACGTTTCCTCTTTGTAAGAGAGCTGGAGAATACTGTAATGAAACTTGCCTTAATAAATTTTGTAAACAGCGTATCCAAAGACTATTAAAGCTAACTGAAAGGCACATCTTAAACTTAAGAGTTTTGGGTAAATCCTGGAATTTTTGGATTTTAGTTATAAATTTAAATAGTTGGTTATATTTAGTTATGGCTCATTCCCTTCCTTCTATACCCAATTGTTTTCTAATTCACCTTTTAAAAGTGTCACCTGACTTATCAGTTTTCAGCTGTGGATGGAATCTGGGATCTGAGCACCAAGTAGGGGGTGTTACAATATGGCATAACCATAAAAGACAGAAAGAGGGCTCCTTTTTTTTTTATTTGGAAGGGATGTAACAACTGAACCTCTCGGGCCCTTTTGTATCTCCTCTATGGTTACTGTGTGAGGTGATCAAAGTCCCAGGTGGCAGTGTTCATTGCCTGTGGCTCTGGGAAGGAAAGTCATTGGAATAAGCCTACTACATCATTCCCTAGGCACTGTGGAGGTATGAGAAGGGGCTGTTGGATCTGCTGGACAATCCTTTGTGGTTACTTAGGAGCACTGAAGCTGAAATAGAACGATGTTACTTGACGGTGAAGAGCAACCAAACCTTATACTTCAAATAAAAGGGCAGAATTTGGTCAGTGTGACCAGTCAATGGAAAAGGAGGCTGAATCTTCTGATCTGTTACAGAAACAGTTCTGATTTTAGAAAGATACTGTTTTCTAAACAGGATATATTTTAGCTCTTTATTGAAACTCCTTACTCCTGAACTGCGTAACAACACAGTTCTATGAGCTGCCATACTCAGTGTTACATGCTTTCCGTTAGACCCACAAGGGATAGATCAGAAATGCCTGCAGATCAGATCAGGAATAATAATTGCAATGGAAAAATACTATTTTTTTCTGGATTTTTCTCATTCCAAGGACAGAATATATTTCCTCAGCTCTTAGAGAGTGGGTGACTGGGTGATTTCAAGGG
>NW_008824941.1:2902002-2945167 GCF_000699105.1 Pygoscelis adeliae
GTGACAAATCACTGGGCTTGCTGCTTCTGGAACAATGATTGACTCAGAGGATTCTGCTTTTTGTGAAGCTGCTGTTATCTCCCAGTACCTGTCCTCAGACATTGAGCTGTTATGTCAGTGGCACTGAATAAAAATGATCCAGAGTTAACAGATAGGAAAAGAATCTTCAATCTAAGGAAAGGCAACTAGTAATTAAAAAAAACCCCAAAACAAGAAACCACACTAAACTATCTAGTTTTTCAGCTAAACTCATCAGGAAAAGAAATTTATTTTGCTTCTGGAAAAAGCAATCCCTCTGCAGATCCTCTCTTTCTAAGATTTTGTGTGCAGGAACACAGTGTGTGCTAGAAGAGGAGGCCGATTCTTTTAGACCACTTTGACAGGAGCAGTAAATTTCAGTTCCCAAACCTGCTCGGATGTGGAAGCTCCAAGCCACGGAAAAGCCTTACACAGTTCACGGACCTGGGCTGTCTGCTGGAAGAACTGCCAGGAATGATAAAAATGATAATAAATTTGCTTTTACTGCTCCTCTCTGTTGTAATAAATTTGTTCTGTATCTTTACACAAAAATGTGTATGGACCCTCTTTATAAACCCCTGGGGAGAAATTTGTGCACAAAAGTAACATTCTCTTTCTCTTCACTTCTGTTTGTGGTGTCTTTTTATAATTTGTGGAAGGTGTCCAACAGGTTGGAAAAATGCATTGAAAACCTAATCCAGACATGTAAATACAACACTGGTTTTAGTTTAAACAAAAACCAAGCAAGTTTTCCCCTTTCCAAAGTAGTGTCTCCAAAAATATTTCTCTGATTCAGAGTACATTTTTGTCTTGGCTTAACTCCTTCTGTACTGAATAGCAAGCAAAGCTATTTTTAAATAGCATAATGCATGTTTTTATTCAGAAAAATATATTTTTCTAACAGCAGCAGAAGGTTTGATCAGAAGTGTAAGAATTTCTAATGTGTTTAGCCAAAGTCTTTGCTAGTATAAAATGAAGTTAGCACAGTCACACTTATGTCTAGTAGTGCAAAATTTGAACCATAATGCATGAACCAAGGCCGGTGGCAAAGAAAATGTCATCATTTCCCTGTGTTTTTTGGGAAAAAAATATAGGGAACATGTGGTACTTTTGGAGAATTGTTTTGTAAAATTTCCCAAGAATTATTGTGTTTGTGCTATATTTGCCTCAGAACTTCAGTGCCATTCCTTGCTCTTTGAGAATTTGTCAATAATTTGACATGAATTGACATTATTTTTTTAAATGCGAGTTTCCCTCAAGATCGGTTAATATCAGAACTGGCTCGAGTCATGAAATTCAGACCACATTAAGATTTTTGGAAAGTTTAGGTTCCATGTTTGGTTTCAGTAAACAATAGGTAGAATATGTCACCCATAAAAAATACTGGATTTGGATTAAGAAAAATTTCCGCTGTCCATGGCATGCTTTTTTTTCAAACCCACGTCCATGTGCATACAGTATTGGCTAATTTAAGTTTGGATGGTCCAGCATGAATGTCTGTGATGAATATATATCAAAAGACTTTAACTGACTCATTGAGAATAGATTTAACATTGAAGCTGAGAGGGTTGTACCTCCCCACAAACTCTGCCAGTGACACCATCATCTGTGTCATACAATGAACCTGAAGCCCAAACTGTTTTTCCCCGAAGTAACACCAACTTAATTCAAAGTGAGGTTGATAATTTCATCCTTTACTTTTTATAATAAAAAGTAAGCAATATGTTCACAAATATTTCCATTCAAAATGTATCCTTATTGTTTTTCCAGAATGTATTCCTGCTAAACAAAAATGCTGAGTGTATTTTATTGCTGAATAAAGAGAAGTGGGATTGGCAGGGTGAAGATATTGATCAAATGTCAGTCATAAAAAAAATGAGCATAGCATTTCCCAGCTAACACACAGAATTTAATTTGCAAATTTTTATTATGAGGATGGTAAAAGGTATCATTTGCTGGTCATGGTCTTTGTCTTTGCTGCATTTGAGACTCCACACGCAATGCACCTTCCCACTCATTCAGGGAGGGCAAACGAGCAACTAAAATCTTGTCTGGTTAGGCAATGAGAGAACATTTTGCAGTTAAAAATATGTAAATTTTAACTAATGGGTCTTCTCAGGAAGGGTTTCATGACATCATCAAACCTTGGGAAGGAGCTTGTGCTAGAGGAAAGCTGCAGAAGTGCCCTGTGTGCCCTCAGCTCCAACAGACATCTTTGGTTTTCAAACCTAACTCTACTGGTGAGCAGCACAGTCCTTTCCCACTGAGGCCAGGGAGCACTTGAGCTGCGCAGCCCTTCACAGGACATACAGTACCAGCCCTTTAACAGTCAAAGAGCCTTAAATCTCTTGCTGTTGGCATTTTATCTCACCACTGAGGAACAGCAACCTACTGGTTACAGTTCGGATGAAGCTGGAGAAGTGAAGGAGGGTTTTGATCCATGTTAGCGTGTTACTAGAGTAAGTACACCCAAAGTATTGTCTCAGCAGAGGGGTCATGGAGTTAATGAGCACAGAGACTGAACTGACCCACTGTATCTAGAGGTGATCCTCTAAGGGCGGGGTTACAAAACACAGTGGGGAAGCCTACGATCCCCTGTGCCTTCTTGATGGTAGGTAAACAGCGAGCTTCCTCCTCTGGGTCGTTCCTTCTGGCCTTTACCATAGCTCCCCATTGAAAAGATGAGAAAATGTATCTTTAAAAACCAGTCGTGCTCCTGGCACTACTACAGTCACAAGGTCTGGCAGCTTAGTCATTAGAGAAGATTATTTCATTTTGTGATGCTCTTCTAGCCAGCAAGAAATGCTGTTGGCTTGCATGCACCCATTTATATGATAGGGAAAACTCCAAATATGCACTTTCAATGGAACATGTGAATAAGCAAAATATTTGTAACCAGGTGGTTTTAGTATTCCTGCCTATAGTAGGGATTCCCCTATAGAAGGGAAGAAACACACGTCCTGAGAGTATTTCCTCTCATGACAAAGATGTGACCATATAAGCATATGGTTTGAAAAAGGAACAGCACAACATTTAAGCAAGTGGTGAATACCCTGTAACTTCAGCCACACTGAGAGTTCAGGAGATACCAGTACAGCAAAAAGTTTCTGCTATATTTACCCCTGAAATCTGCCCAAATACAACTGTAGATTATCTGTCCCTTTTTCTTTGTTCACTCTTCCTGCAGCCACCTGAAGTGGCTGTTCTTTCAAGTTTGTGAAGCAAGGTATTGTAAGTACCTTTTTCCTGGGCAGACCTAAATGTGGGAAATGAAGGTTCAAATTCCTGATACGGTGAGTATGAGGATGCAAATGACTTGTTTTAAGCAGTCAGGCAAGAGCTGGGTCTGGATGAGTGAAATGAGCAGTCACTTGTCTTAACCTATGTTCTATTAAGATTTTTCTCTTTTTCATCTCGGAAATGCCACCTTTTCAATATCCAGTGTAGCTGCAGAAAGAGTCTGTTCTGATGAGTCACCATTGTCTGAAAAAAACAGTGTCCCTGCAAAATACCAAACCAGCAGTACTACCATTAACACAAATTACTTTCTTTTAGGGCCCAATTTGGTTCCTGCAGAAGCCAGTGGAAAAACCTCTGATTTCAATGAGTGTCAGCCAGGATTAGGCAGCTACTGTTGTACCCTGTTAGCACTGTTCTTCTGAAACTGACGTAGTAGTTGGACCCCAAAAGTCACTAATAGGAAGACAACCCATCACTTTTTTAGAATCACGGCTGACAAATTCAAGCTTTATTGTCCCATAAAATCAGTCCTAGGCCTAGATCTCAATGCGCTTTGCTTTCTGTCTTCTTACTTGCATTCAATTTTTATCCTTCCTTCCCCCATCTCCACCTGATCTGATCCTCTGTGCCAAGGGTTTCCAGCTTCTTTCTTTGGCCCTGTCACTGTGACACTGGTACTGCTGGCTCTGTATCAGATTGTTTCCTTTAAGGAGGCTGAATATTTTCAAACTATTATAGTGATGCTATGGGGAACCCTTTCTTGAGACTCCTTTCTTTTGTTGATTTTTGTCTTGTTCTAAAAAAAAAAAATTGTTTTCCAGTATTACCTTTTCCTTCTGTCTCTTTGTTTCTTCCCCTTTGCCTCTTTTTTTTTTGCCATCCTTTTACAACTGTTTAAAGAGTCTTATAAAATCTATTTTTATTTTCCTTTCTGATGTCCAGATGTTCTATTTCTATCTGTTCCTGCCACACTTTTTCTTCATCTCACGTCTAATTGTTTCCTTGACACATTATAATTACTCCTTTTTAAATTGTTTTCCACTTACAGTACACCAGAGCAAAAGTGTGCATGTACAGTTCAAGCCTGTACATATAGCAGAGGTCCTGGGGTCTCTGTGAGATGTAACATCATGCTACACTCAATGTGAAATATAATTCAGTGTTAGCTAATGCTCCAATCCAGCGGGTAAAACTGCTGTTGTGGAGCAAGAAAGCACAGGTGAGCTACATGGGGCAGAATAGAGAAGGCAGGAAAGGGGAAAGACAAGTAACGTAAATATGAAGAGTTGAGAGGAACAGAGACCAGTGGACAGGGCTGCAAGTGACTGGGGAGGAGTGGGGAGCTGCAAGGAAGAGCAAGGAGGACTGGATGAAAAAAAACAAAGAGAAATAATGGTGAGGGAAGGAGAATAAACCTGAAGGCAGTGAGGGTGGAGAAGTAGAACAGCTTCCATCTTTGCAATGCTTCACAGAGGTTTAAGAACAAAGAGCCATGACAGCAGCTACTGTGAATTCAGGGCAGGGTGCATAGCCGAGAACAAAAATGGCACTGATTTTAAATGACCCAAGACACAGTGTGCTGTCTGGATTTTTATTTTCTTTTATTTTAAGAGTCATGAAGTCCATACATTGCATTTGCTGATTCTGTGACATTTCTTGTTTCTTTTTTCTGACAAGACATAACTTTTTTTCTTGCATAAAATCGTGATTCATTTTATATAACTCAGGAAGCAGCCTTAAGGCAGAAATCTTCCTCCTTCATTTGGAGAATCTGTAAAATGCAAGATGGAAACAAGATTACTTCGGTTCATTAGGAGAAAAACTTGGCAAGGAAGAGCATCCAGATCCTTGCTGTCTTTCACATGACCAAGGTAAAAGGATGTCCTGGCTTTAAATGAAATGAATTTGAAGCCCTCCTCTGTCCCTTGCCTGTAAAGGGGTTCACCCCGCTGCCAGGGCAGCTGGTCAATATGTGGGCTCTCATCTGAGGGTAATCCTACCTCTTAACCCATGTAGTATAGATACTGATGTACTTTTTATCCCCCCTCACCTTCAGTCCTATGTCCAGATGAAGTCCCCTCTGGCTTTCAACTGGAAGATTTAGCCAACAGTAGCCAGTGACTTAAACTCTGCCTCTCTGATCCTTCTTATCCCCCAAAACCCAGAGACTTGGAACTGATCATGGCCCAAGGCAAGTTCTGACGGCTCACAATGATAAAAAAAAACAAAAGATGAAGATTAAGAGAGAAAAATAACCACTTTAAAGGCAGATGACAGAACTCAGTTACACCTCTGTGAGTTTCAACAGTTAGTTTCTTCTCAGAAGAAACATGAGATATTTACCTGGCAGCCTGATATTTTTCTTCTCCCTTCCTCTAGAGTGGGATATGAGCCAGTAAAACTGATGGCTACAATCTGCATTAATTGGGGAGCAGACAGGCTATGCATTATGTTTTGTCCACTCTTTGGTCATGCGATGCAGGCTACTTGTACGCAGAGCATTTACCCAGTTGGGTCCAGTTGCTGCTCCGTTCTCTGGTAGCAATGAATCGCAACTCGGGGGGGTCACAGGTGCTTGTGGAGAGCCAGAAGAAAGATGCTTATGTACCTTGTAGTTTCTTGAAGGTAATTTTAGCTGCTCAGATAAGATTTCCTCAGTTCTTCTTATATCTGCCTGGAAATCTTTCAGGATAAAGACTGCCATGAAGAATTTTCTCAAAATACATTGTTGAGTTTGCCTATAGATTCATTCTGCAGAAAGTTATTAGAGAGCTGAGATTCAGAATTCCCATATCTACTGTGCAGCTTCATTGCCTAGTGATGCAAACCTGAGGTGAGGCTTCCTCTCTCTCCTGAGGGCTAGGGAGAGAAGGCAGAGAGGCACCTTGAGAGAAGGAGGGCTGTTTTCAGGAATATATGCAAGACTTTAATTTCATTTTACAGAGCTAATTCTTTCCTTTCAGGATCACTAAGGAAATCACTGAAATGATCTGCCACATAATTGTGTTTAGTAAACTGTTAATGTAAAAGGCCATATATGGGACATTTTATTTTGCAGCAGGAAATTATTTCTCCCCCTATGTTTTCATTGATAGTGAGCGTTGGTAGAGGTATGTTTGTGCTTGTGGGGTCATCCTCTAATTTCGGCTTGTACTGAGCACCAGGAAACTCACACTGCAGAATTTTTATTTTTTCCAGTGAACTTAGCATTTTCTAAAGCGCTAAGGAAAAAAAGAACATTTTTTTTTTAAATTTTTTTAGGGTGGGTACCTCCAGAGTGTTTCCACCTATGTCCCTATCATATAAGTGCTTGGTCTGCAGTTCTGATGGGGGAAGAGATGGTAAAGCATCACCTACTTCATTCTTGGTGTGTTAGATGAATCTGGTGATGTTTAGAACATATGAGGCATTGAGATCTGGCTGTTACAGACTGGACTGGGACATAATCATAGCTCACCTAAGTGAGATAGAAGCTGGTGATTTAAAAAAGGAGAGAGGAATAGCCTATTTATGAGTCCTTTTAGCTCTCCACTCCTCCATGATAAACTTTTCCTTCAGCTGAAAAAATGGGGAGGCTTGTTAGGTAAATATGTATACTGAGCTGGAGGAGAGGAGAGGAGAGGAGAGGAGAGGAGAGGAGAGGAGAGGAGAGGAGATGACTGCTGACTACTGCCAGGTGAATGGTAAGCAGCAGAGGACAGAAAGAGTTCCTCTTTGTGGTGATGCTCCTGAAATGTATAAGGGACAAATATATATATTTCTTGAAAAAGAGCAAAAACCAACCTATACCCTTATAGCTAGGGAACGCCCTTCCAGTGATCTTCCTGAAAAAAAATAGAAATCTCCTGATTTAGGTTACTCATCTATCATCATGTGCTGCTCTATGGAGATTACTCCCATTGTAGTCTGAGAAATTGAAAGAATGACAATGTCTCTGCGACCTGTGTAACACAATCTCTTAATACTGCCTTATAAAGAAATGAATGATTAGCATTGATTACATGTGTGTTGGGAGAGTAGCACAGTTCTGTCACATGCAGGATGATCTTACCTGCGAGGGTTTTGGTAATCCTGGGTTATTTCTGAGTATGTTGCCTGGCTCTCTGCTAGGACTGAGCAATTGTGGCCATAAATAGGGAATCTCTCCCCAGGCCGGGGTTACAATGCACATACGTACAAAACAGTGTGAAGAGACCTGACTGCAAGTTTGTAATGCAGGATCAGCCTGTGTGTGGAGAAGGGGGTGCTAAATCCTAGCAGTTGTCTCATGTCTGTCAGTGGGGGCTGCCGCACCAGCTGCAATGCCTCTTGCTCTGTACTCTGCTCATTCCTGAATGACATAGGCAGTCTGCAAAACAAATAGCAATTTGTTAGATTCACACATTGGCTATGAGTGCACATGTAAGAGGCAGAAAAAGCAACTTCCAGCTGGAAAATCTCACCGCACTTTGTATTGCCTTAAGCTGGCAAAAGCTCCCTTATATCTTATCTCATAGAGTTGTTTCCTAAGATCCTTGGTGTATTCATTCTGTCTCCAGATGGGGAAACAATGAAATGCCATCAGCTGGGTGAAGAAATCTATTGCACGGGTGATGTCTTCTTCGTACCTTCATCTAACAGCATATCTAATGGCCTCACAACACAGAAGCAGCTTTGTGTAGACTCTGTCAATGGGTATAGGTGCAATAAATCTGACAAACGGAGCTAGTTTTAATAAGGAGCTTCTTGGAGGCAAAAAGAAAATAAACTCTTCTCTCATTGAATATATTTGAAGTTTGACCTGTGAAGCCCTTCCAGGTGGTATATAGCTTGGTGAATCTGTGTTTTCTCTCTTTAGGAGCAAAGTCTGATTATTCTCACTGTGATGAGCTTTTACTGGTTTCCCAGGTCAGATCTGGAGAGTGTCTGCTTCTGTAGTGGTAGATGTGTCCCCCAAAGGGACAAGCAACAGTCTTAGAATTGAACTTCTGCCAACCATTTTCACTCTTTAGCTGAACTTCTCTGGAAATGCTCATCCTACCCATTTTATTTTTCAAGTGAAATGCAAACACACTATAAAACCATATGTATTTTGATGAAATTTCAGCATTTTGTAAGGCAAAAAGTTCTGACATTGCTGAAATGGGAAGTTTCACACTTCTACTATATTTTATGTCAGTACACCTAGGAAACATCGCCTCATGGTATCAGTAGTTCCTGAAGATGTTTTACTAGAGAATTCTTTTCCACTGTATTTCCCCTCTAAGTCATGAAGGTACTGCTAGCCACTACAGAGAGGTAGTAAAACATTTTGTGTTACAATGAAATGGACAAAATAATTCATGGCACCTTTTCATGAAATTTATGTCATCTTCCTAGAGATTTGGATAGCTTCTTGCGCTTAACAGGGGCTGAGCAGGGAATTTCTATCGAAGTGACTATCTGAAAGAGAATTCTTTTTTTCAAAATCAATATTTTTTCACAGGAAAAGAAGTATGTCAGAATTCTCTGGCTTCACATATGAACAGGCTTTGCTATTTTCATTTGCTGTGGAAGACTTTTATCAACCAGGAAGCAGACACACACTTTTTCCTTATTTCTTTTTCCAGGAAATTCCTTCTTGTTAAAATATTTCAAATTTTCATTCTGCTCTAAATCAGGTTTGTATATTTTTTTCAGAATGTGAAGTTTTTTTGTGGGAGAGATGTACCTTTTGAAGACTGCTATATCCTTTAATTGTGCTAAGGTTAGGAGAAAGAATGATTAATATGAATATGAAAGGCATCTGCAATCTCTAGTGATGCTACAGTTATCCATACCCCCGGGATTTCCAAACTGCATCATGCAATATGCTTCATACCTGAAAGTTGGTGCAAAATGTGTGACAGAAATTGTTTAAGAGTGGCAGCTGAATGAATCGAGTTATATTAATTCACTGATAAGTGTCTGGTTCCCTATCAGCCTCTGAGTGATTGCCATTGATTTATGAATTTGTATATGATTTGGAGCCTTCCTAATTAGGCGGCTCCTTCTCTTTTTCATTCCTTCTTGACAGTAGAGGTCAGCTGACTTGACATTATTTCGTCTGAGTGATTTGCTTTACAAATGACTGCGATGGGGGGTTTCCAGGAGAGGATCTGAATGTTGTCCTCCAGCAGGTCTGAGAGTGCTCCAGTTCAGGGAATCTATTTTCAAGAACTTGCTTCAGAAAAGATATGCGCATAATTCATAGAGGATGGAATGTTAACTGGTGTATTGATTCCTGACTGACCCAAAGTATTTTGGACATCACAGAAGACTTTAGGGAACTTGTAATTTACAAATTTTTTAAAATTAGTAAACTCAATAATGTTACAGAGGTCCCTTTGACATTAGAATCATGCTTTTATCCCAAACAATTTCATTCAAGAAGGAAAAAGAGGAAAAATAATTTTTTAATAGAGTTTTGGTTTCTTTTTCAAATAACCTTTTGACTTCCCAAAGTCCCTTTGGTGACAGCTCCACTGGCTTTGCATAAGAAATATGATGAAGTCAGAAGTCCCCTCAAAATGAGAAAAAACACATACATAGAGTAGTCAGAGCTGTGAAAGTCAGCTTGCTCTTCTGCACAGGAAAAGACATCAATGAAGTCCCTATTAGTAGTCAGTAGTCTTATGGCCTTATTTTGAAGCCATAAGCATGGTAAATCTCTAAACGGTTATTACATCTGAAATATAAATCTGTTAAATATGTATCCACATTGCACCAAAATACTTTAGCCGTTCTCTTGAGTGAGTTATATTCATTTAAGCAGGCTATCACATTATATGAAATATATTTTGGTTTGATTTGCTGAAAATAGATTAATTTAACAGTGTTCTTTATCCATTGTGCTGGATGCACTAGAGACCAGCTTCCTCAGGTATTCATTTAACGGGTCTCCATTGCGTAGGATTTTGTCTGATGGAAGGAAAATCAGTTGCTTTAAGAGGCCTCTTTGATTTCTTTAACAGCTATTCAGTTTGCTGGTCTCCAACATCTAGAGTTAAGTTTTCTATTCCATCTTGCACAGGACTGAAAAGAAAAGGGTGAGAAACAGGGAGAGTCAAATTCCATCACTTAATTAGAACAGACGGATTTTGCATTTGACTATGAATCTGAGCTTTACTCAGAGATGACTAAAAATTAGAATTTATGGTTCAGGGGAAGCGTAAATATTTGGAAATCTTATTCCAGCCCTATTTGGAAGACAATTACAAAAAAGATTCTTGTGAAGGAGGCACTTTCAACAACAGTGACAGCAACATTTTTTGAAGTTGCCTCTTTAATCTGCATCTGACTGTAGCAATTGTTGAATGAAATATTGCTCTTTTGTCCTAGTTTCAGCAGGGACAGAGTTAATTTCCTTCCCAGTAGCTGGTACAGTGCTGTGTTTTGGATTTAGGATGAGAATAGTGTTGATAACGCACCGATGTTTTAGTTGTTGCTAGGTAGTGCTTACACTAGCCAAGGACTTTTCAGCTTCCCACGCTCTACCGACTGAGAAGGCTGCAGGTGCACAAGGAGCTGGGAGGGGGCACAGCCAGGACAGCTGACCCAAACTGGCCAAAGGGACATTCCATACCATGTGACGTCATGCTCAGTACATAAACTGGGGAAAGCTGGCCGGGGGGGCCGCTGCTCGGGGACTCGGAGAGGGGGAGTGAGCGAGCGGTTTTGTGGTGCTCAGTTGCCGACTGAGGTTAAACCACGACACCTTTTCATTTCTTCTCTAAAGAGTGCTAGAAATTGAGCCAGATGGAGAATCAAGTGGCCAGGGAATATGAAAGCTCTGCCTTGAGTTTGAATAGGGCTGCTTGAACACTGTAACCTGCAAGTCTCAGCAGAGCCCCAGGAAGCCTCAAGCCTTCCAGAAGTGTGCTCATAGTCAGACTGAATTTCATCCATGGAGAGGTCCTTTTGTGACATGTTTTGGGTTCCATTTCTGTGGAAGATTCCTTCCCCCTTGCTCTACCTCTAACAAAAACATTTGGGAGTTGGGTAGAAATGAAGGGAAGGTGGGGAGAGGCAAAGCAGAAACTTATAAAAATGTGTCTCTTGCGTCTCTGCATCCCCTTGCTGGGGATGGATAGTTTTTTTGTCTTCTGGTTTTTTTTTGTGGTTTTTTTTTATAGTTCCAAAATACTGCTTTAAAGTCTCATTACTCAAGTTTTTCAGTCCTTTAATTGTTTTTCAAACAGAGAGACCGAAACGTAGTCTGGATAAGGATCTAATTTTTGAGCTGTTTACCTGAAACAAGGCTGGGTGCCTGCCCATCACTGGCTGCAAAGCGTGTAAGTGGCAGGTCTGTTCTCTGTCTTTGCCTCCTTGCTGCTTTTGTTTGATTAACTCAACAGCAGTTGGGTATTAGCTGGATAAAACTAGCACTCCAAATGAACACATTTATTGAGGAACATAGGGTGAATAAAAAATTGAATTCTGAGGCTAAAAGGAATTGGGGTTTTCCTGCAGTGATGGCTAGTCGTTGAGTGAAGAAAACCCCAACAAACCCAAACAAAAAAGCAGATTTCTATGGTATCTGTTCTATATTAACACTTTAGGGACTGATGTTCTAGTAGGTGGTCATTATTTATGTCTCTGGGTAAAGAAACAATTACTAAGGAACATTTAGATATGCATTGGGCTCCATCAAACCAGGCACAGCAGGTTGGTTGGACCAGGTGAACTGGGCTGGTACTGCCATCTCTGCCTTGGCAGAAATGCAAAACTCTCCCAGAGGAGGAGAATTCTTATTTAGGTTGCACTTTGTACATAGCTTTCCAGGAGCAGCACTTTCAGCTTTCCTTTCTGCTGTTGTGCTGTCAACGATCCAGCAGTACAGTCCCTCCCAGGGAAGGATTCCACCATGCACGACTACTGTAAAAGCAAGGCACTTTTAAAACATGAAATAGCAAAAGGTGGATTGCATAGATGATGGAAAAGAACAGCATGAAATCAACAAAGTCTGTTCAAGAAGAGGCAAGAGCTATGAGTGAATCTGATGCGAGCAAGGTTTGTATGTGGAAGGAAGATAGGCGTGTATCAAGAATGTGAGAAGGGATGTTAGGAAGAAAGCAATCTTGTTAATGGAGATTCAAGCTAGAAAACAGGGTACTCAGGTGGGGCTCTGTTCTGCTGACTTCATTTCTTTGGGGTGGCACTGACACAACTGTTTGCTTCAGGGAGGCCTACTGCAGAGACCACTGTGTGCTTTTGTGAGCAAAGGTGAAAGACTGCAGGCTTCATTATGAACTAATGAACATATTGTCAACATCTACTAATGAATGAAAATGGTATATATATAAAAATCAAAAATTTCATATGATGCTTATTCCATAGGCTTATAAAATTAGATAAAACGCTTATATCTGAAGGCTGATGGAGAACCCAAAAAGTAATGGAATGGAGAAAGAAAAGCAGACTCTTTTTCAAAAAAGGGAACATATATATAAACAAATGAATCTAAAAGTACCTTGACAATGATGGAAAAGTGGGGCACTATGAGATTAAGATTCAAATGGAAGTATTATATGTCATGTATCATGGCAAATACAGGATTCCTTCTGTCTTTCTGCAAGTGGCTCCAAGCTCAAACAGGAAAACCAGGAATTCATAGGTAAATGCAAGTCTAAAAGGGCTTGAAAACTCAGCAGAAACAGTTTGGAAACCTGAATCAATCTGCTTAATATAAATCATCAAGTTCTTGATACAGTTTTCTTAGGAGCTAGTGCAATATTTGTCCTCAACCTTAACGGGGAAATACAGTGACTTTTAACTTAAAAGGGCAGATGAAGCTGGTTGTATGGGTAGGCTTCTCTTCAGGAGAACAAATGATCATTTCACAAAGAAAATAGTTGTTACAACTCAGATAATTTTTGTTGATTTTAATTTTTATTAATGGGTAGATTTTTTTCATTTGTGGGGAGTACCTAGTACATAGTAACTGTATAGGAAAATATATGCTATAATATATGGTAACTCAGGCTTTGTCCCATTTGAAATCACAAGGAATGTTCCCATTGATTTCAGCGGCTGCATGATTTGACCCAGCGCCGCAGACATCATTGCCTGGAGGCTGAGTAAATGAGTAAGGGCTCTAAGAAACCTCATTTGAGCAAATAACTCACATAAAGAGGAAATTATTTCTGAGTAAGCAGCAAGCAAGCAGGACGTCAAGCTATCTTGACCCTAATTTGATCTTCCTGACATTCATTATAGTCATCTTTTGGTTAATGCTTTGGCTTGTGTGGTGAGACTGGTATGTGTCTCCCCATATTCGTCGTGGCTGTGGCAGAAATAAGGACTCCTTTCTGACCCCCTGAGGTGGTGAGCAGCTGCAGCCCAGGCAAAAGAAGCTGCTGCTGTCCATGTTTTTCAGGACACTCATTTTCCCCATTAGCAGTAAATGTAACTATTACACCATACAGCTAAAAATTGGAGGATGTCACAGATCTCCAAAACTACGCCCTTCCTCCATGTTATGTGTGAGCTTCTGCTAGACTTATATGTGGTCTTGGACCTTGGCTAAATGACTGTTTAATAATTCAGAGACTTTCAGCTTGACTAACCAAGGAATTATTGCCTTCTATTTTCAGTTCTCTGAGTGAAAACAATCTCTATTAAAGTCAGTGAAAGAAGAGGCTACTTAGAGAAGAGTTTGCAGATTTGGCCTTTAATGATGCTTTGCATACTAAAGGGTAAGCAATAAATTTTTCTCTGAGATCTGTTGAACCCATTCTCCAAACTCCAGTTATATGGGAGGTTGAGCCTTGTGGAACAGGCGTTCAGTGCTAGCCTGGATTTAAGACCGTGAATAAAGAAATTTTTATTTGGACCAACTAAGCCAAACAGCAGAAAATTATTGCAAACTTCCTTTGAATTATTCCTTGTGGATCTTGTTTGTATATTCATCTTGCTCACATGGAAGATTTGTTTCTCTTCCATTATTTTGTTAAAAAACCCAGCAGATTAACAATAGTTGATACTATTTGGATCCTGCCGGACTTGCACTCTTCTGCATGTTGTGTGCTTGTGTACCAGCTCACCGTCAGATTGGGGCTATGGTGGGGTACAAGGTTGCTCTCAATGAGCAGGGACATCCAGGATCTATTTTTTTCATTTGGCTTTAAATCCCTGAAAGTCACAATGTCACCAAACAGAAACTTTCCATGCAGGCAGACAAAAGAAATTTCCAATCAAAATGGTGACAAATTTAGCTTTGTCATCTCCAGAAGTGATCTACTTTCCGTTTAGCACATATATATGCATAAGACAAAACTTTGGTTTACTTGGATATAACAGATCAGACTACACTTGACACTACTTGATATATTGAGACAAATTATGGTCTGGGTGGTGCTCAGGGTACCTGAGGGTTATGAGAGCAGCGGTGAGTCACTGGTAAGGGAAGCTGGCTGCTGAGCAACGAGAATAATGCTTTTTAATTCACAGTCTAATAAAGTAAAGTAAGCTGAGGTGAACGTGCTGTGCAGTCTAGTAGGCTGGCAGGAAAGCAGTGCCTAACACACATCATGAGGTATTGAACAGCTGCCTGCGAGAGATAATATTTCATGGGGACTTTTGGAAGCATTTTTGTTAGTGGCTGGCCCGTACGGCTGCCCCTGCTCTCACTCCTCTCTCCTTTTGGACCTAAGACACACTTGCATAAGCTGCTGCTCCAGCCTGGTAGTGGAAGGAAGGCAAAAATCCTAAAAATGGTTGCAATGCAGATGATTTACATTCTCCGGATTACACTGAGGCAAGCCAGGGCACAGGTACTTATTTTTGTCCTTGTCTTTCTGCTTCCACTTTCCCTCGCTGTGCGCAGCTCATCGCAGAAGTGACACAGCCTGTTGCCGTTGAGCGCTGTACACCATCCCACACGCTTTGGAGATGTGTCCCAGCACATTGCTGAGAAAGGCTGTTGTTCTGGCTCAAAATCACAGCTGGCAGCTGTTATTTGACTACAGAATTTTCCTCTGTATAATGCGAGGTTTGGGACCAGTCATTACTTCGTACTAAACTTGATTTTGTGTGATTCTGTGTGATTTTTTTTTCCAATGGTGAAATAAAAGGATGACTGTTTTAAAACTGGTGCTATTTAAAACCCAAACACTAATAAAAAGGAACAGTATTCTTGATACTAATAATTCTTAAAAAAGTAGACTTTTTGTCTCATTTGAGATGAACATGAAAGCCTGGACCGTTGGAATTTCTCAGCAGCAGTATGGTCCCCCTGCTTCAGCACTAGTTATCCCCACCCAGGAGAAGCAGTGCTAACCCACCAGAGCACCCATTTTGTAAAGATCTTTTCATAACATAATTAGTAGAGCTTGAAATGTAGGAAGAATGAAACCACCAGTTATCCAAATATCTTGGAGAATGATAGACAGGACCATACAATTTTGTAAAAGAAACCCATTTACCATGATTAGATTTAATAATATGTTCAGCAATATTCCATAATGCTATATTTCTGCAGTAACATTCCTTATTATGAAAGATAATAAATTAAGAGCCATGTAAAATATCCCTGTCCAGTCAACTTAAGAAAATAAAGGAATAATTTGAAACACTCATTGCCTATTCTAAGGTTCTTGACTTATTATGATTCTTGGCATCATATAAGGAAGCCTCCAGACCTGGAGTTTTAGCCTGAAAATATGACACTATTATTTTCATTTGTGTTGTTTACACAGGATGATAGGTGGGTAAGGTAATTCAGAGGGCCTTCCCTCTCCCCAGATAACATGTGCTTTTCCTTGGGAACATGCAGTCTCAGGCCATGAGACACTTATTTACACACAAACACTCACACTCATGTTTAATTTAACCACTGTGAGGAGTCCTATTGATTTCAGTGGGACCACACACAGTAGGAAAGTTGAGCATGGGTAAAAACATTTGCAGATTCAGACCAAGGAATCTAGACTATCTGG
The DNA here is from genome assembly GCF_000699105.1 of Pygoscelis adeliae. Taxonomy (NCBI): domain Eukaryota; kingdom Metazoa; phylum Chordata; class Aves; order Sphenisciformes; family Spheniscidae; genus Pygoscelis; species Pygoscelis adeliae. The sequence continues at coordinate 2,918,196 of NW_008824941.1, forward strand.
GCAGACCCATAAAACCAGATAGTTCACTGCAGCGAGGGGCCTAAATTGCATATTACTATAAGTACGAGGAAAGCTGACATTCCATTCTATAAAATATTTCACGTTTTCAAAAATTTGGCATTGTTCCAGGTGGGGCCAAACTCTCAAAGTTTTATAATTTTCTGAGGGGAAAAAAATCAGTTCAGTGTTGGTGTTTTTTATTATTATGTTTTTAGCCATTAAAAGAATAAATAATAATAAAAAGTTTGTTTGAAATAAGATATTACAACACTGAGAATTTCCCCCATTTTCACCAAATATTTTGTTTGAAAAAGAATTGCATGTTCCTCCAAATTTCCTGCTATGGTTACTCAGACTAGCTGTGTGTACTGCACCAAATGACCATAAACAACTTATAGGGAAGATGGGTATGAAAGACTAAAGAAGGACTGTGGTTAATATTTTCAATGGGGGTGTACACACCATACTGTGAAGCATAATTAAGAGGTGCCTGAGAGCTAGATTTTAGATATAGGCATAAAAAGTAGCAATTAACTATCATAAACAGAAAGAGAATTTGAGCCATGTTGGCCCAAGTTGGGGCATCCACCGAGTCCAGTGCTCTCGGAGCCAAAGACCCTTGGACCCACTTAGCACAGCTATAGCATTTCCAGGTCTAGCACTCATTGGGATAACTCTGCACAACACTTTACTGCACAGTGAAGACAAGTTCAGAAGCACCCATGTCCCACTTCAAAAAGAACCTGTGTACTTGGAAGCTCATTTTCCAAAGGGACCCTATCTAAACCCTTGTGATTAAAGTATAGATCCACATCACCGGCCTGTTTTTAAATCCAAAGACTAAGTACCACTTAGCTGTCTGTACATCACTATCAAAATCCCATCTGGTTTTGCTTCTGCTGTATAGACCTATTTAAAATCCTTGCAGTAGTAGTACTTTAGTCCATGTAGCTCATCCTTAAATGTATCTTATTTTTCCTGCTGTGTAGATGCACTCAGTCCAGTCTCAAATTTCCAACATGTTTTCTAGCATTTCTCAGCTGCAGGAGAATGGCCTGGTTAGAGAACGTAGCCCTGGAGAGTGGGGTGCATCCAACTTTGTTTCAGCTCCAGGTGTCCTACTTCTCAGGAAAATGTTCTGTTTGGCAAGTTAGGGGGTGTTTTTTCCTTCAGCTTTTTCCTTCCTTTAATTTCTTGCTTTCCTCTCTTTATCCTAAAGTGCAGACTACTTAATTAATGGAAAGGAAAGATCTGAGGAATTGAGAAACGTTGTCCCCAGATACCCAAAAGCATATGCATAGAGAAACTTGGGCTCAGATTCAATTACCCAAAGAGGGATATGAATGTGGATCTTTGAAATAAATGCCCTAATCATAACACTATAAGGGAGTATTTTTTTCTTCTACCTTTCCCTTCTTTCCCTCCATTTTTCTGTGGAAGGCTTAGCTCCCTAGTTCTACAAAGTTCATGGCTGTGAAACATAAGTGGAGCCAGGAGCTTTGCTCGCCTTGTGAGTTAGAGCTAAACCCACAAAATGTCCTCTGGCTCAGCCTTGTAGAGCATTTCTCTTCTACATGGCTGCTGATTTACTGGGGAGGTGTTTGTGTTATGCACTGTTCCATGAATTGTACAAAGGAATTGCACAAGGCAAGCAGCTATTTTAGATCTGTGAAGGTCAATAAGTCTGAACTTGTAAAGCTAGGTATAACTTACAGTATTGACATATCTGCAACTGAATATTATTACAGTAGTCAAACAAATGCAGCAGGTTGCAGATAGACAAACCAAGCTAACTGTAAATGAGGGGACAAGCTATGGCATTTCCATCTTTAGCATCAAATTCCTTCTCAGGGCTTCTGCTGGTCTTGTGCAGCCAGTAACGCTTCCTGTGCTACTGAGAACTGTGGCCTCCAGGGCCACCACCAGCTGGGACAGAGCAGTGGGAACTCTGACTCTCAGAATAGAAATTCTCTAAAACAACTTGTGAATCTTGTCCCAGGAGCCCAAACCTCACTGAAAATCAGTAGTACTGGCTCCTAAATCTCTCAGAGGCTTTTGAAAATATTCTTAAGTCATGAGATGTGAGATTCTGTAAGGATTTGACTGCTATGTTAACATCTGCTGTAGAATAAAGGCTAAAGCAGATGTGAGAAGTGGGAGGGTAATGAATAAGGCAGTTTTAAAAGGGTTTAAAAACAGCTGAAGTAGCCTGCAGTTTTATGGACCTAGTGTTTCTATTCTACCAATAGGAAACTGCTGAGCCACCTTCCTAGGTAAATGTTTTATCCAGCTCCAGTGGTAATCATCTCCTTGAATATGGACTGTCCAGCATTTGCTTTTCTCAACATTTCTAGTGTTTTTTTTTCCTTTAAGGAAAAAAAATCTTTAATAATTGGAACCTTACTGTTGTGGAAAAGCAATTCACAGTAGCTATTTTTCTCAGATGGAACAAATACTCCTTAAAAAAAGGGATGAATCTTTTCTTTTACAATTGCTCCTTTAATAAACTATTTGTTTAAAGCATATTTTTGTCCTTCTCAGTGGTGAAGCTTGTTCCTTATTTAAAGCAGAATGACAGGGCTCTTCTACTGTTTGGAAAGGCACTGAAGCTGGTACTCCAGAACAGAGCCACCCATTCTTCTTCTGGGAGCTAATTGATTAGCCTTAGAGCTACAGATCTGTACTGAGGGACTCAAATAAGACCGCGTCTTTCTTTTTGAACTACTTATTTCCCCGGGCTGTCTGTATTAGACATGTCCAGGTGGTCTCAAATTATTTACAACTGCAGGAACCTCTGTGGTCACAGGATTATCTGGATGGGGAAGCACATTTGAAAGTCAGTATTTCTCTTCTCAGAAAACAGGACAATCTTTGTTAATGCATATTATCATTTGGAATACTTTAATACTAACCTAAGAGGACCTAAATATATAAATCTCACTTTGCAGTCTTTTGAGAGTAGTGATTTCCTTTAAAAGAAAATAATTAAAAAAAAAAAAGAGAGAAGAAGGACCTTGGATATATTCCATATTTTATTAATTTTTGATGATGTGCATCTACCCAGTAAGAAGAGGAATTGAATGTTATGTCTTCTGATCAGCCTACTCATTAACTGTCAGTTCAGGTGTTGAACTTTATTTGTAAAAGTCTGAGCTGTGTATTTATAAACAATGCACTATAATGACTTTCCTACAACACTTAACACTACTCCTGTTTCTCCACAGAGGAGAAGCACAAGTTTTAAAGAACAGTAAGTGCCTAAGAGTGTCCATTCTCCAACAGAGCTGCTCACATCGAGGGCCTAGCTTTCCTGCTGTTCCTGGTTTTTTTGGTCTTTGCCTTCATTTTCACAACGAAACCAGAGTTTTAGCCCATAGCGATCAACATAATTGACTTTTTCAGTTTTAGCGATTATTTCTCTTCAGAGTGTCTTCAGGGTTATTCTTAGGTCTATCTTTTAGGCTGCTGGCATCTGTTCAGCCTGGCAGCCAGATGAACGTTTTAAGAGGAAATCTGACAGTCTGCATATATCTCCTGTATACTAGTGCCAAGAGAGTCACTATTTTAAATATCTATAGAAATGTGTATGCATACATTTATAAAATATGGTAGCCAGGTTATAGACTTGCTTCAGTTTTTAATTTCACAGTTTGTTTTTTTTGAATCATAGAATCGTATAAATTAGGGATGGAAAAGTTGTATTAGGTCATTTAGTCTATCCCACTGCCAAAGTGGGATTGTTCCCTGCAGTATATTTTCCAGTGTTTTATCCAGTACTTTTCCATTCTCTGGGTTGGGCTTACACTTCAGCTTTTTATTCAGTTAAGCTTATGTGTTGACATTTTAAGTATTTTTCTCTGGAATCCACTGAATTCTGTTACCACTCTGTGGCGATAACAACAATGATGCCTGTTGCTGCTTTTCAGTTGTATGAGAAGCTAACTAAAGTTATTAACCTATGGCTATGTTAGAAATGAGCCATTCTCTCATCTAACATGAGAAACATTGTAAATTTACCCGTCAATGGGTAAAGCTGTGGAATGTATTTTTGAATTGCTAACAACACATAAGCTGTTTGTTTGCTATTTTCATCTAGCTGGCATAAGTTCTTCCTCTTCCTTGGCTATGAGTCATATATGAGGTGTATATTTCCTTGGGTCTCTCTTTAACTCATTAACATTTCTTATTCTGTCACTCACTACCTAAATAGCACTTCATTAATATAAATCAATAATCTTTCCAAGAGTAGGCAAAGTTTTGCTATCTCCACATATACCAAGCACGTGAAAACTTTTTTCTCTGTGGCAATGATAAATGGAAAACATAGTCAGGAGAGGTCCTATGATGGTAGAACCAATACAAAGAAGCTTATGTTCACTAAAAGGCAGAGATCATTGCTACATGCCAGATCCACACTTGGCACCCCTTGCGAACAAGGGTCAGGCTGTGCTGGCACGGTGGTATCTGTGTCTCATGCAGTTGAAGAATTTCCATGGTATTTATCCCCACCGGTGCTCAGCATCTGTGCCTGCAGTCCTGGAGTAGGACAGAGAATTGGGTTCACAGGAGACTGAACAGCGAGGGGCTTCCGTGTAGTGCATCACCTCATCCACTGCGAGCAGGCTTGATGTTCCCCTCTTGGTGCCAGCAAGCGCAACAGCTCTGTCCTAAGACAGATCATGTCTGTCATATGACCTGATGTACATGTGTGCTCCCTCTAATTATGTCACACAGCATGTAGGGTCTCATGCACGGATGTGCAGAAAACGGAAAAGTCTGCAGAGCTATGTTAATTTGGGTCAAAATGAGAGTGTAACTGCAGTGATTAGCAGTTTTTTAGCCTTTCCGACAAAGACTTTTGAATATGATATTCCCCTACACTGATTTCCAGCAGAAATAAATATAAAAAATCTTCATATAGCAGTCTTATAGCAACCAACCTCCCCGTTAATGAGATGTTAACCCTCATTGCTTTTAAAATGCAGTGGTTTCTGAACAGAGAGGCTCTGTGGGATTTAATTAGAGTGAGTTAACCTTTTCCCACTAAAATTGTGGCCCTACATGCTTTTCATTTTGAGCTTGCTTGTTGCATCTCCGTCTCAAACAAACCTCACTGATGCATTAGTTAATGGTTGAAAAATGCTGTGAGGATGTAAGGGACTAGGAAGCAGAGTATTGTCATTAATACACAGAATTGCTAGTCAGGAGACCTGGGTTCCCTCCCAGCTGTATTGCTGATTTCCTGTAGCTGTGTGTGAAGATGTCATGCCAATAAAGTCCGACTGAACTGTGCATGACCTGACCATGTCAGCTACAGCCAGCCAAAGTATTCAGAACTGCTTGCTACAGTTTTAGGCACCTCTGTTTAGTGGAATAATTTGAAAACTTTGCTTTACCTTCCTATTACACTGTTTCTGATAAAATTTTCTTATGATTTATAACACCAGAATTGGCACGAGCATTGAGATTCTATTTCCCTCTGTTTCTTGAGCTATGAAATGAGAGTGATGAATGTTTTTGTGTCTTACCAGGATTAAAAAACAGTTTGTCTTAATTCTTTAATGCCTTTGAAACAAAAAGTGCTGGGAAAGTGCAAAGCAGATTGTAAAATCCTGTGTTTTTCCCATCTCACTTTGTCTCTCACACACAACCTGTGCATTCATGAAGATGAAATCCACCTCTGTAAGACACTGTGGCTCTGCTTGTTTAACACGTTTCCTGGCTTCAGTTGGAAAAATGACTTGTGAATAGGGTTAGGCTTCACCCACTGAAATTTCTTTGGCAGGTGACAGCATATGAGATCATTTTACAGAGCTCTAATCACCATTAAATCCTTCACCGATACCAGTCTAGCGAGTCAAGACAGAGCCTATATGACCCAGTGCAAAGGAAACTACTAGTAAACCTACCAGCCGTCTTGGTTAAGCCCCCCAAATCCTGTGCCAGGATATTTACAGAGCAGATAAATTTTAATTTATTTCATTTTTTCTGAGCCTACAATGTATAATTCTTCCATAAGAAATTTATCACTTCTCTTCATATTTTCTGGGGTAAAAGCTAGGGAGCCTGAAGGGTTCATGTCAGCCCCAACATGACTTGACTGAACTGTCTTAATCTGCGGACCAATTTGCTCTACAGGCCCCTAAGGAAGGAACTTGTTGATTTTGGCAGTGTTTACCTTTCCTACAAACAAATTCATCGTTTTCCAGACCGGCTGGCTCTTAAAAATCACTTGAGAGCTGAGGAAAAAAAAAAAAATCTGCCCCAGGCTGCATCAGTATTCTTTTTCCTGTGTTCTGGGGAAAGCTTTTGTGTTCTCCACAGCTGCTTGAGGATAATCCTTAGAGTCAAGATTATTCACAGAGTCAATAGAAATGCCTGTAAAGTTCTCTGAGTTTAGTTTCCTTCAGTGGGGGGAGTGAAAGCCCCTGTCAGAAAAAAAGGAGAAAAAGAAAGATTCTTGACTGTGTTAACTGTATTCTCAACTACACTTGTGAAGAGAGGAAATAACAGAGCTGACTTGAGCCTGCTTGCCTTTCACTTTTGGGAACTACATGTTGTGTTCTTAATTTTTTTCATTTATATAGATTGCACACCAATAATTTTTGGTGTGACTGATAAGTATCTGCTTTTAGATATTATATATCAGGAATTAAATCCCCTGTTTCTAACCTAAACATAGTAGCCTCAAGGTTTTAATTATTCACACATATATCACATAAAGTGATGAGAGCCATGTAATAGATTGCAGAGCCATATCATTCACCTCTGACTGCCTGAATTACACTTTCTCACTAGTTTGTCTCCACCAGAACCAATTACTTAGCGTTCAGATTTTTAGCTGTTTCTAACATACACTATTATTAAAAAAAAATCAAAATCACATTTTTGAAGAAAAAATCTTCCATCTTCTTCCACCACCTTGAGGTTCAGGTATTCTCCTGGCACGTGTGTGCTCTAATCAGTTAGTCTAAAGAAATTGACCCTCACCTCTTACGTGAAGATGGCAATCACTAGACTTTAAGACAGTTTTTTCTGCTTCCTTTACAATTCTGAAAAACAACGAGTAATCTCATGCTGTTCCTTCAAAGAAAAAATACTAAGTTTAGAAGAGGATGGCAGGCTCTGCATCTCACAAAGACAGAAACCCACCCCTCAGTTCCTCTTGGAGAGCAGCAGCTCCAGGCTGCTCCCTGCTGAGCTGGCTGTTTTGGGTCCCATTTTGAGGTGCTAACCCTCTCTTTGGGGAACACTGGCACCTAAATCAGATTCCATGCTGCAGACCAGTCACCTAAAACTTTTGGTACTCTAACTCTGTCATTGGATATAACCCAAAGTCATTAAATTGAAACTATTAAGTCACGTTTAGAGGTTACTAACATTTATTAGCTAAAGCTTTATTACCCCTTCGATGTCTATATAGTTAGACTCAATGAACCTAAGTACCTAGTTTTACATTCTTTAGTGTGCAGGCTGCATTTTCCTACATTTTTCCTAATAATACCTCTCACTGAGGAGCCTGCTGCTGCTGCTGCCAGTAGATGTTAGTGGGGAGGGGACACTCCTGCTAACCCTACCAAAATTAAAACAGAGGGACCATATGACCTTTGTGCATAAAACCTAAAGGAGGTGAAAGCTAAGAGGAGCAGACAGGCCTTTTTTTGCCCCACATGCTCATAACAAAAGGTTTTCGTAGGATTGATGAATACCTGGAGTTTGCTGGCATGATTTAAGCAACTGTAGCTAGATGTCCGCCTTACCCTTTGCTGATGAGTCCTGTCCACACATCATATGCTGCAAAAGGCACACTTGTACCTTGGCCACCCTAGTGCACAGTTTGGTGTACAGCGCAGACTGTTTGCTGGAAGTATATTAATGCTAACATGCTAGGTTGAAGGATGGGTCTCATTTGCCACAGGCAAGGTCACAACTCAGCAGAGCTCACCAGCTGGTATCCATCAGCACTTGGAGAGACCTGGTACTGGTCTCCTTTCCTGCAGCTTTACCCTCTGATGTATTTATAGGCCACAGCTATATCCTCTCTCAGCAGTGATTTCTGATGACTTAATTGTATTCTTATGTTTGCAGTTTCTTGCTACTGTTCTTTCATTCCTTTATAATGTCAGTGAAAATAACACATTCGGACAGAAGCTGAGTGTTTACTTTGATATAAATTCTTGTTCCTCCAAAAAGCTGAAATTTATTTAGATATAAGAAATTAAGCAGACTTCAATCAAAATGTTGAAGATGTGAAAGGGTAGATGGGAGACTCTGGTTCAAAATCTACTGCTTCATGACCCACAAAGGCAGAAATTCCCTCTTAAATCCATTGAATATTTGTGGTAGAAAGAAGGTAGCTAATACATTGCTGCTCTATGCCCATACCAGCTACTTATGCTGATGGCTGACTGCATGACCCATCTCTAAGAGGAACAGCCATAGTTACAAAGTTCAGAGGTGCAGCAGGTAGAAGCAGTGCTAGGAAGTATGTCACCCTCACCCTCTCAAAAGGTGTTAGCAATTTAACTTAATGGATTGTGTCATGTATCACTCACAATTTGGGTGGCTTCCCACTGCCTCTGCTTGTCTGGCAACCACCTTGCTGGAACATGTACATGGTTTTACTCATTTCTGGAACTTCATCTAGCTGCCCAGGTTTTCAATCCTTTTCTGCCTACCCAATCCATTGTTAATGTCTAGTATCCATTGTTAAAGTATTCTCAAAACCCATTAAAAAACAAGGTCTTTGTTTAGCTTATTCAGGAAGATAGCGTGGAAACCCAGTGGAACCACTTGTGATTACAGAGTTACAAGGAGCTTGTGGATGTTACCCACATTACTATGGCTGATCATTTGTGTATGAGTGCATATGGACTCTCAGGAGCTTCAAAGCCTGTAATCTGCTCACGTGCAAGGTCTATCTGACCTGAGATCCCATTTCTGAAAGTGGTCTGTAGTGAATGCTTAAATAGGAGTATGGGAAGGACGGCATAAGGGGTGTGATCCTTCCTTTTTCTCATTTTTCTGGATGATCTGTCAGGACTTCTGGAGCACTCTTTTCTTTATATATATTAATTCCTTTCCAGAAGTACATATTAGTGAAAGGACTTATGTTTCAAACCCATGTGCTTCTGCTTTGAGCAATGCCATGAAGAACTGTGTCCTTGGCCAATCTGGTGTAGTCATCTGGCTGTGCTTCTGAGCAGCACTGTGCAGCCACACGTCACTAAATAGGCATAGCTGGATATCTGCTGAATGATGCTAGTTGTGATCAGACATACATCTTTGTGTGGTTGCATTTATATCAAGTAATAACACTACTGCCCTCCTTATCTTATTATTTCTGGGATAAGGTAGTCTTTTCCAAATAAGAAGGTGAACTGCTTCTGTGAACAGTTCTGAAATAATTTCAGCCACGAGGAGTCCAGTCAGCAAAGATCTATTTAGTCTGATTTTATTCATTTTGACTGAGGTAGGTTAGTGTGGTCATGACGGTGTGATCAGACAGTCATTTCAGCCAGCAGTCCATGGGGCTGACAAGCAATTGTGGGGTGGAACTGGAGAGAGTAGCCTCTCTGGTCAGCAGGATTTCCACAGGCTTTCTGTCATTTGCTTCCCTTTCTTTTCCTCCTCAATCTGCTGTTTTCTGCCACCTGATTTATCTCTGTCAGCTGAGACTATACTCTTCTGTGAATTAAATGGTTTCACCAGATTACCTTTTTTCATACTCCATTCTTCAGATTTCCTCATCTGTTTACCACATTCCCTCCAGAAAACTGCTACCCTGTCTATTTTAAACCTATTCTCCAAATGTTTCTCTCCTTCCGTATTTGTGGGATTAATGCTATTTGGCATATGCTAGGCATCAGGCTGAATCACCACCACCACTTGCCACAAACAAACAGGTATTACCACAAATCAGTCATCCCTAGTCAGTGCCAGTCCCCTATAACCACAGTTAAATTGCACAGAAGACCCCAAGAGGAATCACAGGTCATTAGGACTATTTTGAAATTGAGTGGTTTTAAATATTTCCATAAGGATGCGCAGCTATTCATCTGTGTGGCAGCAGACCTCTCCAGCTGCAGTCCAACATGCTGTTCCAACCACAGCTCAGCTGCCTTCAGATACTGAAGTCTCCATGTCTCTGGGGCTTCACCATCCCCATACCTGGTTATACTGTTTCTCGGGCTCTGCCAGTGTGTTTGCTCTCCAAGCTGGTTCTGTAAATAGCACCACCACTTTTAAACGTGGTTAGGCTAAGCAAGATCATTTTGGCAGGTTAGGAAGTGACTGCACAGGGATGTTTGTCTTCCCTCAGCGTGCTGGGGAAGAGCAGCTGAAGAGGCAGCAACCTCTTTGAATGACTTAGCTGCAGCTTGAACAGCACATCCACATGCACCACCCACCATCAGTAACCACACTGGAGTCTACAGGGCCCCACGACTACACGTGACATGGGCTTGAAGCGTGACTGTGCCTGTACCTACCCAGGAAAACAGCTAAACCAGAGTGTGCCTGCTTTCTCAAACCAGCAATAGCCTGTTTGCTATAAGGGCTAGACCTTGCCAGATGTGTCTGCAGAGACACTCTGGCAGCTTTTGAATATGGTTTTGATATAGACAGCTATTAGCAGCTGCCCAGAAAACATTTTTTAAAAGTCAGGTATTAGATAATTCTGGCAGAGTTTTAGTAATGTAGAGGAAAAATATACCACTTGAATATACCAAAAAAAGTTGGCAAATGAAGGCTAAATTAATTTCTGAAAATGTAGAGTCAAAGGCACAGACAATTAGCAATATCCATGCACAGGTTGTCATAACTTGTTTTCACCTCTATATTGTTTTTGCCTTTCCTGTAGGAAAAACTGCCTTCAGGACCCAGTGTGCTTAAAATTTTCCACTGTTCAGTGGTCTACAGTTTCAAATCATCACATTTTAATAAGTTTGGAATGAATTTTCTAGAAGTGATGACACAAACTAGCCATGAGTTGTATATTAATTAAATAAAACTTTCATTTGAAATAGGAAAAGCTTATATTTGTTTCCCAAATTATTAAATTAAATGTCTACTAGATCCACAAAGTAAAATTTTTTCCTAATATTTAGATCCAAAGTCTTCCATGATACTTTTAATTCAGCATCAGGAACCAATGCATAATGTTTAGGAAATGCAAGCACAAATAACTTCGGGGTGTTTCACTAATAATAGGATACTTGTTTTATACAAAATTAATTTTTCCTTTAACCAAAGAAAAAATGTTTACCAATAAAATATTTGGATCAAACCAAACAAATGGATTTATCAGGGTAGAGCAAATGTTACAAGAATATCCATGACCATAAGGCCTGTATTTTCAGGTTTATATTTAAGCATCCTTTGTAGTTTTGAACTGAGAAAGAGGCTGAAACCTAAGCACTGAGCATAGGTTTTTGAGAAACACTCTTACAATGTTTCAACAGGGTTCCAAGAAATGAAGATGGCCATTTCACTTCTGAAAGCTTGGTTTATAGCCTCTGGCCAGGGATGTGGACACCAAAACGCTGACTGTTGCAAAGCCTAGTATCTGCATCTAGGTTCTTCCAAAAAAGTCCTGGTGATAATGCTGAGGATATGCAATACTTGGGCAGAACTCTATGCCTAAAACAGAGCTGTGAGCAGGAGCACTTAATTTAATAACAAAGAAACACTAATGAGTGAGGTGTTTTACGTACTAGTTCTTCCTCTCCCTGAATTTTAGGACTTTTGCTGAGAACTATGAAATACAGTGTCTTCTTTCATGCGAGGAATTCACAGCGAGGAAGCTTCTCCTGCATGTCAGCATCTGTAAATTTTCTTTTGAAAATGCAACCGAGATCATGCTTTTTCTTTTTAATAATAGAATAGAGGAGGTGGAAAGAGTAATTTAGCCATTAGCCCTCCAACAGAGGAGGAAATGCTCTTGGTTTACCCAGTGACTCAGGGTTGGATCAGCACTGGGATAGAGGATTCAGTCAGCCATGCCGATGAGTGTTTAAACTCACATGTCCTAGGAAAATGTTATGACCTCTAGCATCTTTGATGCTAGACTAGTAAATTCTGTTCCACTCCTGACTAAGGAATCAAACTTTTACTGAGGTTTCAGGATATGATCATAGAGGTGACTATCGTGACTTAGAAGTTGGAAAATCACTTTCACGCTGTTAAAACCTGGTGTAATTCTTTGGGTAGTTTGTTGAAATTGTTCCACCTAGAAACACTAGAAAATCTGCCTCAGAACAGCATAGAGTGGCTGGGGAAGTAAGATGTATCAAAACTAAAATAGTTCTGAGAAGGAGATTCCACTGAAGCCCAGGAGTTATGGTGGGTGGTTAGGGCAGTGCCATGAATGGGAAAAGTCCTGGTTCAGATGGATATACACTGAAGATAACTGTTCGTATCAGGCAGATCAGGGACTTGTAGCTGAGCCTCCCACACTTTTAGACCTCCTTCTTTCACTGATGTCAGGTGTTGAAAAGAAAACGTATATCTACCACAATCCTGTATTTTAGGAAAAATGTTCATAGAGTTTTTTAACTCTAATGTGGAACACAAAGGAATTTAACGTTTCACATTTGCTGCAAGTGGAATTGCCATCCTCCATTCAGTTCTTTTTTGTATGTCCTTTCACTCCTTACCACATCAGAACATTTTTAGGAGCTATATTTCTAAATTACCGTTGTCATGCTTTTTCCCCAGGCGTCTGAACCAAGCAGAGGTGGAAGGAAGTGGGAAGAATACCACCTGGGAAACTTTAAGGGTTGAGAGACCACAGATTTCCCAGATGCATACAAAACCTCAAGTTGTATTCATGAACTGTTGTAAGCATGGCCTGAGGGTCAGGAACACATCAAACCAAGGTTTTATTCAAGTGGTTTTGAGGTTTGAGGTAAATGTTGCACTGCTCTGGTAGCATCCTGAGGGGTGGAGTGCGGGTAAACTGTGAGCAGGATTTATTTGCTCAAAGTGTATTAGTATATTCCTGAACAGGGAAATGATTATAGGGCAACTTTACAGTAGGAATAAATGTTTTTCTATCTTATAAATGCATATGTCAATGGAATATTTGTTGTTATTAGCATCAAGGCATAGAGAATAATAAGAAAAGAAGGACAAGATCATATTATGGGTTTCTATTTCCTACTAATCTGGTGTAAATAAAGTGTCATGAATTATTTACATAGCAAACAAAGAGTTGTAAAGGCTTAGAGGGAAATGAGTTAATTCACTACTCACATAATTTAAACTCTATTATCTAGAAGCTAATTTGAGACCACCCATTTTTTCATTGTGGTTTAGAGAGATTAAAAAATCTTAAGAAATTGTTTAAATAACCCAATAATTATTCTGTTTTGGCCCTTGTATTTAGCTTTGTATAAGAACTCTTACTGATAGCCTCCAGCCTCTGCTAATCAGAATAATTTAAAAAGTCATAGCAGGGTAAGTGAATACCTATAAGTAGTAGAACTGTATGGTGACTAATCACCCAAGTATATTATTTGTATGGCAGACATAAAATTTGTTTTTTAAATTAATATAGTGTTTTAATTATAACAGGAAGAAAAATTTTATTTAGAGCAGATAATTCTTTCATCTACATATTTATTTGCTTTCCATATAACTTTCTGTGTACCTTCTGGTCTAGAAGCTACATAGAGGAGGTTGAAAATTTTTTAATGCAAAATTTTCCAAGTAGAAAATGAGATTTAGTTGAAAAAAATATATTTTTTTTTCCTGGAATTTAAAAAAAATATTTTCTAATGAAAATGTAAAAATAAATGTTTTACCTATTCAGTTTCATGTGGAAATTTTAAAGTACTTCTGGTTTCAAAAATTACAGGATGACATTACCACTCCAGAAACACCTTGATGGATATATCCTATTAGCATTGTCTATTTTTTTTTTCTGGGATGAGAAGACTAGGTTACGTTAACGTCTCATATCTCTCCTGTGAGCAAATAAGTGCATCCAAGACTCTTTCTCTACCTCTTCTTTCTAGCTGGTTGCTCCAGGTTTTTCCCATCTTGCTGTGATTTTTTTTTTTTTTTAAATCTAAAAAGTACGTTGGGGTCCTCAAATGAAAGGTTTTATGTAAAAGAAAAAGATTATTGCTATCAAGACATTATTAGATTAAAAAGAAGTTCTTTCCTTTTTGATAATCTCTTCCTTCCTTCCTTAATACAGTTTTTATGGCATCACAAATAGGCCTGGAGGTCACAGTGTGATTAATCCAAGACTAGGACTTTGAACTGTTTTTGAAAACTAAGAAGCTTGGTAGCTTTTTAACACCTCCTTATTTTTCCACATGCCCCAGCACATCTTAGCTTTGGAGCTATGCAATAAAGAATCCTCTTAATGAACTTTGGAACTTATATCTAAGCAGTTCCTTTCTTTTTTTTCTCTCTCTTTTCTTTTTTCTTTTTTTTCTGCCAGAAGTCTAATCTTATCATGCTAACGGCATGGGATGTTCTACAGTTTTTACAACACACCTACAAATGCAATCAAATCTCGATACCCTTGTTCTCTGCACCGACAGTCTTTTCTTCTGCTCTTCCCCCCAACTGCACACCCCGCGTGGCCCCCGGCTTGCTGTTGACATCCCTGGTGCTCAGATCACACCTGGGACCGTCTCACCGACCCCTTTCAAGATTTCTGGGGAGAGATGAAAACACGTTTGTCCCTTGAGTGAAACAGGAAGTTCAGCAAGTCAAAACATTGTCTCTGCAGATCTGGTTGGGGTTATCCATTTGTCAGGAGTGCGTGTTTTTACCTGTATCAGCATTAAGGCAGGCAGGAGGTCTAACGCATCCGACCACAGTGTTGCGATAAAGGAAGGGAAGCGGAACTTGCCAGCAGCATACCTCAGCCAGGAGATGAAATGGGTGAGCTCCTGCAGCACACAGGAGCAGGTATGTTAGCTAGGGCTGTGCAACGCTTAACGCTTTCAGGGTAAAAGCAGAAAAATACATTTTAAATGGCAAGCAAATAATGGCAGGACTAAAGAATAAAATGGCTGACGATCACCTTGTTTAGAGCTGCCTCTAAGTCCTCTCACAGTACTGTTGCCTATCAACTCTCATGACTGGTTTTCAGTTTTTTCCCCCACTTTTTGTGCTGTTGACACCTGCTGACAGATACTGGAGCAAAGTGTGGTGCTATGAAATGTCATTTAATTTAACGGAGAAAATTTATCCATGTCCATATACAGTTAAGAAAGAAACCAAATATGAGCCTTGCAGTCCGTAGGGATATGACTTTGGGCCAGACTGAGTATTTTGGCATAAACACTACAAATCTTTTAAAAAATAATATCCTTTGGCTTTTGCACTTCCATTATATTAAACTGATTTTCTTTACTCACAGTGGGATTTCAAATTAATTTGTAATTATACACACCGTGAGGGGATGAGAAAGAAATGACCTAATTATAGACCAAAAGGATGCCCTACAGCTATCATCCAATTACCCCAACCATCTGAGCTCTTAAGCAAAATGATGCACTTAATCCTCTCTTGGTCACATCTAGTTGTAATTTGCCACTGAAAGCTATAATTTCACTTTAAATATTCATTTACATAATATAAAACTCTGTACTGATGTTACTTAGAATGGAAACAGATAATGAGAATGGGTCACAGTCACAGATATCCTTCTAGACTTTGGTCTTCCCCACACACTCTGTGACCATTGGGTGAGGGAGACAATCATGGCTTCTCTGCTGTGTTCCCCAAATGGTACTAATTAGCTACAATTAGGCAGATAGAAAGCTTTTAAACTAATGGAAAAACCAAAAATGTCCACTAACAAGTACAACTTATCTCCCAATTTCAACCTTCCCTTTCAGCAGGGGATGAAGAGTTCATCAAGAGCTACAGTTAACATGTGAGTTAAGAAGCAGCTTTCTAATTGAACAAATTTTTACCTCTGCCTTTCATGCAATATACTCATTTTATATTAATAATATTTTCACTAAAATCTTGCAGTAGATTAGTGCAAAAGAATAATTAAGACAAAGAAAGGGGTATGACACAGAAGAGGTCAATTCTCTATAAAGCATCTGTTTTTTTGGTTCATTGACAGTCGCATAAACTATTTACACATTAACCCAAAATATCTTTTCTTCTCAGGTTTTTGGCAAATTAAAAAACCAAAACCAAACTGTAAGTGAAATTCTTGCAGAAACTATTGTATTAAAAGAAAAGGCAACTAGATAGCAATGAGATGGTGTATAACGTGGGATGGGGTGAAAAAAAATTCACTAACTGGAAGAGGAGGAAAAGCTAGTACTCTCTCAGTTCAGTAATGAGGGCATTCACATAAAGTTTGAGTGAGTTATACTCAAATACTTCTTTCTCCTCACTCCTACAAAAACAGTGAGTTTTGAGGATGTCTTTCAGTCCCTGTGTGGAAGTTGCTTCTATAGAAACAAAAATGCTGATTGTACCAAAGAATAAAGCCAAGCAGTCTCTTGGTCAAGTGAATTTTCAAGCTATTGTATGTACATTATTTTTCTGCTCCATTAGTTTTTTGTATGAAACAAATTGGCTGCAGTGGGTGAGAAACAGAGAAATTTACTCTTGAAAACAGGTTGGTATTCAGATGAAGGAGATGGAGCTAGTTTCAAGCATCAACTTAGTGCAATACATGAGATTTTGGTCATCTGAGTGTGTAACTCCTGGGATATACTGAGTAAAAGGAGGCAACTGCCTTTTCTTAATTTTCTAAAATGATGATTTAGACCACTTGTGAATCTGTCCTGAAAAAGTATATTAGAAAAAAAGTATATCAGAAATACCAAAATGGATTGTTTGATATCTTCATCTTCTAATTTTGTTTTGTTTCAGGCACTTATCATTAAGAAATGCTTCACTGTTGATTTTTTTTTTTGGGGGGGGAATGGCTTTTAATAATCATACTGACTACTTTAACAATGCTTCCTCTGAATAATGCTTGTCTGTTTGTAGACACACAGTTTGTACTTATCACTGTTTTACTTCGCAGACTAGAAACACATACTTTTTGTATCTGAGTGGACAGAAGACACAGAGTTATGCTTAGGTATTTATTTGCTTTGCAGCTATTGTGTTTGCAAATTATTTTGATCAACACCAAGGATTTAACAAGTGTCAGGTTAAAACTGACCTGTCGGCTGGCAGACCTTGTGTACAGTTAATATCTTAGCAGTTGTTTGCAATCAGTGCCTTACCCTTTGTTTTTGGACTGCTCTTGGTACAATTGTCTGGTTAAAAGTTTGGGTTATTCCTCTGGTGGAAAGATTGATGGTGGAGTCATCTCTCTTTGAAACGTCTGTTTATAAGAAAGTTCAAAGCTCTGTTTCTTTAAACAAAGGTGAAATCAAATAGCGCAATCTAGTTTCCCACCTCCCAGCATGCAGGTACTTTCCAGACAACCCCTTTCAGTGTCTCTCCATAGATGCAGAGAGGTGCATCCAGCCAACGTGACTGTCCTCTCCCTAGCAGAGACGAGGACCATGTTTTCAGGCAACAAGCAGAAAGCAAACATCCGTGTGCCTCTCCTGGCCTGTCTTCAGCCAGCAGGCAGAGCTGAGACTCCTGCCCAGGCCAGGACAGAGCAGGGCTCCTGCAGGGGTGCAGAGCAGGGAGGGGTTTCCAAAACTCCTGTCTACTTCTCAGGGATCCAAAGTTGAATTGCTCTAGTTTATGCTCTGCTGGAACTTCTTTCATGAAGGACTTCAGAGCTGTCTCGTTGTTTCCCAACCTAAGATTTTTAGGGAAGAGTAAGATTAGGAAGGAGAAAGAATACTTTTGCTACAGGAAGCACCACAGCTGGAAGAAAACACAATCTTTTAGGCATGCAAACTCTTCCTCAGCAACTTGTTCACCCTATAAACCCTATATATCCCTGGGCCATTGTGGCTACAACCACATCCATTTTACACATACTCTCATGGCCAAAACAATATTTAGTGAAGAGAATTAAAATTACTGCTGGCTCTGGCTTTGTTTTGGCTGAAAATATGTGTCTGTGTTTTGAATTTTTTAGACTGAAGTTACAGAACTCCCTTATAGATGTAGCTAAAAATATGACAGATGGTTACCTTTAATGTACAATGGTGGTTACTTGTAGGAGTTTAAACTCGAATCCAGGCTAGCAGAGTTCATCACTTTTGTTCAGAGCTGAAACTTCTGGTTTTCATTAGAAGATTCTCTCACTCTCACTACAATAGCATTTCCTCCATAATTTGCTGAATTTAGCTATGCTTTATTGCTTTTGTAATGCATTGCTCCTATAAGAACATATTTCTGTGTTTGGGCTTGAAGAAAATTACTTTCCCGAGTAATATCTTGTCACTACTGTTAGAATAGTGGACTAATTTTAAGTCCGACAAAAGAAGTAACACGAAACCCACATGTCAGGTGTACAAACATCTGAATGAACCCTGAACAATGTTGTACTACCAATTGTTTTATCATGTGCAGCAGTCATAGTCTTACACTGTTGAGGGAAAAAAGCCTATTTTTCTAGTAGGAAGATATTTTACCAGTAAAATAAGGCCCACCACCCCCTGCTGAGCTTAGTCCCTGCTGTTCACAGGCATGACTCACGCATCTTTCACTACATTGCTGCAGTTCCCTCAGGAGCTCGCAGTGATATTACAAAAGCTCTTCCAAGGAAGTGCTGTATTGACCCTGAGCTCCACGGAAGTGATAGCATTACTTCTCGAGTCTTGTGGTTGTTTGGTGACTTCTCCAGTCTCTCTGTGCTTCCAGGAGTGCAACCCTGCACAGGAGCAACTCTTCCAAACTGCTGAGTTTGGAACGAGGTGGCTCTGCTAATTGCAGATAATGGCCATTCACTCATTACAAGACATCTGTGAGTGTTTTGTAGATCACTTCCAATTAGAAGTCTTATGCTCATTGGTTAGGAAAAAAAATGTTTGACAGAAGCTCCTAGGAAGTAAATATTTCCCTAAGGAACAATGTGTTATCTCAAGAAGGAAGACCTACCTTAAGATTTTTGGAGGGACTGATTAAAAGCAGCAGTTTTTTGATCATGGTGTTTTTGACAAGAAATTTACCAGTTTACTGGCTCTTCTTTAGGAGTTAAGAAAACAAACTCCTATTTATAATTCTCATCCTCTTAAGATCTTCAATTTAGCAAAAGTATCTGACGTGGCAGATTTAATCATCTTTCTGCCAATTAAGAGACAGACTTTCCCAAAGGCAGTGTCTTAATTTTACCTTAATCTTCTAATTATATTGTGTGTATGTGTCTCTGTGTAAATTTTGACTCTGAAGATAACTTCTCAAGTACTCTGTTCCTTGAGAGAAAGATCTAATGCCTTGGGGGTCTTGATATCTAATTACTGAGAACTTTCCCATCTCTGCATTGTCTAGACTGCAGTTAGGCACAAAGCTGCATCTTACACCAAAAACCCTGGAGATCCCCAGATAAATACACTACTTTGACTAGCCTAGTTTAGAGGAAGAACTGTTTTATGCTGTAGAGTAGTGAAGTTCCTTTGGTCCTGTCATACTTTTTCAAGTACTGTGATGTGAAGATGACATGAGGGTGGGATTCATCTACTAAATACAAAAGTCTGTGTATGTAGACCTCTGACAGCACAGGTTCATGTGAGCTTGGGTTCTGAGTGTCTTAGACTCTCTTCGTAGTCAGTGTAGTCAGCGCTGTGATTCATCTCTTTCTGAGGTAGCAATCTAAAATAGGCCAACTGGGCTCTAAGTATTGAGATTAGAAAATTGCAGAATCTGAATGTTAGGTAAAATAAATGCCATCCTGACTTTTAGTGCAGTAAAGTTATGCTGTGTTGCACTATGAAAATCCAAAAAAAATTGCAAAAGAAAAGGGGGAATAACTTGTAATATAAATTAGCTTTATTTGGGTATGTTTGC
Source organism: Pygoscelis adeliae (assembly GCF_000699105.1). Lineage (NCBI taxonomy): Eukaryota > Metazoa > Chordata > Aves > Sphenisciformes > Spheniscidae > Pygoscelis > Pygoscelis adeliae. Next base: position 2,938,110 of record NW_008824941.1, read on the forward strand.
TATATGCTGAAACTTACAGGAAAGGAGGAATTATTAATTATTATTATTTATTTGTATCAAATGTTATTATATTATTTTTGACATTTCCCTTGTGAGCCTAAATAAACTTGAAATTATGAACTTTTTAAAGCAAAAGATCTGAAAGGGTAAACAAAAGGTTTTTATATTAGAGAGAGTTCAGAGAGGACTAACATGCATGATTAAGGGATATAGAGAAATTGATTTATGAAGAAAGATTAAAGGAGCAAAATATGTATACTGTGGGTTAACTAAGTGATGCATAAGAAGGAACATGATAACTGTCTTCAAATATTTGATGCATGTGAACACCAAGAATAGAGAGGAAATTAATATTTGGGTAAATTTCAATGGGGGAAATGTTCTGAAATTAAAGTCAGATATTGTCTTGCTTTGGTGTTGCCGAGAAAGACCTATATGCTGCAAGAGAACTGAAGCCAAAAGGTAAGATTTATACATTGTAAGAGCTGTGAAGCCAAAAGGGTCTCACAGAAATTATTAAAAAGCACTGTAGGTTTTAATACCTAATGACAAGAGCTGTATAACCTTTTGAACCACCATATAAAATTCTATAGAACAATACAACACACTCAGCATTAAATTGATGAGGAATTCTAGTTTTTGTGAATTTTTTTTCTTTTCCCACAAGAAAATAAAACATACCATTATGAAAGATCCTGGCAGGTGAAATGATCAACTCGTTCACCTAAGATGACAAACTAGTTCCTTTTCATGTATAAATTGGATGCTCTGCAAGCATCTAAGTAACTGCTGGCCACAGAAAAAACAGTTTACTCGTGAACTGCTGCATGTCTTGACACATTATAAAGCTTTTAATAATTAAGCAAAAGGAAGTTCTATATCAAGAAAGTTGCCATCATATAGGAGACATAAATTATGTGTTCCAACACTGTACATAGACTCCACTGATATGGCCATGAGTGGTATTTCTGTTGCCCAAATTAACTGTGTTGGTGAAATATCAGGAGATTATATGGCTGGAGGAAAGGATCCACACAGAGGTCGAGTAGATAGAAACTGAACTGGGATAAAAGAGTAGTTGTAGGACCATGCACCTGGATTCACTGGAGGGAAGAAAAAGAACCTATGTTCAGGGTGGTGTATGTGCTTTTGCTTTGTGAGACATTATGGTGGCTGTATAGCTGTGCAGAGCCCAAACCCTCCCCTTTGCCATAGGATATGTCTAGTCCTGTGGTAGAAATTTGTTTAAAAGAGTCAACTGAAGAATCCTTCTTCTTTAGTCATTTGTATAGTTTGTCAGAACAGGATTCAAATATTGTCAGTCATCTTGAAATCTAACTAGTTTACAGTTTGTGCTCTGAACCTATCTATCCTTTTGATCTTTTTGCCTTAAGAATGCAACTGCATGAGAAATACATTAATAAACTTTAAAGCGAACGATACGTGTCAGAAAGTCTTTCTGAAAAAAATAACAAAATAAAAAAGAATGCCTTTTTGGAACTGGAACAGACTTTGAGCTTTAGCTGTGTTCATTTAATGCAGAATTTAATTGTAATTGCTTACTTCTTCATAAGGAAGGCAGAAGCAACATCAGACGCGGGAGACATATCTGCATACTTCTACATTTCGCAAATCAGCAACAGGTTAGGGTCAATAAAACTACTTAAATAAAATAGAACACAGCAAGGTTTAAGGTGCCACATTGGAATCGTGACTTCAAAACCTTGCATTCATTGACTGCCTGACCTCAGCGTCATCTAAAAATAATTGACTTCCGTTTGTTCTGAAGATTTTTCAGGGCATGTGATATTCGGTTTCTGGCCATTCTCAGAAAGGCTAACCAGGCAGGTTACACCATCTGATTTAAGCACACTGGGGATCCTGAAGATAAGTGAGGTGGCTAGCTTATAGCTGAGACCTGGGAAGTGTGCTCAGACCCACATAATTTAATACGCTGAGAGAGTTGAGGTTGTGTAGCCTGGAGAACAGAAGGCTCTGGAGAGACCTTGTTGCTGCCTTTCTATATATAAAGGGGGCTTATAAGAAAGACAGAGAAAGACTTTTTACCAGGGCCTGTAGGGACCAGACAAGGGCCAGTGGTTTTAAACTGAAAGAGGGTAGATTTAGATTGGATATAAGGAAGAAATTTTTTACAATGGGAGTGGTGAGACACTAGAACAGGTTGGCCAGAGAATTTGTGGATGCCTCGTCATTGGAAGTGTTTAAAGTCAGGTTGGACAGAGCTTTGAGCAACCAGATCTAGTGAAAGATGTTTCTACCCATGGCAGGAGGGTTGGACTAGATGATCTTTGAAGGTCCCTTCCAACCCAAGCCATTCTATGAATATGCTCCAATAAAACTGGGAACGTTTCAGAAGTAGAAGAGGTTTTTTTTTTTTTTTAATATCTGCTTTGATCTCAGGCATTTAAACCTCTAATTTCTAAGGAAGCACACCTTACCTACAGGGTCCCAGCCTAGCCTACATAGCTGGGCGGGTGGTGTGCACTCCAGCTGCAAAAGTGACTAAGATTCATGGAGATAGATAAGAAAAGAGGGATACTGTATGGAGCAAGCTGGTTTATGGCCTTTGTCTTTGCCCCACAAAACTTTTATGTCTATTTTTCATTAAACGGTAGAACTAGGAATAATCCTATGTAGCGTTGTTACCATCTCATCTTCGTCAGTTTTACAAAAAGCTTGAACCTTTAAAGAACAGCTGAATGCCCCTAATGGTCTGTGGATCCTAACTGGATGGAACAGCCACAGTTTTCAGCTGTGACATGGACTGTCTAAACTCTATAAGGTGACATAATTTGAGTTTCAGTATTGTGAGTTAGCTTTAGATACTTCCGCAATGTTTGCATTTTCTTTGAGTCAGTGCCCTCAGATACTTAAGCTGTCATATGTTTTCCACAACAAATATCTAATCTTGTGTTTGGATTCTATTTTGTGGGCTAGGTGCCTGAAATCTAGGCAGATGTTGCATTGCCTCAGTCTGTGAGCACCTTGGCCCCTTGCTGGATCTTCCTGTAGGCAACAAGGTGCTTGTTGGAACATTTGGAAAGTGCTGAGCACTTTTACTGAAACTGCAGTGCCTTTTGTCCTTCTCACATCTCTGGAGTTCATTGAGATTTACCATGTAATTCTTGAAAGCTGAATCTGGACCTCAGTCTCCACAATGGAATAAGGCTAAAGATTAGAAATACGCTTAAATTGTAAAGCTTCCAGGAGCTGAAATCTAGGGACTTCATTCAGTTCCATCTTTAATGCTGAAGAAGAAGCCAGCGGCAGCAGAAATTATGTTCCAGATCTCAGACTAAGAATGTGGTCTTGGCACTTAGACCAATGCCATTTGTATATATATAAACAGAGAAAATATTGATAGTGAAATAATTATGAATACATAAACCTAGGACACTAGGAAGCCATGTTTATAGGCATTTTTCAGTTTATAACCCTACTTTTAAGAATTTCCTGTCTTTTGTTTTAGCCAGACACATGGGACTATTTTAATGCAGTTTTATTTGTGTGTTCTGTTTCCTTCACGTTTTTGTTTGAGCAGAAGGGATGGGGATGATAAAGCAGTCTCCAAGAAAGGTTTACAAAGTTTATGAAGCTAGGCTGTGGCAATTCCCCTCTGTGCACTTAAGACAATCATAAAAATGCATACACCATATTTTGAAATGTTATTATGACTTATTATGTAAACAGATGATGATAAAACATTGTTAGTCATTATTCAAACACAATACATCATAATTGTTTCTTTGGAGACACTATGCATTTCTGTTGTGGGCTTTATTTACAAGATTCACTGTAAAAACTTCACAAGGATACTTACTGTGTCTTCCCATCATCACATTTCAAAAATAATGATCTCAGCCTCTGACCATGTAAACTCTGAAACAAAAGAAGAGTCCAATTGTCTTCTTGTGTAAACAAGGCTTGTTTACAAAGTTAGGCCTTCACCAGTAAACCTTGTTTGTAATATGCATTATGATTACACAGCTTTTCAGGCTATACATGTGAAATCACAGTCAATGCTGGTTCCAAAACATTTAAACCTAGCAAGACAATTTATTTGATGTAAAATCTTAAGAACCACTACCATTACCGCTTTGTTCTTGTATTCTGGGTAGGGAATAAGCTTACAGGTATCTTCTCTTGGGATTTTATTCTCTTCCCCACAGTTACTGAATCCATAAGCGACCCCTGTAAAGGAAGAAAGAACTCTTGGGTGGATCCCAAGATTGTGTTATGTCCCAGATTCAGAGTCTGTGACTCTTGAGTAGGATTCATTGCCACAGATTGAATAGGATTCATTGCCACTAATTGAACCCAAAATTTAGGTGTATGTCTCTAGGGTATCTGTATGTGGACTAGTTCCCATCCAGGGTTCAGATGGGTTGTTGAAATACAAGAGCATTTGGAATGTCTTAGGATACCTGCTTTGCCTCCAGTTGCCACACCAGGAAATCTCAGTTAGAGTCAGTCCTGTGTTCTTTCTGTCAGCTTTGTGTGCTTCAAATGGCACTAGAAATGTAGGTTTAGACAACAGTATCAACCTGATAGTTAACAAGAGTGTAGAGAAATGCTTGGCTTGCCGTAGAGTGGGCACCTATGTGTGGTCAGCAGAATCCCAGAGAAAGATAAGGCAGGAGATACATGTTTAGTCACCCCAGCAAATGTAGGGATTGGGACAATGCTGGCTCAGTAAGACAATTTTGGTTAAAGACATGAATCTTGGATACTTGTAGACATCTCAGATAGGATTTTGTTGGAGTCTTCCTGGTCTTCAAGATTCCTCCCTATCTGATCCCATTGATGTTTAATTTTCTGTCATTAAATTTCTCCAAAAGTGAGCTTCTAGACATGCACAGAACTAACTGTCCATGTCCACAGCCATTTGGAAGAGAGGATTGTGATACCTCAACATTTTTCCGGTAGCTTTGCAATGAGATGATCTCCTCTGTGCTATGAGAGGACTCTCCAAACCTCAAGGTTTCAGCTGCTATCAGTGTCTCGCTGAATAATTAAATCTGCATAGGGAAACAAAGGGGATATTCTCTCAGAAACAGACTCACTGATGTAATGGTTAGAGACATGTCTCAGTCTTTGCTCAGAAAAAAAATGGTGGGTCCTTGCAAAATGGAATAGCTCTAGCAGGAGGGTGTGCTGCCATTGGTGATCTTTTGATGCCAGATGATTTAAGGTATATTATTAGCATACAGGGTGGGACCCAAAACTCCTTTGGCAAACGAGGGCACTGAACCCTACTTTTCTACAGCCTGGGTAACTTTTCTATTCACACAGAGAGGGGAAAAGGAAAGGAAAAGCTCAGAGGTTCCATTTCTGCTTTCTTGAAAGAAAGGTCAGGGTCCCAAGGATAGATGAGCTCTTAAATCTCCTCTGTGTGCCTAGCTCATGGGTTCTGATGGAAGCTTAGGTGCTGAAACAGGACTTGGGAACACAACTTTGGTTGGATTTGCAATTCTCAGCTTACTTTCTGGACAGAAATCATAAAGTCAGAGAAGAGCATAGTTAGTGGCATTTCTTTGCCTTTTCTAGATTTCACCTCATTGGCACTTGTGCCAGTGTTAATTTTGTGGGGCCAGAGAGAGTAGACCTGCTTGTTCAAGCAGAAATACACTAAGTAACTTCTTGACTAGGGGTGGCTATGCCACGCCAGGCGGGGGACCATGCTGAGCTAGTGAGCCACTGAACTAGTGAGCCACTGGCCACATAGAAATGTCAGTGCAGTATTATCTAATGGACCTTAGTGGGCTTTATAGAAGAGAAATTAAAGCCTCTTTTTTTCAGAAAATGCCTAAAGAAAAATTGATGGTTTCATAAATATTTGAGACTCACCTATTGTTTTCCCAGCTTTTTCCATTTCTTTATATAAGCTTATAAATACCTTTAAAAACATTTGTACTGAAAACATCTCCATGTTGTTATTTTTGTTAATGCAATTTACAGCGATGTGATCTTATGCACATTGTCAAGTTTGTCATTAGTCCTGCACTCCTGAAAGAAAAATCAGTATTTCTTTCTACAGCAAAGAGGATGGTTCTGATTTGTGTAGTTTGGGAATCTGAAAAAATGTCATCCAGCGTGCTGTAAAGACAGGGAATCCTGTCTTTAACAAATCCGTTAGTATCATAAGAGATAACAAAGAAAATGCAAGGAAGGAATTCTGGTGTTCAGAAGGACAGATTTGTATTTACATGCACTCCAACAATTGTTTTGAGATTAATTTAGAACACCCAGGTATATGTTCAATTTAAATTCAATTTAAATTCAATTTAAATTGCAAGGAGTTTCTCATATTTTAACACAGGATGAAGGAGAAAATAAGTCTCATTTTATACACACGTGTGCTGCACACAGATGCACAAAAGGACACAGACCATTTCAGAAATGATAGTTTCCTCTCAGTCTAATTAGGTGAACTGAATGTGGTTATGTTGTTGTAGTTCTCAGGGCTCTAATTGCACATAAAAACTTCCAAATCATAACGCATGTGGTATTTCCATCAAAAACAAAAGGAGAATTATTAAAATGTGGTGGGATTTCATGTAATATTGGCAGACAACTTAGATGGCAATAATTTAACACTTGCACCATGAAATTAAAATTTACATTCACTTGGTGCAATTCTTCAGACCAAGAGCAGACAGTTGTATTTTTTTTAATAAGAGCAGGGAGATTTAATTACTTCAGTTTAACTAGAAAAGCCTTTCCATTGCTTGATGACAAAGGCAATAATGCTGGCACAAGTTTGCAGATACTTTGTGAGCCTACTCTTTACATTCTCCATAGCTCTGCTTTAAGGCATCCAGCTTTCTGAAGGCCACAAACCACCATATAGATTCTTCCACAGATTCCAAGCAATGTGTGTAAATTCCAGCCGCCCATAAATCATTTTTTTGAAAGGCAAGTATTATGGCTGCTATAAACATTTGAAGTAAGTTGCCAAAATCTTCAGCATTGTGTCTTTCTGCACAGAATGTATACAAATTATACTACCATTTCTTCTCACAGATTCTTTTCTTTTG
>NW_008824941.1:2945196-2946789 GCF_000699105.1 Pygoscelis adeliae
ATTGTGTTACTGTCTGTAAAACCAATGCTAAAGAAGTGAACCGTAACTCACCAGACACAAACTACAAAAATACATTTGATTTATGTTGCCGTGAGGTCTGGTAGGACAGAATTACCAAGTTTTTATCCAGAAACAAGTTTTTTCCTGACAGTTGAAAGAACCTTTTAGTGAGAATGCTATCCCAAGGCTACATATACGTCTACCTTAAGGTAGACGTATATAGGTAATTAAAATAAGCATCTTCTACACTTGGCCGGACCAAGATGTAAAGAGACAGATGGAAGGCCTCTTTTATATCCTGGCAGAGTGATTTGATAAGAGTTGCTCTATGCAAGTTGGTAGGAGGGGAACAGAGAATGAGGCTTTGACAGGTAACAAACACGTGTACTGGAGACAAGGAAGACTGCAAATATGGGAGAACTGTTAATTAGGGCAAAACGGGAAATTAATTCTAGGCTAATATTATATCATACACATGCCTTTGCTTAATTAATTAGGGAACTTTTAAAATCTTTTTCCCTGGATTTGGACATTTGTTTTCTTTAAGAAAGAATAAGCAGTAGATGTGTCTTGGTTTCATTATCTCAGTATTACAGGGGCACATTGTCACAGCCCAGGAATACATACATCCTCCCTTTACTGTCTGCATGATGCCTCTGAAACAGTAGATTAGGAGTTCAGTGCAGTGGAAATTATCCACATCTCTTTATGCTTTATGATCATCCACTGATCTGAATTTAAGGGCTAGACACAACTCTCAGGGGTGGGAGGGAGGGGAGGAGAAAGAGAAATCCTCCTACAACCAACCTTTTTGTATTTACACTTGAAATGGAAAATACAGATGTTGCAGAAGTACACATCTGGGACATGGTTTCCATATTTTTGACAGAGACTAATTTTCACTGCTTTTTAGCTAAGTGGCTTAAAATCAACTTCTTCCCACTGCCTGAAACTCTGGGAGTTTTTGAAACAAAATCATGTGAATACATTTGCTGATCTTGCAGACTATGCTGTTGTACTTATTTCCTTTCTCTTCTCCCCAGAAGCTTTGCAGGATTCTTGTCTGGGTTATAGGGTTTGGGCTGTTTTCTTCTTTCACCACTGTTCCAATGCTCCATTTGCAAAGTGTTTAGATTATAGCAGACGCGAACTTCCTCTGTCTCAGAGCCAGCCATGAATCAGGCTGAGAGCTGGGACCACTGGCTGTCAGAAGACCCTGAAAAGCTGCAGCTTAAAAATAACAAGTGTTTGACAGCTCAGTTTACAAAACAGCAGATTGTGGCTATATTGTACTATGGAGCTACATATGACATAATAACTAGGGACTTAAAGTTATTTAGTCTTTTTCCTCTCGCCATAATTTCCAATAAATAAATCTCTCTGGGACAGGAGGTCTGGTGAGTTGTACAATGCTTGCATTTTCCTCACCACAGCTTGTCCCCTCTCTTGTCTGTTTCACACGTTAAAAAAACCCTCAGTGCCTGGTAATCACAGTTCTATAACATTTCCTGTTGAAAGAGACAGACTAATGTAAAGGTAAATACATACAGTTTTGTTTTTTTTATTAGTCAAGGTATTCATTATAAGTCTTCC
>NW_008824941.1:2946815-2968804 GCF_000699105.1 Pygoscelis adeliae
GACAGAGCTTAATATTGTGTAGTTGGAGTGGAACACAAGCAATTATTTTTGAGGTTTTAAATGGTGCTTTTGAAAAAGAGCTATGCTCACAGGATTCCTGTGAGTTTTATGTTTCAAAATCAGTGGTCAGAGGTTGCATAAATGTGGATTCATGTGCACTGAAAAAACCTGAAGTGAATAAAATGTGACTACTGGAATGTTCTTTCTCCAGACATAAAATATGATGGAATGAATGAAAGAACGACTTTACATTAACACATTTTCTAAAAGCGAACTAGCTATTTTTGCTGCATTCCCTTTTGAATAAAAAAATGGCAAGAAGTGCCAACATTTCTTGATCTAATTTTCCCTTTACTAATATTTAGGCTTGCAAAGAAACCCAAGGGATATGCTTGCTCAATTTCCATTAGACATTCAAATCCCTTTGCTTTTGAAATCCCATGTCTAATTTCTACTTCATTTTTTCTTTGAAGACCTTGATTCTTCAGAGTCTCTTTACACTAATTTTTACTGTAACCTTAAAATAGATATGTTAAAGTTTTGGGATATATTTTACAGGTAAATCTGCAAGAGTCTAGGCTTAAAAATATTTATACTTGAACATCTTTTTTCTTCCTCTTCTTCTTTGGAAAACAGGACACTGGATATAATAGACTACATCCACAAAGGTTGTATTGCATAATACAGACATGGATTAATTTTAGTTTCAGCTATCTTCAGTTGAATTCACCATCTTAGCCTCCATCTGTAGTCTATGAAGAGAAACAGGCCTTATTAGGGCATGGTTTCTCTGACCTATTTTAAGTGTGTCCTTTAGGATGGCATGAATACAACCTGAACTCCAGTGTCTACACTGAATAGATCTCCACTGACTGTCAATGGAACCCAGGATGATTAATTGTGCTGACATCTACACTGAGCCAGATTATTTCTACTCTTAAAGCTGAAGTGTCCTTAAAGTCTAGACTAAAATCTTCAGCCTTGAGCTGAGCATTTTCAGCTTCTTATTGCCACCAATATCGAAATGAAGGGCACCTAGAGGTATTAGTTGATCCTTTCAGAAGAACCACAGTGAACCATATGGTTTAGAACCCGTCTCTTAACATTTGTGGAGTTGATATAGAGCAAGAAAACATGTCTTGAGGTTCTGATGCCTATGTATAAAATGGATGGGTTAATTGGCTGTCTACAAGGATAGTAGTATAGATGTAGCTTTCAGATTTGGTAAATGCAGAAAATAACCTGATTATGTGAAGGCAAGGGGCTAACTTGACTTAGTTTTCTGACTCTAAGAAATTACCCAAACCTTAAAATCTTATCTGAGGATATGAGCTCAATTATGTTTCAAGGATAGGACTGAGATGTCCTTTCTTTGACACTTTCAGCTTCGGGTAATGCTCAATTAACTTGACAGCTTCTATACATCTGTTAAAAATTGCCCAAAAGTATTGCTACTATTGCAGGCTTATAGAGTAAGTCTGACTAACTAATTAGAACCAACTATTTTTATAAGTTATCTGGATGTTTAAGAAATGTGGTACTTAATATGCTCTTGCAGTTTTATAGCCGCATCCAACTTCCACTAAAGTAGCTGATGTGATTTAGTGGCCTAAATACTTTTGCAGATCTAACCCCTGGACTCTCCTCCTGCTTAAATTCACTGGGATTTTTGTAGTCAGTACCTCTGAAAGTGATTTTAAGTGCTTGTGTACTAGATGAAAGTACTTGAACTTAAAGTATTGGGTATAATCTGTCTATATTTGAGTTTGTTTACCCGTATAAGGAAATAAATAATGCTTATCTGTATTTTTGAAGTCCAGCAAGGGTTATGATATACTCTGAAATGTTAATAGTAGATTATCTGTCTTGAATACAGTTGATACAACAGTAAAAAGCCACACCAAAACCAAAAGGAAACAAAATAGTTTCTAATAGTTAATTTTTTTTTTTCTTGCTTAGAATCAAATTATTTTCAGAACACATTTTAAAGGCTTTCTTTAAATAAAATTTTGAATGAATAAATTTTATTGATTCTACTCAATAGTTTATGTCCTTTTCTATCTCTGTCCAAGACCTGCATTCATTTCTTTATAATATTTTGTGTAATGAGTTAATTTTTGTTTCCCTAGCTTTACATTTGGGAAATGTGGTTTTAAAAATAATTCTTCCTATCCATTTGGAGAGAAACAATCTGTAAATATATCTATGCACTCACAAGGTTTTAGTACTTGACAATTTTATTAAAAACAACAAGTACACTCAGTCTAAGCACTTGTCTGTGAAATATCAGCAAAGCAAAATGAGACATTGGGGTTTCAATTTGCCAAATGTAAGATGTTATAAAAACAATTTTTGCCGTACAACATATGAAGAAAATGTACTTCAAGAATAAGAAGTCAGAAAAACTGTCACATTTAGAAACAACTGCAATAGAAGTTCATTCCTTATGAACATTCAAATTCATTCTATTTCCTGTTTTTTCCCAACCTTTACCAGAAAAAATAATTGCTGCTTCTCACAATTTTTTTTTACAGCTTTTAAGCACCTTTTGTATTGCTAGATTTAACTTGGAAATGAAAAGCAATTACTGGAATTTATTTAGTTAACCTTTTTTTTTGACTAACTTTGGTCATCTAAAAATAAGGCTTCTAGTTCAAACTAGTCTGCTAGCTCTTCTTGTAGTCAAAGAGAGACAGGCACCTTGAGAAGAGCAGTGCAGCTTCCTGGTCTTTGATAACTGCAGAGACTGGATCACCCAGCTTCTGAGTCCCTCGTTTAGGTCAGAAGAGTCCAACCAGTCGCTGACAAGTAAAAGTAAATACAATAGTTCCTAGAAAACAAAACCCCACTCAGAATAGTAATTCCACTGAATCTTCTACTGAGGGATTAAGCCCTGAACCTAACAGGCATTGGATGCTTTCTCCCTTCCTTGGAATCTAATTCTTACATGGCTTAACCTTCCACAGTGGCCACCTTCCTGAACTGAAGTTAAATGGCCCCTGACTTTGTGTTTTTTCTAGAATTACTTTTTATTTGTGTCTATTGTTTTTTGTCTGTTGTTTTTCATTTGTAAAAAGAAAGAAACAACTCTCAAGAACATGAATTAGGAAGAGGAGAATCATCCTTAATCTGCTCATTTTGGTAGTGAGAATAAACTACTGTGGTCATTAAAAATATTTTTAAAAAAATCAAGGTGATATAAAGTTCTTTTACTTTAAGTGGTTCATAGGAGCAGCTGCACTGAGAGGAAAAAAAACCTAAACCAAAAACAAAACCCCAAGACTTTGGGAAGAGAGAAATCGGGAGAAAAATAACACAAAAATAAACAATCATCTCTTAAATTTCCCTTCAGTAAAACAGTTTTGAAAGGGGGGGACATGGGTTAGATTTCTGTTAAATTCATTAACCTTGAGAATGTCCATAGAAGCCATAGGATAGGTTACCCAGGACATTGAACTAGGCCTCAAATCTTTCCCAGGGTAAAGCTTTTCCAGCACTTGCAACATGATGTCAATGCAAAGCTTTTCCTAAACTTCCTGGAACAGTTACAGGCAAATCACTGGAGACACAAAAAATATCTGGGGCCTCAGCCAACAGCATTCCTCTATGAATGCTGGTATCTCAATTTGCTCTTTATTTTTCTTAATTGGCATTATGCAATTTCAAAGATTTACAGCCAGCTAGACTAGGAAAAATAAAATAAAGCAAGGCCAGAGCTGAAAGTGACAGCAACCCTTTTACCACATAGTGGACATAATTTTCTACTGCAAACTCAACTAGTTTACAACACAATTTCCCCTTTAATCTTCTGTGATGTTGCAAAAAGTCATCAACCTCCCAGATGATATCTTATCTGTGGCTTGTATAATGAATGTTTTAATCCACCAGAGCAACAGAATAAACCATAATTACATATATTTTAGACTGAGGGTATGTTTCCTTAAAAATGTATCCTATTTTAGCATGAAAATCTCAGCTTCTTAAAACAAACAATCCATAGACTACATGATCATTACTCTATATTTTGTGTATGTTGTCAAACCTTCCAATAACATTTTAAAGAAGTACCTCAAAGTACTGCTGTTGTGAAACCTATTGTAGATAATCTATGTAATCATGAACAACTGACTCTAAAAGGGGAGGTTATAAAAGGCACAGAGGGCAGTTAAACGTGTAATTGTCTTTGGGAGATAATGGGAACTGGGCATGTAACTCCCATCTGTACCTCAGAAAATCTCCCCTAAACAGAACTGAGAGCCTGTGGTTATGTAGGATCCACCAAGAGAACAGCAGAGCCTTCTTTGGAGAGCTTTTACCTTGAAAGCAACAGCAGCTCCTTAACAAATTTCATACAAATGAAGAGGGAAAAGGTGTGTAGATTTGGCCTCATGGGAGCAATTCCTTAACTACTTTCCTGCACTTTGTGCCCCTGATATTATCAGTCTTAAGAAGTAGTCGACGTTAGCAGAGCCTGGGAACTTTCTTTCAGCTCCTTACACATAAAAATATTAATCATTCTGGGTGTAGTCAGCCCCCTGCTCCAGCTAAAAATTTACTTCAGTTTTGTTTTAGAATATAAAGTTTCCAGCAGTTACAGCTACAGCTAGACCTGGGTCTGATCCTTTAGCTGTCTTCCCTGGCTTGTTTGTCGGCTGCACTGGAGAGGGACTGTACAATTGGCTCTAGCGTGGCCGCTCTCAGACTGCCCCTTCCAAGGGACTGAACTTGGTTCCCACCCCTAAGCAACCTTCAGTTAGTGGTGTACTAGCAACACCGGGTTCTTTCTTTTTGCTTGGAAAAATATTCAAGCTTTAGGTTCTCTGCACTTCTCTGCAGAGGATGCTTCTAAAGCCTGAAGATTTTTTCAACTAAACTGAAATCCAGCTCAGTGTTGTTCTTGGTTTTTTTTTGTTGGTGTTGGTTTTTTGTTTTGTTTTGTTTTATTTTGTTTTGTTTGTAAGACTCAATTGCCGATCTTCTAAATTTCAGGACTATGCCACCACCTGTGTGCAGGTGTTCTAAAATATTTAAACATCAAGCATTTAGAAAGATGACCTTACTTTGGTCTCAAAATGGCAATCTTTACATAAACAATAGCAGTATTCTGGAGAAAGATGCCCGGTGAAAGGATTTTATAGCATACTGGGATTTTTTTGTTTTGTTTGTTTTTGTGCTGCAGAACTGTCATACAGTATCAGACGTGGAGCAGTAGTCCACTGTATGAGGTACTCTGTGTACGCAAAACAAAAAAGCAGGTCTTGATAAACTCAGCAGAGCTTACTGAAATCCTAAATAAAACAAAATGTCTTATAGGGACAACTTCTGCCCTCATTTAGAAACGGTGAATTCATTGTGATCGGTTACCAAATTTGGCCTTAGAAACAGCCCATGTATTTTGTCTGTATATGTCTGGTTTATGTATTTTAACTGTGTTTACTTGACAATAAAGGCAGAGAAGTCTTCCTCTTGAACTCAGTGGAAGTGTTGGCTCTGACCTCTTTTAGAAAAGAAACAGACCAAAAAAGGTGATTGTTTTCTGTCCTGAATTCTGTTATTATTTCTAACTTAAATTGATTCTTAACTGCCCTGGGTATAATTGGACTGCATACACAATTATTTTTTTTGGAGGGAGAAAGCTCACAAGGTCCACAAATCAATTAGACTCCTGTGAATGCTGAGGGAAATGTAAATCTAGAGAAGTCAATACACTCTGCCACTCATTGCTCATTTTTTTTTAAGACTCAATTGCCTCCAAACCTTCTCAAATGCATATCACAATAGGAAATTGGTATGTGAATTTAAAATACACAGAATTGGCAGGACAAAAAAAATGAAATTTTGGCAAAAAGAAGCAATATAGGTAAAAACTGTAAAATATGAGCAGGGGACTGTGAATGAAAATGAGGGAAGGAGTTGAAAGATATGCAAAAGAACTCAGCTATTGCTTTTAAAACTGACATTTTTTCAGTCTTTCCAAATCTGCTTGCTTACTGAAGGGAAACCCCCATACAGAGGACAAACAATGAAGATTGTTGATGAAAAAAATCAGGGACAGTTGGGAGCTAGACCTGCTGTGGGATTGCTTCACTGCCCTCGGTCCGACTTTTCCAGTCTGCAACTGTTGGATATGAGCCTCTCTCTGCACCAAGACTGCTGCTAACCGCTGGAGGGACGCCCTTCCCCCTTCCTCTCCTTTCGCCAACAGAAGAGTCAGTTTTAAATTTGTCAAATGTGGGTGAGAGAGAAAAAAAAAGGTTTTCACTATTTCTAGGCTGACATATAGATGACTAAACTGGGAATCTTTTTTATTTCTAGCAGAAAAACATAGTGACCGATAAATAGTATCTAGGAATTAGAAGGAGTTTTGCTCCGAGTGCCTCCTCCAGAGTGGAGCTTTGCAGATGCACCAGACTCTGAAGCAGTAGATTAGAAGCATGATGAAAGGGTAGGGTTTTGCAGAAAACCGGTTAGATAGAGAATGAACTGAGTATTACCGATTTCAAACAAATATATGATATGGTGGTGTTTCTGAAGGCTGAGAGAAATGGAGTCTGCTGGTTTATTCAGCTGAGGCTTAGTGACGGCAAATACCCCGTCATGGAATGCAGAGCGGAGAATAAAAAAAGTTGTTGTGCTGTAACTCACCACTTGTGAATTAACACCATAAATTCTGATGCCTGCTAGACACGTCTAGATCCATGGGTGAGTGATTCATAAAAAAATAAAAACCCACCCAATTATTTTTCTCTTTTTTTTCTTTCAATGACTTATCTGTATGCTTAACACAGTGTTCTGGGTGAACATTCACTTTTTTCCTTAATTAATTTATAATAAGGTTCTTTGTTTTCAAGTTCCAAAGCAACTTGTAAATGGATTTGAACTCCTGTGAAGCCATTAGAAAGCATGTGACATTCAAAATTCAAATTGGTAAATTAAACATCAATGTCACAGCATAGCATATACTTTTTTTTAATGATGACATGCATTATTACTAAAATTACAGTTACTATGAGAATATTAGTAATTATACGGACACATCTCCTCCTGTGAATGTTCTATAAAATCCATTCAGAAGTTCAGTTTTGGCATGTGGGCATGGTGGTGTTGGGTTGACAGTTGGACTCGAAGATCTTAGAGGTCTTTTCCAACCTTAATGATTCTATGATTCTCTATATGTGTTCCTTGTTACAACAGTCATAAGTTCACTTGTTCTAAGTCATAAAGAAAACTTGGTGACATCTAGTCTATCCCTTTGTATAACATTGCACATAGGCTCTTTATCACTAATATTTCATGAAGGTGAAGTTTCCTGTGCGACTGTAGCATATCTTTTAGAAGGACATGCTGCCGTAATGTCAAGACAAGCAGTAGAGCAAAAGAATTTACAGGTACTACCTCGCCTTTGAAAGGCTTCACTTCACATTTACAATCTCCCACTTGGTAACGCCAGGGCATTCTCTTGCTTGGCATGTTCAGGCTACAAAATGACGTGAGAGGCAGGCATATTCTTTGGGAACAAACCTCCCAATAGCAGCCGGGATCTCAGTCAGGATTTAAAATAAGAACTGCACAGGACTAAAGCCAGTGTAGAAACCCACAAGCCAAGGAGGCCTGCACTTAAAACTTAAAAAGTGAGTAATGCTCCCTAGTGAATAAGGTTCCTGAGCGAGCACAGGCAAGAGACATGGGGCTGAGCAGAGGGTTTTGCAGGGTGTGCTTTTCCTTTAGGACTTTTGGTACATTTAGCACTCCTTTATTATCTTCAAGTTCTTTCTTTCCTTTTTCTGGTAACAGAAAACATTTCATATCTTTCCTCAAGAGAGCATCTTCCCTTGTTATTACTTCGACTTACAAATATGAAATGAATGTTGCCCAAATCCTTGTATGTACCAAGTTACGTTGAACTTCCAGAGGATCTTGGTATGTGTGGGAGGAGATAATTCCATTGTTTGGAGGAAAAAGTATTTTGGTAGCATAAAAGAGTCACAGTTGATTTTTTGGCATAACTTAAAGCTAGTGTCAGCTGCAGGTCAAGACACACATAAGGTTTTCTTAAATGATACTAATTTTACATTGCTATTTTATCCTTTGTGCTCTTACCACAAACTTAAAGTAGCTTGTAGACATCTCTAACACTGGGACACCTAAGCCTTCCTTCTGCAATGTTTTGTTGCCTCTGTTGATTTAGACCTGCATCTGAGTTGTTATCCACCGTCAACTTTTCTCACTCACACATTTCTTCATGCTTTAGGTACATTCATCTCTGGACATTGCAGATATGTTATCTACTTTTCATAGACAAACATACCCTCCCCCCCAACCTAAAACCAACATGCGAGCAGAAATATCGAAAAGGCTGTGGCAAGTTGCTTTGCAGGTTGATACCTATCCTCACAAGACAAAAAAGTGCGTGGAAGTATTCTTTCACTGAAGCTCTCTGAATGAATCTCTCTCTAGTATGATCTCTGTTCCTAGTTTGCCTTGGTTTTCCTGCATGGGACTGCATATGCTCTCTCACTTTTGGCATGTAAACACATTTTTATAGAAATAACTTCTCAACACTTTTTCTCAGTTGTTTGATATTTAACTTAAATGGAATTCTGAAATTATCTAAGCCATATCACGTAAGAATGTCTGCCATAAAATACCTTAACATCTATATCGTCTTCTACAACAGCTCTTTAAATCTAAGATGGGGATACTGGATGCTGTATTTGTTGATGCTCATTCTGTCACTATCTATTCTCTCTCAGTTCTGGAATAAACTCAGTTGGATCCCAAGTTTGGTCCCTTTCATGTCAAAATAGGAAAAGTCAGAGTGGGAACACTAGAAGATATGTCCCTCTTGTGTCAGCTTTGCTGTTATGGGAATCAAGTAACTGCGGAGCTCTACCATAGAGCTACAGGAAACTCTCTTCTATAAGCTGGAGCAAAAATACTTGCCATAGTCCAGGCCCTGAAACAAACTGGACATTCAGCAAAAGATGACCATTTTCAAGGTGGAGTCAGGAGTGGAAAGAAAAGATTGCAGATTTTGCATCTTTGCCGGACACCTTGAAGCAGGTAGTGAAGACTGATACTATGCAGATATGTAAATTGCTAGTTTGGTTGTAAGGAAAATTGCCAGATCCAGGAAATGTAGTTCACTTTGTTGCTGCAAGAGTCTGTTGTTCCACCAAAAATGTGTGTAATGGAGAATTCAGTGTTACTGCTGGCATTTAAACTGACTGGATTTCTTTTTTCAGCCTTTAGCAAGGTGTGATTATTAGCTTGATCAGTAAGCAAGGATATAAACACTAAAAGGGTTTTCCAAATAAATAATCTCTTTTTGGCCATTGTATTGCTCCAAGTCACATAAAAAATACATTGTAGAAGTCCTCATCCAGTCAGCTTGTGCTGTATTACAGTGAATAAACTTCTAAGCAGAGCATTCATACTGCCAGTCCCATAAAAAGTAAGCATATCATAAATATGATAGACCAAGCAAAGGACTGAAAATCCCTGCAATTTTGAATCCTGCTGCCTAAAGTTTTACTTGTGCACCTGCACTTTGGAAAATATTCAGGTTTATTTTTAGGTGAATACCAAAGAAAAGCTCTGTATTCTTACCTCTTTCCTCTGTCTTATTCAGCCTGATGTGGACTTTCATGTTCTTTTGCACATAAAACTCAGCAATTTTTTTAGGTATGAGGTTATTTTATCCATAACCTCATACCTACACCACAGACAAACACTAACCTTTATTTTAACTGAAAATGGTGTCTACAATCCTAGTTCTTATGTTTCTACTGTATGTCTCACAGGTTTAAAATTTTATATATATGAAATGATGAGTGTTTTTCATCCACCTTTCCCACTGAGAGGGTAACCTCGGAGACTGTATGTCTGTGTTGACAATATTTAAGGCATATTTCCTTCCTTGGTATATTTGTCTGTAGGCAGATTATTATTGAAATATCTATCCTAATGTCTCATTTGTGTATCAGTCTGCAAGCATGCAAATTATTACCTACACTATTACTTTGACAGACTAAGACCATGCTAGTCCTGTCTTGAATTTATTTCAAGACCCACTGTAAGTTTTTTGGCAATTAGAAGCATGTTTGTATTCAGATAAGTTAATGATTAGTAGTAGTGTAGGGATTTCTCAAAGTGACCAGATTCCTCAACATATTAGATACAAGAACAGGCCATCAGGGAAACCAGTGGAATACTGCATACAGGCAGGTTATTTGCTTCAGATTACCTGAAAACTAATGAGTTATGTGATGGGAAGGTACTACCTGAAAGCACTGCTCTCATCCAGTAATAGTCTTCAGTTGAATCAAGGACAACTCTACCAGAAATCTGTCCTGCTGCCATGGTAAAAGCCAAAATTTATACCCAGGAGTGAAGATCAGCACCAAGAAGTCTACTTTTACCCCTCTAGTTGTTCCCTGGGACGCCATTCTCAGCAGTGTTGCTTCATAGTCCTCAAGGGGGAGATGCAGATTTACCTCAGCCTTTATCAGGCTTATATTTATGTTTACAAAGGACTTTTTTTTCCTTTTTTCAGTATCACTTTTTGCCCAAACTCCTCCATCATGACTCCTCTTTTTGATTAAATATTCCTTGATTTTATATGGCCCTTACAGAGCCACAGCAGAGGAGCATTTAGATTTAAATAGTTTTGGAAAGCAGGTCAGTTTTCTATCCATTTGCTTCTTCCCACTGGGCCCACTAAGCTGCCTTCCTGCCTGAGGGGGTCTGGCGTTAGACCTCTGGAAGAATCAACTTCCCATAGTCAGGTTTCTTATGGAGACTTTACTTCCCTGAGGAAACAGGGAGAGAGCACTGATGAAGTAGAGAAACCATGTTATTGCCTGCTGGAGGGACTCAGAAGAGTGACAAGTGCTGCTGGTAAAGCACTGTCAGCTCGGAGCTGCCCCATTGATGGTTGTGCCTGCGTGCATCCTGCAGCAGGAAAACTGTCTTGCTCTCTGAACGCATCCACGGTAGCACCCTGCACCGGGGAAGCGTGTCGCTGGCGTGCGTGTGTCTGGTAATGATGCAGCAGCCTGCTTTCAGAGAGACCTTGTGCACTTGCAGAGGCAGACAGAGCAGAGCTTTGGCACTCATCCAACCCCAGAAGTGACAAGTGGTTTCCCCACGGCAGGTGTCCTTTCTGCCCTGCCACCTCTTTCTCCCATTTAATTAGGCTTGCTCATGGGTACTGAATATTTTGTCTTCTGTCTTTGCATGCTAGCATTTCAAGACATTGTCAGGACCAATAAGACTTTGCATCTGCTTCATTAGTCTATCCTATAACTTCCCTTGGGGAGTAAAGTCAGAATTCTGTTGGAGATTTCCCTTGCAGCCTTACTGTTGGAAGTTGGTCAGGGCTCAAGGACTTTTAGAGCTGCACATGGGAACCTGGGGATATAATGAAAAGGTTGCTTCAGTATTCCCCTGTTCCCGTTAGCATTAAAAGTACTAATGTCTTGTCATTATCTGGCCTCCTTGGGTTACTTCTATTGTGTCTGTCACTGTCTGTATTATTTCTTCTTTAAATATAAGAAATGAGTAAGTTTTGTAGGACTCATCACATTTTATTCAGCCAAGAAGGCAGTTTGTGTCCAGCTAATAGAAGTATTTATTGTAAGGGTTATGCATTCTTTTTAAGTACCTAGTTTCAAAGTGTGGAAGTTTTCTCAGACAGAACAGCAATGTCCTAGGCTGAACACTACAAGAACCATATCTGCTGTTCTCTCTTTATGCCTATAGTGTTGCAGCTGGCACTGATAACTAACAGCAGCCAGAAGGTAATAAAACACATGAGGAAAAATGAAAGCTGTTCTTGAGACAGATTTTGAAGGAGACGTTGTCTTTCTTTACCATTCTAACATTTCATCAGTAAGAAAGCATCTTTCTAGATAGTTCATTAAACTAAAAATATCCTAAATGGGCAAGGTTTTGGGCCCTTCAGGTATGTGAGAGATCCTTAATGACAGGCTGATTTTTACTGTTGGTAACAGAAGAAAACAGACACGGGGCTGCCAAAATGGTAAAAACTGAAATCACATGAACCCGCATAGTTACCTAGGAATTGTTGATCTTTCTAAATGCTATTCCCCCGTGTATTGGTACAAACTCATATGCTGAATAGGTTGAATTATTCAACTCTGTATGTGTTGCAGGTGAATCTAATAAAAGCACACACCTAATGGCTAAGGTGGTTCAGAGATAGCTACATAAACATTAATGAACTGCTATGGCTAATGACCAATTTCTGGTATCTATTGTGCAGCCTCCCTTCTCTGTGGTGTTACTTCCTTCACTGAAGCAAGGTAACATCTAGATGTACACTGAAGTGACAACCACATGAACCACAGGAGCAGAAATACAGCTACTTTCAAAGATAGGAGGTTTAATATATAAGCCTTTAAAGGATTTTGATCCCAATCAGCAAAAAAAAACAGTGCTTTATGAAGAAATGGTTTTATTCCTAAAGTAAAGGATACAGAAATCCAGCTAACCACCAGTTTCATGAGTTCTTAACTTAGCAAAACTATCAAGGCAGACAGAAGTCAGTTTCTATTTTGTTAGGCTAATTCTGAAACACCAAAAAACTCACCCCAAAAGCCCTAAACAAACAAAAGAGAAATTTTTGACATAATGCTGAAAAAATCCCAATGACTTCAGGAATATTAAAAAAGAGGGCCATGTTGGGGCAATTCTGTTCCTAAAGCAATATTTTTAAAAAAAGTTTTCAAAGAAACAAACAAAAAATGGATATTTCAGTATAGTGTTGGCTTAGTAGCTGAATAACTCCTGTTGCTTTTGCCTCTATAAAATGGATGGTTCCTCTACAGGTTTGCTATGCAGGCTATGTAACACGGTGACGTGTCCCTACATTCGGAAGAGTAACACCTGCCCACACTACCTGTCTTTCAAACAAGGAGCACAAATGGACTTTATCTCATGTCTGTGAAATTCTGCTCACCAGCTGGGGAACCAGACAGTAGTTTTGGGTGATGCATATCTGTCAGCTGTGAACTCTACCATCAGATGAACTGTCTGTTAATTACTTATAGACCTGTAAACAACTATTGGATGATTGAAGACTTAAATCATTAATATTGAGCAAGGCAAGATTCAAAGAAATGGCTTTCATGTGAAAGGTTACAGAATTCACGTAAGCCAAAAGAATGGTTGTCCTACAGGATGCTGATTCTGTTTGTTTGTCTTTTTCCGTTTCTATTGATGGGCAGAATTCCTGGAAGGCTTACACTTTTTAGGCATTTTAGAAGACCTGGTGTTTTCTAACACTAACCAACTGTTTCCTTTTCAAAATTACAGCAATTCCAACACTGACTTATTTTTCTTGCTTCAGTTTTTAAGAAACAGTTCTTACATTATCACCAAAGCTATAGGCTGTATTGCTTGTATGCATAAAAAAGAAAAAAATATAGGAACTGATTTTCTTTCTTTTACTGACCATCTATTTCCTTGACTATTAAGAATGCAATACTTTCCTTTGAAAGTTAAGGAAATATGTTTCCTTTTATAGAAATCCGTATGTTAATTAAGGAACTGCTCTAGAAAGAAGCTCTTTCTATACTGTAAAATTCCAAAGCAATTTCTTCATCAGAGCCCTCACTTTTAGAAATTAATTCTAGTTACATGCCTAGGAAACTATTCAAGGTATAACAATCCTCTAGCCAACAAACTTGACAGTAGCCATTTAAATATACAAACAAAATATGTTCCTGGTGAGAGAAGAACTTGTTTGCTAACTTCTATTCTGGAATACATCTTTCCACTTTGTTACAACCCTCCTGTTCAAAAACAGAGGATTATAATGCTAATACCAAGTCAAGCTGTAGTGATTCAGACACACAGTAACAATCCTCAGAGTGGACTAAACAAAGAATTATTGATGTTCACCCTCTAAGCACTCTAAAAATAAACCAAGTTTTTTGAAGTTACTCACAAACAGCTTCCACTATAGCTTCAGTTAACATGAACTCACAAATATTTTAAGTTCCAAATATGTGAAAATGAGTCCAAAATTGACTATGAATGATGAATTTTATGACTTAGATTTGATTGAACTTGAAAGAAAGCATATGTTATTGCTTAGTGTTGTTATTGTTACTTCCATCAGTAGCAATCACAGCCAAATTTGGATATACAGAATTATTTTGTTTCAAAGAAAGAAGAAGGGAAGATAGAAAGGATGAGCACTGAAAACTGGTCCTCCAAACCCAGAATTCTAACTGTTAAAAGCCTGCTTTTAGAGAGTATTGTATACTGAGGTTCATTTGAAATGAACAGTGTAAATCTGACTAGAAATAATTGTAGATGATGTAGTATGCTATTTAAAATATGTTATTGCCTAGATCTGTGGAACTATGATGAGATAAATTATGCTTTCAGTGATGTGAGACTAGAACAGTATTGCTCCAGCACTGCAAAGCACTGCCAGAAGTGTGGATGTGAGTGTTGCAATAACAGCATCGAGGCTCACTGTCTTCATGGACCTTGCCAATGTTGAGCTGTTTCTTAAAGATTTTCTTTTATTGTGCTATGACTGGCATTGCTCCACACGTGATAGCTACAGATGGTGCTTTTGTACAGACAAAGCCCAATGTCCTAGGGCAGATTTATTACCAAAACCCTTATACGTGAACAATGAAAATCTAAACTTCAGAGACCCTTTTGCATGCTGTTCTGTTTTGTTTCTTGCATCACACACATCACCCAAGCACAGCTACCAGCTATCTGTGTGGTTTGTTGACACCAGTGCTGCTGGGTGTAGCACTGTGATTGCTAACTGAAAGGGAATTGCCACTTCAGGTAGTGGCACCAGAGTGGCAGCCATGGGGATTAAATATGTGACTGTTGCGTGCGGCAATGAAGATAGCACCAGTGAAGAGACAGACCTCACCTTGGAGATGAAATCTTTTGAGAAGTTTGTATGTCCTTCAGCACATTTCTGGTATACTTTTCTACTTGTCTTGTTTGCAGAAAATACACTATTGTAGCATTACTTTCTGGGGAAAAAAAAAGAAAAAAAGACTGCAGATTGTGTGATTAAGAAGCAGAGTACAAAAAGCTGCACAAAACCCAAGGAATTAAGATTTGGGAATAAAATGATTGAGTTTTGAGGGCCTAAACTCTGGGGGCCACTCTCTGTCATTATGATGACAGTGGATTTAGTCTTGATTGGGAGTGATAAAACTCAGTATCTATTCTCTGGGAAGAAATAGTATGGAAGATATACTACTGAGTAATGCTGTCGATCTATTTAAACATAATATTTCAAAATCTAGATTTAAGAAGTTCTTTTTAGATAAAAAAAGCTGTGCCCATAAAACGGAGGATAGGACAGATTGAAGCTTTAGTGTGCAAACCTCCTTCTGTCCCCTGCTTCACAGTAATTGCAGCAAAATCATCAGTTTGGACTGTGCCCAATGTGTTTGTACAAGGGGAAAGAATAAGAAGGATAAAACCAATAGTAAACCTCAGCTTGTTTTTGTAGACTGTAGTACTGTTCTTTTGCTGTCTTTGTTCATGTATAATTTATTGCCTTCTTTTGCATTGTAAAGCAGAAAGGTAAAACACATGTTCTTGCAAATGGGACACTCTCTTCTGTCTCCTTTTGTCCTCTATCTCCCATCCTCTCTCCAATCAACATTGGGATCCCAAATCACATTTATTCACTCTATATCTTGGCCAAATCTGAAAGGAATTTTGGGGCGATAAAAAAAAAAGTTTTGTTACCCAAGGGAATTTTCTTTGCTGAATATCAAAAGCCTGCAGCAAGTAACGAATGTGGGAGAGCTTTGAAAGAACAAGTCAGAGGAATCCTTTTAAATGGAAAATTTAAGGCACTGCTACCATATGCTCTTACAGCATTAAAAACCCCCAAAATGGTGCTTTCTGCCTGAAAGGATTGTCTAGAAATGATAAAGGAAAGTCAGAGGTGTGAAAAACAAAACCTTGAGGGTTCAAAGCCAAAGGGACAACTACGAGCAAGTAATGACTAGTTTTATAGAGCAACTCTCAAGGAGTTTCTCCATCAGATGCATCACTTCAGCTTGTGCTACTGAATAATTTCTGTTCTGGCCATTAAGGTGAATAGGAGGTTGACTTTAGCAAGAACAAGAACAAGGAGGACTTTTAAATGTCCTCCTACCTCACCAGCTCTGAATAGCACTGAGTGCTATGTTAACAAACCTCTTCAGCTTCCTCTAATCCTAAAAGGAATTTCATATGTCAGTAAAAGCTCAGTGTATTTATTGGGGCTGTTCAATTTGCATTTGAGGAAAGAATTTCACAGCTATATTTCTAAAGATTTTAAGTTGACTAAACAATGGCAGCCATTGTTGACATCAGGAAGCACTGGCAGCAGACATTTAGCAACCAGAGCTATATATTATGTATGCTGTGTAAACCTTTACTCTGATGCTAAATGGCACTTTAAAATGCCATCACTGTTATACCATATATTTCTCACAGAAGCTCCATTGTATGCACAAAAGCCTTTGACAGCTTGCACTGCCATTCCTGGAATGGTCCTGGACAAGACAATCTTTTAGAAGTACATTTTATCAATGACCAGATCTAGAGAGCTTAATAGCAATAATTCAAGAGAGGCAAGAGTTAATGCAGATGGAATGACACATTTCCTGAAAGGCTTCTGCCTTCTGCTATGGGCTATTTCACTCAGACCTCCCACAGAGTCAGCTCTCTATGACTGTGTGTTTCTTTTATTCTTAATTTAGAACCCACAGAACACTGAAAAGTCAGATAAAGTATCCTCTCACATTTTTCTCTCTGTCCTAGTATTATGAGCCCATTCTGAGTTTGGTTGCTTCTTGCAAACTCCTTTAAATAAGCTTGCCATTTTCAGTGCGATTTAAAGACCTGATCCTTTTACCAGAACCAGCTGGTGCTGTTAAAAGAGCAATTAAGAGCTTCCTCCTGCAGTCTTTTCTCCAAGCAGTGAAAACCAGGATGACTGCCGAGAACCTTAGGCCAGGGGAAATATCTGCCAGGAAAAGTTAGGTAGCAGTGGGGGAAAAAAACCACTCTGGAGGGAATTGGAATCAAAACTCAGACACAATTCTTTATTCATTCCTTGAATCTGAAGAGACAACTTAGATGGGCTTCTAGATAGATAACTGGGACTGTATATTTCCCTTCTCTAAAATATTCTTCAACTAATCAGTAGAGTAATTCTGTATTCCTGAATAAGAACCACATAAGGAATCTCATCCATTTACTCCTGGGTAGAACCATACCGATATATGTTTCAAACATTGTTTCTGGGATTAAAAAAAAAAAAAAACAAAAAAACCTACATTAAAATTTCAACATCTGAACTTTGAAGACATTGTATGTAGTGTCATGAACACGCTTTTAAAGAAAGAAACATCTTTACCTTAGGACTGAAAGGAGTACAATGGAGAGAATGAAAAGAGTCTGAAGAAGAATTATTCACTACCACATTTTGGTCTACAATCACTAAGATAAGCTAAATCCTCTAGGCTTGTGTCATTCATCTCCCAGCCCATGTTCCTACTTTGTAGGTCTTCTACTCTGTCTCTTTATTTCAAAGTGAAGCTTCATTTGCTGTGAAGCAAACAGTGGAGGAATAAATGAAGCTGCAAAAAGCTATCTTGAGCAGGAACAAGTTACCACAATCTGGTCTGCTTGGATTTGCACGTGAAGTCTGTTTGCAAGAATACAAAAGTGGAGGTTAAAAGTAGGACTATGTTGCTTAACTGACCTTTACTTTGGCTACCAAACGGAAAAATCCACTAAAGAAGGAAAATTGATATGGGTTGATTTAATAATTTCCTTGTCCCCATTTTCTTACTCTCCAAAACAGCAACTGTTGTCAAACAAAACATTCACTCTTTACCACTTACAAGAACAAGAAGAATCTGACTGGATATCTAAGGGGACTTTAATTTCACTGTGATCATTAGCTTATGCGTTCTTTGATTCCATGTCGTATGGTGTGCTGTGACAGTTTGTCTGAGTATGTCCAGTTTAGAAAGAGAATGAAGGGTCAGATTTCCCAGCATGCTAGAAGAAATGCAGTATTCAATAGAAGTACTCACCAAGGTTGTGACTGCCATCCTGATCTCTGTGGAAACTTGAAATAGTATTTAAAATTGACTGGTGTCAATATCTCCTTACTGTAAAGCATGCAGGGTTTGTAAGTTGATCCCTTGTACTACAGAATTTAGGAGATTGGAGCAGGAGAGCAGAGATGACACATGACAGAGATATTAAAAACCAACAAATTTTGTGTTATCTGCAAAACTGCAAGCACAGCGTAGGTGAGAATGAACAATATTGAGGATGCTTCAAAAGGACTGATAGATAAATGATGGACCCTTTGGAGTATCTAGAGAACTTGTAAAAACAGCTTAAAAGGTAGGCTGGAAAAAGGGAGGAATGCATATTGAATCATAGAGGAATTATACAACCTCCTGGCAAGAATCTCTTTAGAAAGCTTGGTTGGAAAATATCACAGAATTCAAAGAGAAGTAAAATAAACCCTTTCAAACCAAAGTTTAACAACAACAACAACAACAAAATCTAAGCTACTTGAATGATCACAGAGGTAGTGGGCTGCTTCAACCAATGCACATGAAAAATCACAGAATTATATGATATCCATAGAAAAATATTTAAAAATACCCCAGTTTTAATAAATAGGAAAAGTCTTTTGAAGTCATATTACCAGATCTGTGGTTGGGTGAGAGTTCTAGTTCTCTACTTGGCAAAATCTCTATCATTAGGTTTACAGCCCTATTCTTTAAGGGGAAACAAAATTATAATGAGAGGGATGTGATAATGAAAACAGTGGAAAGAGGGGCTGTTCATGAAAAAAGAAAGAGAAAGAGAAAAAGAAAAAGAAGTGTCATGCTGGGGAAATAAGAATTAATAAGCTAAGGGTAGGGCATGGGGGAAGCCAAAGTCTGGACATGGAGGTGATTGTTTCTTTTTGTCTCCAAAAAAAGAAAATAAACTCCCTACTACATCCCACCCCACCAAAAAGCAGTCAAGTCCCAATGGATTTTCTCCATTAAAAAAAGAAAAAAAGGTTTTGGAAAACAGTTTTCAGCAAATCTCTCCACTGTGTGTTGTCTGAAACACTTCAGGAATGGTATTATATTAATTGGCAAACCACTGAGCACCCTCAGTTACACAAATACAGTGCCCATGGAGGTGTATGGAGACTGGAGATGCATAAATATGGGGACTTATAAAAAACTGAAACTGAACTTCAAAATAAGGTCATTATGACTTTCAACTGAGTGTAGAAATTAGCTGCAAGACTTTGTTCTAGTAAAAAAAAAAATATTAAAATTAAATTAACCAGGAGGAGAATAATCAGAATGACACTATATATTTCTAGGAAGTATTTGTATTACTTTAAAAGAGGCAAGTGATAAGTCCTTCTAAATAAATGAGACTGACAAATGTCAGCTACTCACAATCCTATGAGAACAGGCAACCTCTTCAGAAATAGGATATATCTGAGAAACCATTCAGTACTCACGCTCTGCTTTGCTGTCTGCCAGGCACATATGGGGTTTACTAAACAGAAATGATAACCTTTTGATACTTTTCACTTCTATAAATAAATTTGGCAGTAGATACCTCCTAGTTATTTTTATAGTGCATTTGCCAAAGGACTGTACAATTAAAATTTAGTAAACTGTATTTAGAATGTGACAAAAAGACTCATAAGTATGTTCAGAGAAAATTCCTCCTGTATGAGGAACTGGAGTGCTTAAACACCTGACAAGCTATTTGTGATTCAGCTCATATTGGCACTAGGAGACAGAAAAGCTAAGAAAAAGTTTTATCTCAGGAGATACAGCCTTAGTGACAACGGGACTGTGAACTTGGCAACAGCTAGTTCAAGCATCCATAGGGTATTATGTTCCCTCCAAGGTTGTGATAGAGAGATGAACCAAGAGTATAGGCAGTTATCTGAACTAGCAAGTAACACTGAGTGGCATCTGTAACAACATCTGTCCAAAGCTCGTGAAGGTGGACACTAGAGGTGGGCCAAGAGCACCATATTCCCTTCTGTGCGTAGGCTTCAGGATGACAGCTCTGGTTACTCATCCAGCCATCTATCCAACTGCTTCCATAGGCAAGAACTCTGTCTGGGTATAATAGGTACATGCACTGATGTTGCTTGGAGAAGCAACAAAATAGTTCCCACAGGGTATTGCTCTGGGTCACCCTTGGCAGAAAACAGGATTCCAACACCCCTGCCCCTACAGGCAGGCATCATTTCTTGTTGCTAAGGACGAACTCAGCCTCTGATGTGAAGAGGTTTTGGTTGGGGCTGTAAAATGTAAATGAGTCAGGCTCCTCTGGGTTTTAGGCTTTTCATTCTGTTTTGCCTTTTTAAAGAAGAAACATCTTCCTCCAAATAAAAATAAAGATGTTAACCCCTTTCTGATAAGAGTAGGATTTTATTCCTACAGTGCACCACAGCCTTTGCTAACTGATTCAACTACAGTTCAAGGGATTTGTCAGGACCATACAGGTAGAGGACTTCATAGGATCTCTCATGTTTAACTGCCTAAAGATCACTCACCTAATCTTGATTCCTGCCATAGCTGCTAGGGAGATATGCTGACTTTCGGAGGATCATCCTATAAATGGCATAAATCATTCTTTCTGATGTCTATCTTTCTCCATTGAGTAAGGATGACAGGTTTACACTTGACACTGAACTTTAAGATGGCCTGGTATATTAGCTGCCAGAAAAAAAGGGAGTGAAACTATAATCATTTGCAGTTGCAGACTAAATAATATATATCACTATCCAGCATCTGTGACTTAGAAGGTGATATTAACCAGGTTCCTTCTGAACACATTAATAGAACTTATTCCAGCTACTGAGTTTTAGAAAAGACTTAGCTTATAATAATAACAACATTATTTTTACATTGACAACTGAAATGTCTCCTATACTCCCTTCAGTGAATTAACCGTTGGTGGTGAACATCCTCTACTTGTAGAACCTTCCTCTTCAAAACCCCAGAATCTCTTGTGCAAAGGCTAAATCCTGTTTTTCTCAGGTCCTTTTTTATTGTTGGATTTTTAAAATGCTCTTTTATAGTTTATCTGAGTTTGGTTTAGTTTGGTTAGTACACTTTGCTTTTTACCCCATATTGCCTGCAATTAGAACTGCAGTGGTAATCTCTTTCACCGTGCCTACATGCAGGCAAGAAAGTCTCCTCTTTCCTTGCAAAGAAAGAAAACTCATACTCAGTTTTGACAATCCCAAACTGTGTCTAGACTCCAAAAATAAACAGTGGTTTTTTTTTTTCCATAATCTCAGACCTAGTTCACATCACCAGATTCATTTGCAGGGGAGTTGGGGATTCAAGCCAGATCTGGAAAACATATATGAAGGAAGAAAGTTCTCTACTAAACCATGGCCACCTGGTTCATATATTTCTTGATGAGTTGTCTCCATAAATCACAGCTACAATTAATGTTATACAAAAAATCCTTTCTTAGAAAATAGCAAGAATTTTTAGAATCATAGAATAGTTTGGGTTGGAAGGGACCTCTAAAGGTCATCTAGTCCAACCCCACTGCTGTGGGCAGGGACATCTTCAACTAGATCAGGTTGCTCAGAGCCCCGTCCAACCTGACCTGGAATGTTTCCAGGGATGGGGCATCCACCACCTCTCTGGGCAACCTGTGCCAGTGCTTCACCACCCTCAGCGTAAAAAATTTCTTCCTTATATCTAGTCTAAATCTACCCCCCTTCAGTTTAAAGCCATTCCCCATTGTCCTGTCGCAACAGGCCCTGCTAAAAAGTTTGCTGCCATCTTTTTTATAAGCCCCCTTGAAGTACTGCTAGGCTGCAATAAGGTCTCCCCGAAGCCTTCTCTCCTCTAGGCTGAACAACCCCAACTCTCTCAGCCTTTCCTCATAGGAGAGGTGTTCCA
>NW_008824941.1:2969156-2995027 GCF_000699105.1 Pygoscelis adeliae
GTTCACATGGGCCCACTTCTCCAGCTTGTCTAGGTCCCTCTGGATGGCATCGTGTCCCTCCGGCGTGTTGACCGCACCACTCAGCTTGATGCCATCTGCAAACTTGCTGAGGGTGCACTCCGTTCCACTGTCTATGTCATTGATGAAGATATTAAACAGTACTGATCCCAATACGGACCCCTGTGCAACGTCACTCATCACTGATCTCCATCTGGACATTGAGCCGTTGACCACTACCCTCTGGATGTGACCATCTAATCAATTCCTCACCCTTTCCCGGACAGTCCACCCATCAAATCCATACCTCTCCAGTTTAGAGGGAAGGATATTGTGGGGGACCGTGTCAAAGGCCTTACAGAGGTCCAGATAGACGACATCTGTAGCCCTTCCCATGTCCGCTGATGTAGTCACTCCATCAGAGAAGGCCCCTAGGTTAGTCAGGCAGGACTTGCCCTTGGTGAAGCCATGCTGGCTGTCTCGAATCACCTCCCTGTCCTCCCTGTGCCTTAGCATAGCTTCCAGGAGGATCTGTTCCATGATCTTCCCAGGCACAGAGGTGAGAGTAGTTCCCTGGGTCTTCCTTTTTTCCCTTTTTAAAAATGGGGGTTATGTTTCCCCTTTTCCAGTCAGTGGGAACTTCACCAGACTGCCACGACTTTTTTTATGAGCTGAAAAATATTTCAGCCATTCTGAAATAATTCCCTGTGCTGCTTTAGTTCATAGTGACATGAATGCAAAGCAACATGCACCAGAGTGGTGCCTCCAGCAATGTCTAACTGTAAGACTCAGCATTGTCTGTAATGGTTATGGCAAGATTTTTGTGATCAGTTGGAGTTTGGAGCCCCAAACCTGTTAAGTCCTACGGACATTTAGGCAGTGATCTGCCCTTTTAGACAGAAAAGCATACCTGTATGTATGCATAGACCTAAACTGTACATAAAATGGCCAGGGGATATGCTATTTATTTCTTGGTCACCAGGGATTAATACATGAAGCTTGGATTCAAAGTACTTTTCTAATTCTTCTCATTTGGAGAAGAGATTTGAGCCTAGGACTCCTAAATCCTGTAGCACTGAGAGGGATCTCAGACTGTCCCATTTGCTTTCACTACCCATTTGCTTACTACTGCAAAATTTCAGTCTCAGGGTTCCTGTAAAACAGTGTCTGAGCAGCTAGGCTCTTTGCTGTTTCTCACTAGATGAATGTCTCAGACATATTTATTTAAATATTTGCTCTGATTTCTCTGATTCTCCTTCCTCTACTGTCAGTGTCACCATTAATTTCTCTCTCTCTCATCTCTATCATCTCTATATCTCTACCTCTATCTTATCTACATATCTGTATCATCTGTATCTAGATCTGTATGTTTCCGATGGATCATTACTGGTAGTTTGTAGTCACCTGCTGGTCTGCAACAACTTGTGGGATCCCTGCAGTGCTGATTTGGCACCTCTCTAAGTAGCACTGCTGTTACTCAGTAGGGATTTTGTACAGTACAAGAACCTATAGACTGGCTGAACCAAAGTATTACAAGAGAGTTTAAAATAGAGTGCAGTCAGTGGGTGCCTGTGGCCTCGTTTATTTTTGAAAGACTGTATTGATGTATCTCCTCCCCAGAATTCAAATGGAAATCTGGGAGAAGATCCCTTGAAAGACAAGACTGAGAATGAGGGAGACCCTCTTTACCCACTGCATTAACATTTCAACCTTGCCTCAAGTGCTTAGTACTGAGTTTGAGAACAAGGGAAATGATGTCCTGAGGCTTCAAGGCACTACTTCGCCTTTGTTCAGACATAGGCCATCCTGTCTAGCACAGATTACTGTGCTTTAGCAGGAAAGGCTCCCTCATGTCCTAAGAAGGTAATAACTTCTCTTCACATCATCACTATCTCAGCTCTGCAGTCATATTGCTAATTGACCTTTGGTGTCTCCGATACCAGAGGCCATGCTTAAAAAGCCATCTGTACTTACCTTTAAGTGCCTACCTATTAATCAGGCCTAACTGTTGGCTAATGAGTCCTCAAATCTGATCTGTAATGACCAACAAATTAGATAGTGGATTATGAGACCAAGGTTAATCATGTACAGCTTGTGTTTGATAGCAATAGTTGCCTGTTTTTTTTCTTTTGCAAGCTTCTCTGCAGTATTTCGTAAAACAACAATTAGGAAAAAACCTCAGTGATTTACAGCATTCACAGAAGTGAAACTCATAGGAGTCTGATAATGGATAAAGTCTCCAGTCCAACTCCACATAATGACTTGGGCAATTCAAGCCTGAGAAGCTTCAGACTCTGAATGCTAGTTTGTAGTTTTTCAGTGGGAGTTTTCACCCTGAGGCAGACATTGACTGAGTTAATACATAAAATGCCTAGGCAGTTAGTTGCCTATATGGGAACCAAATATACCGATTGCTATCGAGGACAGATTTATAGGTAGGACTTTCTGAAAGCCAGGGAGGAAGGGAGGAGAAGTCACTCATGGATGTTCCAGCAACATGTGTGTGTCCAAGGTCACATGCAAGGGAGGTACAAGAAGCTTCCTGGATATACCTTGGTAGATCAACTCCTAGATATGAATGATCCCAATTTTTTGGTTCTAGGGGAAGTTAAAGGTTGTAACCCTTAGGATTCTCAGCTCAGTAAACCAAAGAACTAGATGGACTTAATGTTGGTTATTTACACTAAATGCTATGTAGATGTACTACAGTCACACAGGGCAGGTCTTAAGGCAGCAACGTGCACAAGAGGAGTGATAGATAGGGCATCAGCATGGACTGGCTTCACGTTTCTTAGCTAAATTTGTGCTAACTTCTCTGCACTGCTAACACCAATTGGTACACTGACCCTAGAGTATCTTACACTAATCAACTAGACTCATTACTATATAGCTATAACATTAGTGTTCAACTCCACGTTAGAGAATGATAGCTATGTCTGATTGGGATTTACAAGTTTTGGCCCTGTTTTGAAGTCAGGTGCTTAATTTGGCAAATTTACACACTGAGAGAAGACAAGGAGCTAAAAATGTCAGTGGTTAGAGCAATCACCTATAGTGTGGTATTCTCAGACTGAGCACCTTTCTTTAACAGAGTAGAACACAAAGGAAATTAGAAAGCTGGTTGATTATGGATATATTTACAATCACTGAGAAACAGTCAATTTAAAAATGAAATACAACTTAATATTATTTGTTATAATAAACATAGTTTTCTTTATTTTTAAGACTTGAGTTCTCCAGCTAAGTGACTAGAAGCTGCAGAGATTCTGTAGATTTCTGCAGTTTGGCATCTACAGGTCTGTCATCTGATTTATGAAATGTAAATGTGGCTTCAGCTTTTTGCTCATGTTGCATAAATCAGCAAGTTTTGGCTTGCTCATTAACAATGAAGAGGCACCAGACCACAGATTTGGTAAAACACATTAACTTTTTCTTTTTTTTTTGATTTACTCTCAAGATATTTCAAGCCATTTCAAAGTCAAGTAAAATAACAAACACTAAACCCCTATTTTATTTCCCTTTTTTAGCTAGCTTTGATTAAATGTATTTCATATTTAGGATTACCTGGATTATAACACTGCACTGAGCCCAGAATGTAGGATTGGATCAAAATACCAGTTATTTGTTGAAAGGCAGCACATTTCTCAGTAGGAAGTGATAACCTGGATGAGTAACAGACATCTTGGTGATTATCAATCCAACTGAGATGTAATTTCAGTATGCTGACGTTTCTTGATGTTCATGTAAGGGCGAGTGAGTCAATGTCAGGGGGCTAGAAGAATGAAACTTATTTTTAGTTCTCCATCCATTTCATTTTTCACTTTACACCCAGGTACACAGTAAAGTGAAAGGGTAGGAGATTCTATATGCAGTACAGTCCAAGAATTAATTTCCTATATGGAAAAACTGTGATATCTTCCCTCTTAATAAGCATAGTATTTCCTCATGAAGTTATTGTGTGGCAAACTATAGTCTTTTCATTGACAGAAATGGAGTTCACATGTGCAAAGTTCATCATCTGCTTGTATCTTTGCTGGTTAAGATATTAGTGCCTTGCTCTAACAAATTACCACTCCTTCCAATCTTATAGTCCAGAATCTCAACTGGTTTTGAATAAATTTAGTCATCAACCTCTTAAAGTCAATGGAATTCAAAGGCCAATTTTCTTATGAGACTTTCAGTGGCAAATATGATGAGCCCAACTTTTAATTTTTTTCAGAACTGTCTGGTGGCCATATCCACATACAGAAAAAGAGTCCTGTTTCAAGTGAGGTGAATCATAGAATCATAGAAACCTTTAGGTTGGAAAAGACTTTTAAGATCATCGAGTCCAACCATAAAAACCCAAAAACTTTTCAAAAAACCCAAAACTTTTCAAAACATAAGAGGTCATCATAGTCCCTGGCCAAATAGCTGTCCATTTGCATTTTTTTTTGCATGAGCTTGTAATGTCAAGAACTGAATTGATGACATACGTAAGTATGAAGTGTCATGTTGAGTGAATATTTAGTATTTTGTTTTGCACCTCTAAGACAGATTATTTTTTAAAGAAGAAACTTAACAAAACCCCCACATTAATGAATTGAAAGGTTTCTTGTTGCTGGGGTTACCTTGTTGAGCAACTAGTACACCAATTGCAAAAAGCAATCAAGATGTGTATTACGCGTACATGTGTGTAAGCTTTTTTTTTTTTTTTAAATGAATAGAACCTATGTTGGGAAGGTGGGAGGTCAAAAGTTCACATCTTCCTGAAGAATCATCATGAAAAATGAATGCATACAGACTGGTGTGGTAAAACTTTATGTATGGTAGAGCAGTATTAGAAAGTAACCTGGTGAAAGTCTTGCACCATTTCCAGAATGTTTCTGTCATATTAAAAATAAACATGGAATATTCAATGTATTATTTTATACACATAATTGAAAATCAGTTCCTCCCTTCCCTGCCTGTTAATCTTGTAGTTATACAAAAATCTTTGTGTCCCCTCTGGTGGTGATGACAGCTCTAAGGCTGTATAAAGGACACAGGAAATATAGCTCCCAGTATAATTTTAGGTGTTACTAATCAAATGCTGTAAAAGAAACACAGAGCCATAAGCATGAATTCTCACTCTTAAATATGCTTGCTGTTAGCCTCTAAATTAAGAAATCATCTGCAGACACTGCAATAGCAGTGAATATATAGTAGCAATAGTGTTCTAGAAAGAAACTTATGTAAAATACAATATTTCTAACTTCTTATATATATGTATGTATGTTAACGGTGAGCAACTGACATTGTTAAGTATGGGTTTTGTACACTGTTATGTATATTCCAACTCTACCCAAAGATCCCAGCTGAGCTGTCTTCATGTTAGGTACTACAAAGACATACAATAAGTCATTATAGAGTCTTTGCAATGAGGACTTTCACTCTAACCTTACAGAAGTTGGGAGAAATAGAACGCTGCCCCTTTACTGAACAGATAGGGAGCTGAGACACAGAAAGATTAAATGACTTTTCCTAGAATACATTATGAAAAAAAGGTATGGTGAATTTTATTTTAGCCCTGGATATGCCAGAGCTTCTCACTGGTTTTATAATTAATTATCATGGTATTTTTTTCGTACATTACTTCTCATGGGATCTTGTTGCTGTTATCCCATTAGATCATAAAAGTGTTAGCAACCTCCTGGGAACTAGATCTCTAGGAACTGATTCTAATTCAAAGTGTGACTCTGACCACATTAAAGTTGACAAGTTTTGCCATTGATTTCAGTTCATTACACATTTATCTTGAGCAAAGCTTTGGGCTGATGTATATGGAAGTTATAGGAGGCTTCGCATTATGGTAAGGTCTTATGATGTGATAGTGTTTGGATTTCAGAGAGGTAAATTCTTCTTTTCGTGCCTATGCCATGCCTCCTGCCATCACTCCACTGGCCTGGTTATTAATTTGTCTAAATGTGAAAATCTGTAGTGTAGAAAGGCCCATCAGAACTGATCATTTTAGTCCCCCTTTATGATCAGAGAAGCGACTGGGTTAATAGAGTCTCTAGTGTTAGTTGTTTTACCCTAAAATTAATTTTAAAATTGGACAGCTGAATCTTGTCCTTAGAGTACCATCTTCTTTCCATTAATTGCGAATGGCAGACATAGTATCTGGCTCAAATGTAGATGTCTGAAATGGAAGTGAATGAGATAGTTCCCACCTAAGACCTATGAAATCTATGAAAAGGAAGTCTTCATTATAAAGACAATCTCTATAGGCTTCTGCTCCAGAGTGAATTTCATACACTGGGAAGAAATCATCAATCGCTTGTTTCTATGGAATAAATGATCCTTTCAGTTGTAAAATTCTATCTTCTACAGAGTAACCACTCCCTGAGGAGTGAGTGCAATGCCTATAATGGCTATGTTCATGTACGTATTCAGTATAGAAAGGATGAAATACATTAGCTTGCTATTAAAACGTCACCTGTATGTTATTGATGGATGCTTCACCCACCAGACTTCCATGAGAAGTCTGAAATAGCAACTTTCCATGGGCTTAAGTACTTCAGTTCTTGAGTATACTCATAACATCTTATATTCCTCTAGCAATTATAATACTATTCTGGCTATCCCCTCTTTTCACTTACAAAGGTACAAAGAAAAAAGGTATGAGGCCCTGATTCAGGCCAGCCTGCACCTTTATATTGTATATGCTAACAATTTGTGCAAGAGATGCAAAGATAATCGAGTTGTATAACACCAGAACAGTAATTACTGACCACTTGGAAAAGAATAAACTGAAACGCAAGAGCTGCACATTATAGAAAATTCTGATTTTGTGGGTTTAAAAACTCCACTAATGAACTTTTCTTGAAACAAAAAGAAAAGAAAATGTCAGCTTTGCTGCTTAGACATCATTGTTAAAGGCCTACTTACTACATTTTGCATCTCCAAAACAAATATAATAGCCTCTCAGGATAAATATTCTATACACTGTGGAGAACTCTGAATGCTGAAGAAAAATGCTGTAAGGGCATGAGAAGGATGCAGGCTGGCTGTAGTTCAGCTCCCCATTTGTAGCTTATTGCTGTAAAATTTCCATATACTTCCCCTGAGTACAATGAAAAACTGTGTAAAGTGATTCTTCTGGCTTTGAATGAACTAACAGCACCAGGGAATTCTTACAATAAAATGGAAGAGGGGCAGCTTATACAATTCAATCATTTTTCCTTGGAAAAATGGATACATAAAAATATTGTTAGAGATCTGCCTATAATATTTTCTTGGTATATTTAAACTTTGTTCCCAGACATTAAGCAACTTTGCAAGATGTGGATCTGGGTGCTGGCAGGCCTGAACATGCTTTAGACATCACTGAAGCTTTTGAAAGGTGTGATATGCAAGGAGTCCTCTGCAGACCTGCATTTTAAGCTAAGGATTTACTTAATGCCAATAACAATACCTTGTTAACATTCAGGCCTTTGAACTAAAAATTAGACAGCACTGCTCTATTTACAAAAGGCACAGTCCTCAAAAAGTAGACAGAAGTAAGTACCTGGATTAAAAACAAAACTGAAAAATGTTTTTCCATAAGGAACATGTACACATGCGTAAGGTTGATATTTATCAGTGAATGGGAAGATCCTGAAACTCAAAAAGAGCTAGGGGGTTTGCTAAACATATAACAAACTCTACGTGAAAAGGTCAGGTCCACAAAGGTGTTTAGATTTGGTTCCATTTAATGCAGGAGTTAGGAGTCAAAATACCTGCGTGGATTGGTCCTGGAGGATGTAGGCATGCCCTCTGGTATGGGTTGCATGAGGTGCAATTCAGAGCACATGTTATTAGAGTGTGAAAGTCTTTATACTGCCTATCCACAGAGGGCAGCTTAGACATGCCAGGTTGGATACGTACTGTTAGAAAGGTGAGTAATGACTGGATCACTGCAAAACAACTTAAAAGGCAAAATGCTTATTTTAAAAATCTGATCAGTTGAACTGCAAATTGAAAAGTATTTATTTTACTTTACAGGCAGCAGATATAACTTATTAAAATGCACAGAAATAAAAATATAAATAAAGTTCAGATGAATAAGAAAGTCTTTTCCTTCCTTAGTTTTTTGCTATGATCTGATGAAGAATTTTTCTTTCTCACACATCAGTGCAAAACTACATATCCCAGAATACCTAACTGCAACATAAGATTTGTGACTACGTCACAAATAAGAGATAGCACAATGAGACCACAACCCTGGGCTGTGTCCTCAGCGTGTCCTCTGCCCTCGGGATCCAGGATTATACAACATTCGTTCTTGCTGCCCGTGGCTGAGGACAGCTGAGCCACGTGGACTTCTGGTCATGCAGCTGAAGAAGGTCTTTTAGGTTTTCTCTGCTACTTTTCCTCAGCTTGATGTTTAAATTTTTGCACTTCTAATGCAGTTTTTCCTTTTCACTCATCATCTCAGAATATTTATGAGTGAGGATGTTCTTTTAAGGGCACTCAGTATAAAGGAATATAGGGTTCTTAAAATTCTGTTTTTTTGTTTGTTTGTTTACCAAATGATAGTAAATAAAGCAGAGAATATTTGTTGGGAGAGGCAGAATTATTAATTGGAAAAGACATACACTGTTTATCCAAAACTTTTGCAAAATTGTCAGATTTGACATACTGTGCTGGCTGAAACATCTTATTTTTTGTGAAAAAGTCCAGAAGTTTGTTGTTGTTGGCATTTTCAAAATGATGTAATTTAATATTGTGCAATTTTTTGAAGAGTTATGTGATTTTGTACATGTATATATTTGTGTGGAAGGGAAATGGTGTATCTAAT
Source organism: Pygoscelis adeliae (assembly GCF_000699105.1). Classification (NCBI taxonomy): domain Eukaryota; kingdom Metazoa; phylum Chordata; class Aves; order Sphenisciformes; family Spheniscidae; genus Pygoscelis; species Pygoscelis adeliae. The sequence continues at coordinate 2,977,954 of NW_008824941.1, forward strand.
TCTTATGCTCAGTGTGGATCTTGATGTGTAGCCATTTATTCCTGCATTGAAAGTTACAAAACAAGAGAAAAATCAAAAAGACTTTGCTTTGATTTTAGCAATGAATGTGAATTGTGCCCTTCAACAGATATTCAGATCTATATCTAATAGACCAATGACATTAAAAAAAAAATGATTAAGGAACATATTAAAACCCCAACAAAACATAAAAAATACTTAGAGAACACTGAGCAGCAGATGCAAGTAAAGTCTGATGTCAAGCAAAACATTTTTAACCTGTGTTTGTGATGAGAAAAATGAAAGAAGGTAGAGTTCCTTGTTGTCATACAAGACCCTGAAAAATTGCAGTAGCTTGCATCTGTGCTGGGAAGCGGCCCCCAACTTCCACGGAGTACAGACACATGAGAAAACAGCTGCGTAGCACACTTAAGAATCTTACCTTTGTGCAAAACTGTGGCTCTGAATTTTCGCTGTGAATTCAAGTCAGTAGGACCTTGCCAAAGGTAGGGGAGCAGCTGCCTGACGGAGTCAGAATAGAGCTGGCTGCGATAAGGAAACTGCCTTGCATGGGTGTAGGTGCTCACCCTCGTGCAAGGGTGATTTGAAAAGCTCTTAGCTACTATTGAGTCTGAACAGCTAAGGAGATTGAACTTAGGGCTTTCATCTCCAGGTCAGTGGTGTTGGAATTGAATATCTACATGAATGTTTGAGTTGAATACTCACATGAGTACTGCTAAGGCCCTCGGTGTGTGTGGGTCAGATGTGTCCTGGTACCCAGGGCATTGGGCATCACTGGGGAGAGTCAGAGAAACACTGTTTAGGCAAGAACTGGTTTTGGTACCATCAGTTAGACATGCCTTAAATGTAGCTTCCTTTTAAAACTTGCCCAAGGTACACAGGGTGTTGGGGACATGGAAGGCTTAATAGCTTAAAAGCGTAAAAAGTAATACATATATTTAAATTGATACTATTAAAATTTGCTCTTGGTATAAGACTTTGTTTGTTAAATTTCACCCTAGAGTAAAAATTTACAGCTGAATCATAACCCTTCAAAGATGGGGTTTGTCTGTGGAAACTTTGAGACAAGTTTAATTATATTAGTGGCTATTAAGGGATGGCCAAAGTAAAAGGTCTGGCCTCTGTGCAAGCCAATTTTGGAGAGGTTTTTATAGCATTGCATGGGGTTACACAGTATGGAAGCCAGAAATAATTTTTTTCCCTTCACATTTTACTCAGAAAACTTTATAGTCTTCTAATGAAGGATCATTGTGTAATGTCCTGGAAAAGTTCCCTCAATCTTCCTAACCAGAGCTTTGGACAAAATAAAATGGGTCCCCATAGAATCCATCTCAGTCTCATACAAGAACCACCTGAAGTTTTTGTGGGGTGATTGTCTGATATAAACTGACAGGATGTCTTGGTTAAGACATCCAGCTTTGTATGGTTAAAATGGGGTTAAAATATATGGAAGTGGACTTCTACTAAGATGCAGTTCCTTAGCAGTAAAAAACATTAGGCCTATTTCCAAAGGAGATAGTGGACCAATTTCCGAGAATCCTTGGCTGAAGTTCTGAAATCTTTCCAAAAGATGTGCTTTTACTAAGTTGTTTTGGTAAACTGTACCAACCAGGTACCAAGCCTGTGTAGAGATTATGTCATACCACTGGATCTATCTTATTAAATAAAATTTAGATTGGTAGTTAAGTGATGAGCAAGGGAAAGGCTGAGTCACTCATACAAGGACAATTTTAGTCCTAATCAGTCTCAGGCAAAACTGGTGTCAATATCTCATGCAGAAGGTCTGCTTGAAGTTTTTGTGTCACAAGTGGAGAGCACAAAGGAAGTATTGAAAGAAGAGCAAGGATTCTGGGTCAGCAAAGGGGGTGCTTTAGGAGACATCTAGTATGAGAGATGGCATGAGAGAGAAAACTGTTGTTAATATGTGAAGACCAACTAAATAGTAAATGCATTACAATAAATTAGTGGAAATGTGATCAACTAAACTCAGGCAGCTGCAGTAACATACAACATACTTTGCAGAAGCATTTAGGCAGCCCTTCCACCTACTGTTAGAGAAGAGGCTAATTTTGCATGTATGTGTGACTGTATAATCTTATTTTCTTTTGGATTCATCAGTCATGATTAGCGTTCTGAATATGCAGTGCATGCCAGGCCATATAAGTGTAGTATTGTTTGCTTTATAGGAGGTAATTTTGGTGGTGAAGACAGTGATTTGTCTGACAGGAGCACTGGGCTGCTCCAGGGTCTTGAGTTTATAAGGAATTTTGAAAAGTTTTGCGGTAGGTTTGAATTTGCAACCAAATACCAAGCAAACTAGCATTTCCTGCAAATGAGAAACCCTGCTTTTAGACCACATCCAACTAGTAAAGCCTTGAATCATTTTTATTAGTGACACTACTGTACCTCCATAATAATTAGGATGAAAACTTGCTGCTTCATATCACATACTTGCTGACCCACCCTTTAGCTCTCAAGCAAACAAAGTAAAGTCACAAGACTGATATATTGTGAGCCTCTCATTACTGAAATTACTCTTATTACCCACAATATCTAAACTTTATTACTAACAATGATGGTTTTCAAGTATGCTTGGGAATTTAGAGTTCCACAGTTCAGAAATGCATCAGCCTTGCCAGCACTGAATGTCATAAGTAAATAGGCAGCAGAAGAAATTCTAACTTCCAAACAGTCCAGAAGCCAAACAAAATATTACGGGTAGAAAAAAAACCCCAACAAATCCAAACATAATTATATAGCTGGAGTTCAGGTTGTTTGGACTTGGAATGAAACGGCTTGCCCAATCGTATCAGGGGATCTTTGCAGTTCCAAACCCACGTATGCCTCCCATTTACTATTTCTATTCTATACCAGCCTGCTATTTTCTGCTCAACTGGTAAGAAATGTTACTTTAAAATTTATTTTTTAGTCTGTACTTATCGTCAGCTGTCAGACAACAATACCAGTCAAGTGTGCTAGTCCATCTGCCTTTCAGGCAATTGCTCCAGGAGAGGCTTTCTTTGTCTAGATTAATTTTTGCAGTCTGTTTCAGACTAATGTTTCTAGAAAATGTTTGCACTTCAGACTGTCATGATCAAGGTAGCTTAGGAAGAAATGTATAAATATGTATAGGAAAAAGTGTTCCTGATTTTAATTTAAGCACATTAAAAAGAGTGTAGAGGCAGGGAAGCTATAATCTGATTTAAATTTTAAAGTTAATCCTCTCATATTATTGATATTATATTGAGTTTGAGATTATAAGAGTATCTCAGATGGAGAAAGGAGCAATAGGATTCACAGAAGTTCTTAGATCTATTCTAACTGATTAAAAAAATGGTTTTCCTAAAGGGGAATCACTAGTTTTTACATTTCCTGGGGCAGAAATGTCCCTTATTACAGCAGTCCTGCAAATGGTACAAAGTTGGCAACAACCTTTTCTTCCTTCAAGGGCATTTTTATTTGTATAGAAATAGAAGCTGCTATTCCACTCTCTCTTGACAATTCCCTGGGTCCCCAGGAGACACTGTATCTGCACGTCTGTGGTCTGGCCAAAAAGAATCAAATCCTAGGTGGACAATGGGGTCAAGAAATGTTTTTTTGGGGACTTTGCAGAAGAGGAATAGCCAGTGGGTAGCTAGTGGATGAAATGAGTATGTTAAGCCAATGACAAGCATGCTAGCTGGGGAGAACTGGTGTTCATCAGTGTGGGCACCTATTTTTGGAGGAGGAACGGTTCAGGCAGATGGCTGTATCATAATCAGGGCTGGATGCAATTGCTGTGCAGGTCTGCACTGTGCTATGCACTAGGCAGTGCTAAAGGGAAGAGGCGTCTGAGCTTCTGTGGCCACCCAGTTGACCTGTTGTGTTTTGCTTTCTTGTTAGAAATAACAGTGCATCTCTCCTGTCAAACAGTAATGTGCTAAATCAGAAATTATTAATGCACTGTAATCCAACAGTGTAACCCTTGTTTTTGATGACAAGTACATGAGGACTCATCATGAGTTATGCTGCACTTAAGTAAGGGTGGTGACATCTTATATACAATAAAGACAAACACAAAATTTGTGTGATCCATGAAATGGAGTAGTAGGCATTAATTTGGTATAATTCTAGATTACATAGACTAGTGCCATTCAAAAATACTTTCTCCAACTAAGGTATTATTAAGAATCAAGTGCAGGTAGTGGTATCAAACAAATAAACTAAATGCAAATATTATACATCTATGAAATTTATGTAAAGGCTTTAACCATCTCAGAGAAATAAAAACAATAAATAAACACACACCAGTATACATAAATGTTTATAAATTTGCTCTGTTCTGTACAATTGATGAACATCAGAGATTTTTCTCTGATAAGAGAAAAAATGATGGTCCTAGCCAAATGCAGAACAGATACGGCTGAAAAAGCAATAGCACAGAAATTCTCTTGCTCACAGTTTGCAAGCCTATTTTTCAATCCTTTCCTATGCCACAAAGGTCTTTTCCTCTCGTTCCTTCCATAAGCACTTCTCTGTACATGACTTTTTCCTGTTTTGCACATCCAGCCCTTGCTATGAAACCTCCATGAGGTGTATATACAACCAGCCACAAGAAAAACTCCTAGACTCTGAAGCTTGGCTTTGCTCAGCTTTCACCATTGGGACAATTCTTTTATGAAAAAGATTCTGTTTTTCATCCTGGATTTCATATGGAATCCTGGATTCCATAAACACACTGAATCATTTTTTTTCAATGAGCCTGAAAGAGAATGGGAAGGATACCATCCATTACAACCAGGTCTGGAATTAACAGCAGTCACTGGTGACTTCAAGAAGGCAAGTATTACAGGGGGAGCAGAAAGAGCTGCCTGTTACTAAAGTTGCCTGACACATCTCATGATAAAATCCCATTTTCAAATGCTTATATGTTCATCACACTTCAACTGTTTGGACTGAAATTTTCCATACTTGCTGACGGCTTCAGGCTAAATTCTTTAGGAAAATTTCAACGAAAGTCATTTAGCTAAAGAAATTTTCTCTCAACTGCCTGAGCTTGGACTCTTTCCAACTATTAGAAATAAACCATCTCTTTCCATTCCTGCAATGAAAGAATCCTGCAGTAATATGCTTTTCCTTGGAAATGCTTGACAAGCTCCTTACTTTTTGAAAGCAAACATAACACCGGTGGCTGTAATAGGGAGGGGTGATTTTGCACCACTAAGATGTGGATGCACTTACCATGTGCATCCACAGGTCTTTGTAAGAAGTTAAAGACTGGTACCATCAGTTCTGTGGAACTGGAGGGAATAGAATGCTTGATTATTTTTGTTTTATTTCATTTTCAAAGTGAAGTAATAGGCATTGATCTACAGATATGATTGTATTCTGCCTGGCCACAAGGAAAAACTGTTTGATTTCAGTCTGACATGGACTGATGTATAACTTTGATGTGTTTGCTAGAGATATTTCTAAGAGAAATACATATTAAAAAATAGTTAATTTTTATTTTTGTATTAATTGATCTCTGCAACCTGATTAGTGAAGATATGAGACCAGTAAATGTGGCTTTGTTCTATTTTATCTTGCACCTCTAATAAAAATTTAAAAATCTCTGTGACATTACCCTGCGAGAAGAAATGAAAGTGAGAATCTTCCATACTATTAAAATGGGTCTTCTTTCATGTGCATCTTCTACAAACATTCACAGCTCCTGTGATGGTGGTACCACTTAACCCTATTTTGAAACCTCATTAACCTCTTTCTTGATGCTTGTGAAATGTGATTTGTCAGATACTCCGCTCTTTAAATATTTCTCTTCTGTTAAGCTAAAAGCAAAACAAAATAAAAGCAGAATATAAAGACCTGGGAAACATCTCATCAGCGATGTGCTATTTGTCTTTCAGTAGAGTAAGCATAGAATATGGACCTCCAGATTTGTTGCTAACTTGAGATCCACTGATATATCCTCTGTACCAATTCTTTGGCTATTTTGCTTCAGATAAATGTAATTTCATAGACCTTTTGTTCAAACTTTCCATTAAAAGATAGATAAACGTGAAAAGAGGTTATGAGATATAACAAAAGACCACAGGATTTAACCTAATAATACAGTCCACTGATAATAATGGATAATTTTCTCACATTCTGAGTAGGTGGTTGCTCCCTGAAATGAGCCATCCCCGGTACTTGTTTTATTCTTCAGCCTCCTTGCATTTCTCACTGTATGTTTAGAGCCCTCACCAAAGACTCCATGCACACTAGACTTCTTTTTTTCCTATAGGTCTCCAATGAAAAGAAAAGGTGGAATATTAGTCTGGCTAAGTGGATTTTTGAAGCTCAATAGAATTCTAGCCTTTCTATAAAGAAAAGTATCCTCCTTTATGATATCACCTAAACAATATAAAATATTCTCAGAGAAGCATAGGTAGCTGTGGTTTTACCTCATGTATTTGTTCAGATATTTTGGCCACCAAGCTCTAACAGTAACACGATCAGGAGAAAAGCCCTACTTCTAGAATGAGCTGACAACAACTGGGCTTTCCCTTTAAATCTGTCAGTCTTTTTTATTTAAATATTTTGAAATGTGAAGCTCCTCAGTGGGCTCTGTTTATTTCCATGAGCATTTTTCCTGGCTAAGTGATTAGACAGATCTCCTGATGTCCTTGTGAGAACAGGATTTTATTAAATGGCTCTGAAGAGAACTGAATGGTAGATGTGCAGCTGCTAGATTTATGGAGCTGTGGGATCAGGAATGCTAATTTTTCCTAGTGTTAATATATTTGGGTGATATCCTTCTGAAACATGGCTGAAGTCTGTAGCCTGTACCTCATGCTCTACTAGAAGAGCTCATGATGAATGTACAGTCAAATACCCTTAATGTTTTGCAGATGCTGTGAACACCAATTACAGAACACTGACTGCAGTGAAGGGGTTAATGATTAATTAAGTATGATGATATGAATTAAGTATCAGCAGGGTCTAGGGTAATTGATGTCAGGTGAATGGGGAACTCCCCAGGATAATGTCAGTGCCAGAGGAAGTGGTGATTAGTGGGGATAAATGTTGGTGTGATCTGCATCTGATGAAGGCAGAGTTGAAATTTTTGTGGGACTGGGCCCAGCTGAGAATAATAAAGGCTTCTATGTTCCCAACTGAGAATAAAGGAGATTTTGAATCAAAATATGTAAATACAGGTAGAAACTTTTCCATCCTTAAAAAGTGCAACAAGACATATGTTTTTAATACATATCTCTATAAAGCTTTATAAAGCAATCTAAAAGTTCATTGTGAACCATGTAATCCCTAATTTTAAGTAGTTTCAAGAAAGGAAGAAAATTGAGGTCCATTATTTTTCTCTCTTCCTTACAAAAAACAATGCAGAAAAGTCTTCAAAGTGCAGATGAAGACTTCACTGTGCTTCCACTTATTTAATTCGCAAACTAGATTACAAGTATTCTGGTACAACTTTGTAAATCTTGTGGATACCAGGTGAAAAACACTGGTAAGTGTTGTTTTTATTTAGTTTTAGATAGCTATAGTTATAACTATTGTTATTTTATAGGTATGTGTTAGAGGGGCTTCTTCAGACAACTCTAGACAATTTTGACTCATTTCCAGAAAAAAGGTCTGTTGTGTGCATTGTAAAATGCAGTACAGAATTTGTAGTCCATAATCAGTTAATTAAAGATTGTCTCATAATGCATGTACTTTACTGAGATGAATTAAGGTTGTGCAAGAAAACTCAATTATTCTGTTACCTAACTTAGATGTGCTTAAAAATGTTCTTTATTGAGTAACCTGATACACTAACCTACACAGACAATTGTATATCTTGTGCAATTATTTTACTTTAAAATCTCTTCCCTTCTCCAATACCTACAAAGGCCATGATAATGGTGCTTATTTATTTACTGTAGGCAAATCCTATGAACTTTTGATGTGAATCTGGGCCATGTCAGTTTACTCGACAAGCCAAACAAGAAAAACAGAGAGAAATTAAGGTTCCCTGGGTCATCAAATAAAGGTTTCATTTGTAGAAACTTGCAGAAGTCTGACCACGGTCTGTGGATAATACAACCTAAACACAGGTCACAAAGAAAGAAAGTTGATTTTTGCTCTGTGTCTTTACAATCATAATTTTAACATAATTGTTGAATGGCTGGATGTCTCATTATCCATATATACTGTATATGTTGGCACTGTACTACTTCTGCTTTATACAAGAAGGTATCTTTAAATCCAAAATGACAGACACAGTAAAACAATGGTGAATCTGCATATTAGCAGAGACTGTTCTAAAATTACAGCTTTACTGCTATATATGGGAATGGACTCTTGGTGACTATTATACCTCTGGATAGTGAGATACGTGTAAATATACAATTAATAATTATTTCTTATGTTTTCTGGTTATCATTATTAATATTTTATATGTATTAATTTTATATATAAAATGAGTTTAATTTACTTAGTTAATTTTAAGGTGAGAGGATTAATCTATGAAGTGTGCAAAATTACAGTTATATACATTTTATGAAAAATCTAATAATATGGGAAATGTTTGTTTCCCTTTGCAACAGATTGTCTACATATCTCTCAAATAAAAAATACAAAGTTTGTCTGATTATGAATTAATTTTTACAAGTTACATTCCTTTTAGTTTGCAAGGAATGTAATTTATTCATATATACAGTACTACAAATGGAGTAACTCTGCTTTGATTAGAGATGTAGGTATTCTGCAGTGATGCCAAAATTTATCACTGAATTAATTTCTTGTATTACTGTGGAAGTTCTTAAAGAGCTTTATGCAACAGAGTGAGTAACATTCTCCATTCCTTTATAGCAGGGAAACGAGGAAGAGATTGTTCAGGGAATCCAATTCTTTGATGTGTATTTTTCAACAGATCTTTCACGGAGGTCAGATGGAACTCCCATTGACCTCCTTGGAGCAACATTTATGCCAACACAAAGCAGTTGGTGCATTGGAGAGCTAGAGAACCTGGTCAGTAATTTAAAGCCAGATCTTGTACTTTAAATCCCACATGTTAAAACAAGAAGAAATATTTGTTTTTCTGACTCTTTCTCCCTGACTATGAACACATAACGGTTATGAACTCAGCTTTCTGGATTCTGTGACTGCTCTGAGATTGGGGTCACTTGGCCAGCAACGCGGTGCTCCACAGCTGCACCACGAGTTCACCAGGCAGCCCTCTCCAGCAGTGTTTATTATACTTGTGTTTGCAGCATGTCTTGCTGAGTAATGCACGCAGCCTGGATGCTGGTGGATTCTGTGTAGAACACCCCTTTTAGTGAGTTCATTAAAACTGCCATTTAATTTTCCTAGAAAAACAAGGGGGAAAAATATCTGCTTTTCTGAAACTGGACATCTGACTGTATAGATGCTCCCCTGCTGCTGGCAGTAAACTGCAGGAAATAAGGGACAATTCTTGGAAGAGAACAAGAGGTGACTGAACGTGCAGCCATGCAGCTAACACACTGAGTGGGCATTCCAGCAGTCTGGATAAAAATTATTTATGTTGTGGCTATGTCTAAAATGGCCTGGGAACTTTCCAAATACAAGAGAAAAAAAATCCTTGCACCCAAGAACTGGAGTATAAGAAGAGAGGCAGGCACATAGTGAAGGATGTTTGAGGACAGAGCAAAGAAACCAGGTGATAAAGTTGAAGACAGAAATAACTAAAAGTTTCTGAAGGTGGTTGGTTTGTTTAATGTCAATATTAACAGCCATATTAATACTAGTACTAATACTCCAATCTCGTGTCTCTTTACAAGTATCTTCCCTGTTTAACTTGTCTGGAAACTCTGGCTCCACTGTTAAGATCCCTTATGCTCTCCCTTTCACCAGGTAAATAATCTATTCTGTCAAAACACACAAAGTAAGTCATCTGTCCCTGAGCTATAAATAGATGATAGTCTGCACTTTTGGGGGCTTGGGTAACTTGCAGCTACACAGAATTTGCCAGTGAGTAGATCTTGTGCAGCAGAAGTGTACCCCATGATCTCAATCCTGATGACCGGAGACAGTCTTCAAAATATGAGGGTAAGCTGTCACTGTTATTGCAGTGTGATATTGTGAGAAATTTGAAATTCTCTGTTTGTTTTTCCTGGTGCCCTGGGGACTACAAAACAATACAACCTTCAAGTGTTCAGCAGAGTCAAAATATAAAAATTAAAATGTAATTTGTGACAAGGGAATGGAGAAACAAAAGCATCACACAGTGAATTGGAATGCCTGGTGAGCTATGTGCCAGCTGAAGTCTGTAAGAAATGTCACTGATGCCATTTCTAACCCCTTAGAAAACAGCCACAGAGAAGTTTTTGGTCAGAGCTGGACTGCCTGGATAAATCTTAGGATTAAATTCTTGGTTTTCTAACTCTGGACAACACTGTAAAGGTACTTTAAAAACAGTCAGGGAATGTTTTGCACAGATGTACATTTGTAATTTTATAGCCACATGATTCCAGATAAGATTCACTGCTGGAGCCACCAAGGAAGGCAGTGCAGTGACACAGCCTGTAGCCTTTGGCCCTGCAGGGATGCTCATGGTCACTGCATGTGCTCAGTGAAAGAGTCATCACAGGGGCAAAGGCTGTCAACATGCTGAGTTGGGAGCTGCTTCTGAAGGCAAAGGACTGGTTTGGTCTTGCCTCTTGGATTTAGGTGTCTAACCTGCAGCCTGGCAGAGGTCTCTTTCTCTCATTCCAGTTTCTTGGCTACTAGTGCTTCCCTGAGGACAGCTGACCTATTTTTAATAACTGGGGGTATAGCCAAACCTTTTCTTCAAAGCACAGCCCTAAGGCCCTTTTCAGACATTTCCTTAGGTGCCAAAAGAGCCTCAGACAGTTTAGGAGCTCTGACCATTAGTGAAGAGTTGCATAAAGGTTTTGAGGGCCACAAGTTTGGCTTTAATTTCCTAAATCCTGCCAATCTCAATCTCTTTTATGGCTCTGACTTCAGTCTGGAATATGGCTACAGAGTAACTCCCTGTTGGAATCACTTCTGCACCAGGTTCCTTGCATTTCTCTTTATGGTTTAATGAGGAAGAAGGTGAGCAAAATTCCTATCAGAAACAAAACTGCTGATGGGTAGAAGAAAGTACAGACCTGTAATTTGAACAGGGCTGGAAGGCAGAAGCTGGACCAAAAGACAGTTTAGAGGAGATGGAAGGAGCTAGTGACATTGGAAAGAAGGAGCTGTGCTTGGGAAGAGAGCTGAAAGTTGTACTTCTTCACGGTTTCTGTGCATCTGTGTGCATAGTTTTTAGGGAAAACCCAAAGAAGGCTGAATGATAAGACTGGAGTCTATAAATTTAGGGTGTCAGATTATTTCCTTAGCCTTTTCTGAGATAGAGATACCATCCAGAAAATTGCTGAAGTTAATTTGCATGGCACAGAATAAGATTTAGGCAAAAGAATGACAAAATAAAATAGGAAAACAAAATGAATTGGCTTCATAGAGGAGAGTATGTGCTGTGGTTCATTTGTTGGATTTGTCCCCTATAATGCCCGTCTTCACTCATCACAGGACATGCTTCTCAGTTCATGCAACTCCTGCCTAAATAAGAGAAGCCTAAATTAATCAGTCAAAGCTTTGTAGAGCAACGTTAAGAAATGTCACTTTAATTTAAATCTGTTTTCAGAGTAAAAATAGATTTTAAAAGATATCAATCACAGTTAAAGAAAAAAGTTCTTTGGTGCTGTTCTTGTTCTAAGGTGAAGTGCACACCTGGTATAAGTGACAGAGGTGTGAATCTCGATGCTTTATATTTTCTTCATGCAGACAAGTTATTGTCCCAGGACTCTACAACCCAAGTTAGGTAATGTCATGAAAAAATGAACATATTCTGAACTCTTCATTCATCATTCTGAAAGTGCTGGTTACCTCTGAGTGCTGATATATTTTATTGCAAAGGTTCTGGGCAAGGCTTTGAAATGCATTTGCAAGCAAACTCCTCCTGGCAGTTTTCAGGTAGAGGCCTTCACAGAGCTCTCTGCAAATATTTCTGCAGGTGCAAAAGTCTATAAATAGAGCAGGACATCCGTCTGCATGAGATTTCAGTGTTGTTTGCTACAGTGGTGGTTTAAGGTGCTGAGGAGATTGTGGAAGGCCTTCAGAGGTATGAAGGTGCAAGAAAGAAATTAGTTTCTTCTTAACTTAGGTTAAAAATTGGATGGAGGTTTCAGATGAGACTGTAAATCTCATCTGGGAATTCCTTATATCCTGAAGTGAGGTTAATGTTTAAAGACTGAGGACTGGCCACAATAAGACCAGAAAATGATTTCTTGCGCTCAAGGATCATTTCTAAAATAACAAGATCTTACATTTCTTTGTGAACTCAAAAGAAAAATCAGGCACCACTAAAATGCAAAAGAAGTACACTTATTATTACTGAACTAAAACTTCACGCATTTCCAACAGCATATCGGCTCACTTTTTATTTGAGGAAACTGACAGTGAAGGAAGTACTCTTTTGTGACTGCTGATAACTTCAGTGTTGGGAAGATTTGTGTTTCTTATTACACAACCAAAAAGGACTGAGCTATTATGTACTGCACTTTCAAGATGTCAAGAAAATTGTGTAAAAAGTATTTGCAAATATAAATAATTTTTATGTTACTTGATATGACACAAAATGCTGCTGATAATGTAAGTGATAATTTCAGGAGAAGTGCCTTTGTTTCTGGAGGTGAAAAGAAAATGAAAATCAGTATTTGCCATGAGTTAAGTACATAGTATATGAGAAACTGTAATATAAGTAAATTGCTATTTGATCGCTAATAGATTATATAACATAAGTTTTCAATGACTTTTTTTTTTTTTTCTAGTAAAATAACATCAGAATTTCAGAAGAGATTTTTTTTTCAGCCTGGCATATTTAGTAATTCTGAGAAATAGCTGTGCTCACAAGTTATATTGATTGAAGTTGGAAGTATCTTGAAATATTTTTCAGCTATTAGAAATGGCTTTGGACATTAGGTGAATACCAATTAGTTAAAAGTCTCGAAGATCTTTAATAACAAAAATATTAAGGATGATTCAACAACTGCCTAGCGCTTATATTTCTATGACAGTTCTCTCAAAAAGTTGCTATTGTACAGTTATAACAATGTGATTTTATTTCCAATGAAGTTTTATGCCATAACATGTTCAATAAGAAAAGTTTTCAACAAAAAATTGATGATTTTTTTTCTCATAAATGTGACTGAAGAAAATACACGTTATAGCAAAGCAGGGAAAATGAAAAGGGATGTTGTTCAGTATTATGTGTTAGTTCTTAATTACCTGCTTTCTCACTGATTTCAGCACATTGATATGCCTTAACCGCTTCCAGTTAATTTCCTCTAAAAAAAAATAGAGTGACTTTGTAGAAAATTTTAAGTATTGCTGAAAGCTGAGGGTTACTGTATGAAGAGTACTCTATATCGAAGTTTTCTTTCTATTAGTTGTGAGTGCTTCAGGATCTTGAATTAGAAAATGGTGTAGTATTCTAACATTGATCTTAGTCCTCTCAGTTTCTTAATGTGTAGGAGGTATTATATCCATTCTTACTTCAAATAAATAGTGAAAATGATTTCTTCCACATCTGGGACAAATTGCAGTAACCTTCTAAATATTGTTCTGATATGGCTGAGGTTCAAATTAAAATGAATCTCAGTTTTATTTGTTTAAATCCTTTATAAATTGATTGGAAAGAATTTAGAAGGTACTTGAGTGCACTATACTGGTACTAAGTACCAGTTAATATAATAAATAATTTATACTGGTTGAAATACTTTTCAATCAAAACATGTACCTATGAGGGGAAAAAAAAAAAAATTCCAGCAAGTGAATAGGCTTCATCCACTGCTGTTTTTGTTGTTGTTGGGGTTGTTTTGTGGTTCCCCCCCCGCCCTTGGCTTTACGGGCTGATATAGCTGTCACGGCTGCACAAAACAGTCTGAAGAAGCAGACAGTATTGTCATATATTCTCAGTGATTCAACTTTCCTCTCAATAACATGAACATTATTTAAACCATGAACATTATTTAAACACAAGAGCAAATTCAAAGCTAGCCGGATTCCACTGACATGAAACTACTTTGGAATTAAAACAATATAAATCAGTTCTGCCAGCCTTTAATTGAAAATAATATATTTTATATGTCTGTTAAAAATTGTAGGGTACTGTAATCATATTAAGAAATTAAGAATCTTTTGTTATATTTCTTTGGATGTGTCAGTGCATGGACATTGCTACAGGAAGAACTGAGGGGTTGATGGACCAAACACTGACAGGACAGCAGATGGTAAACTCTGTATAAATTTGGTCTTTATCTAGAATGACATTTAAAAGAGGGGTCATTGGCTGTAATGAAAGAATGGGTTTATTAAAAAAAATTTAGTTTTATTTGGCAAATATTATAATGAAAAGATGAGCTTGCTCCTACTTACCTGAATAAGTCTTTCAGAGATTTTATAGCTAAAACAATTTCCCAGTGGATTGTTTTGGATTTAAACCAATCTTCCTTATTTTGGAGATAGTTCCATTATTTCCCCGGTTTCAGACCTCACATGGAGCCATTACACAAGATGTATATGTGGAACAATTGTATTTGCCAAGGCTGTCTACCTAGAGTGACTGAATGTTGCTGTTTTGTGAGTACTGATTCCGTAGCTAAGAGAAGGAAAAAAACAAAGGAAAGGAAAGCTTTCTGTTATCCAAAGTGGCTGCGTGAATTACAGAGTTGCAGCTGTGAAACTGAAGGCTCAGTGTTTACTTCTGAGAGATGGATACTGGAGGGGTTTTGTTTAATTTACTATATCTAGACCCTAGGTATTGTCATCAGATGGTTTTAGAAAAAACCCAGAATTTCATAAACCTAGAGGATAGGTTTATAGAGGCTCCTTAGCATAACTGAACACTGATGATACTGAACAAATCCCATTGAAAATGTATGCTTTGGTCTAAGTATTGGTCTAAGCAAAGGATAGAGGGGGGAAAAAAAATCTCCAAATATCACTTCTAAGGACTTGTGTGATCCTCCCTTGGGAGCACAGAGCAAACAGCTTTCATCTATTGTAGGCTGAACTACTGCAGAAACTGGGAACGGTGGAACACCACCAGTGTGGCAGTAGACGTGTGCCTGTTTGCATGTAGCCTGGATGAAGTGCGGTTCTAGCACAGCCATGCAATGATCAGGTCCCAGGTTAGCGCATGCACTGTGTGGTGTACAGCTGGAGTGCACCAGCTCTTTTGGTGCTGGCTCCCTTCTCTCTTTCCTGTGATTTCAGGTGGTGTTCAGACATGCCCTTCCTATGGCTGATGAATCTGTGTCATAGTGGGATTGCTGACTCTGTCCCCCACCATTTAAGTGCTGGCCCTCTCCCAGCCCTCCTAGAGATGCTGGGAGCTCCAGTGAGGTGGTGATACGGTACCCTGACACCACAGAGCTGTTTGAAAGCAGGGGGCACAATGCATTTCTTAGAACACATTAATTATGCTGAGAACTATACCTGTGCAGAAACCATTTTGTGGGGAAATCAGCATGTGATTGCAGGAAGTCCAGAAATAGGGAGATTGTTACTCCAGCCGGGAAAATGGTAGATTCCTGCCAAATGGGCTGTGGTTTCCTGCACGGACTTGGATGTGTCACACTCACTTGTGTCACACACCAGTGACACAAACGTGAAGGTTTTGTGTCCTTTTTGCAAAAAGCCTACTTTCTCTCCCCACCTAGAAGGAAGCAAGCAGGAGTGACAAGTGGGAAATGGTCTTGATATCTGAACAGTCTACATTAGCAAACTTTAAAAAAAAAAAATCATTTTAGTTCAGTTTTGCTGCTATCTGTCCACAAAAAGATCATAAACCCTGTATATTATTAAAGGATAAGTAATTCTTACCTCTGTAGTAAGAGTACCACAAATAAGTGATCTAACACCTGATATTCTTCTACCAAAGATTAACCGCATTCTGAAATCATTCCAGCTGCATTAAAGACAAAAGCACTCTAAATAACAGATTACAGAGTATGCTCTTGGTCATGGAAACCTCCACCAGTAGGATATCTGTTTAGTCATCTCTCAGCAGCTGAACCGTAGAATACATTTTACTATGGTACTTACGCGTATTAATGGCTCTGTTTAGGATAATATTTTTCATAACAGTTTTTGATGCTTAAAGGTCTAGATTGTCTAAAGAGATGTTTTGAAAGTGCATAGGCAAAATGGATGCTTAATTTTACTTGGTTACTCAAATTCATGTCATGTATTTTAAGTATTGTTAAATATTAATATGAAATGATGAAAAACATAAAATATTCAGTTCACTGAAGTTTTGAAATCTAGGGATATTAATTTTCTGGAATGTTTTCCAGCCTTTGGAACAGGGTAATATATCTGTGTGCACAGCTGCCCACATGTCATATGCTGGCTTCCATTCTGATGTGTTCTTCAGTACCAATATAACATGGTTCATTTTATAATAATCTATAAATTTATCTTTTTTATATTGAGTTGAATTACCACAACACTTTATTATGGTTTCACTTCACTCATTGTTTCAAACTTCAGCCTATAAGTTATTTATAGAAGGGCTTTTCTGTGAGGATTTATAAAACAAACCCAATGAAAGGAATTCAGTTCAGATGGGAAGGGGTCTAAGGAGATAGGTGTTTAATCCAATTTGCTTTAAAGCTTTAGATTGCTGTGGTCCTTGGAGTACTTTGGAGAATCTTAAAGATCTGTGGTGTAACAGAAATCCAAGTAGGTAAAAGCACCACTCAGAATCATAGAATAGTTTGGCTTGGAAGGGACCTTTAAAAGTCATCTAGTCCAACCCCCCTGCTGTGGGCAGGGACATCTTCAACTACATCAGGTTGCTCAGAGCCCCGTCCAACCTGACCTGGAATGTTTCCAGGGATGGGGCATCCACCACCTCTCTGGGCAACCTGTGCCAATGTTTCACCACCTTCAGCGTAAAAAATTTCTTCCTTATAGCTAGTCTAAATCTACCCCCCTTTTAAAGCCATTCCCCCTTGTCCTGTCACAACAGGCCCTGCTAAAGAGTTTGCCG
>NW_008824941.1:2998105-3007997 GCF_000699105.1 Pygoscelis adeliae
TGCTCCTGGCGGTGTCACTGGTGCCCTCGTGAAACAGCAGCAGTGGATAATAGTCAGTGGACTGTACGAGGCTTGGTAGCATCTCGGTGACATCCCTGATGCGAGCCCCCAGTAAGAATCACACTTCTCTAGAGAGTGCATCCGGTCAGCAAATGGGTGCCTCCGCACCTCTCAGAAGAGAGTCGCCTGCTACTATCACCTGCCGCTTTTTCTTAGTTGCGCTGGTTGTTATACAGGGGGCAGATCGGGCTGCAAAATACCTGCTGCAGTGCTGCCCTTGATATTGCAAACAGCACAATGAGTGAATGAGTAACTGGGACAGTGTTTTTTTTTAGGATTTGCTATTTTAAAGAGGTAGTTAGGTGTAAATAATTTAAGAAAGAATCCAAATTTTTCATAGGCAGTTGCCTATCAATAAGGGTAAAGAAAGGAGTGTATGCTATGGTGAGGAATTGTAGGGAAGTAAATGTTTGCAGCAAGGCTTGAAATGGCTCAGGCAGTCTAAAACACAGCAGAATTCATGTAGTGGGCTTTGTAATCCATTCTGATGAGATTTTTATCATCACCTTACAAACACGTCATGTTATGGGAACTTTCTTCATTTTACCTGGAACTGCTAGGGCTCTTTTACCCACTCTGGAAGAAGTTACACAGATATACCTAGTAACTGTGAATGCTTTTAGAAGCCAAATATAGCTGCAGTTCCCTGCTAGATGAAGCTTAGGAGGGAAGACTGAAGAGCCATGGGCTATGAAATCCCCTGGAGGTAGGCAGGTGTTTGCAGATGTTTACAGGTGTTTAACAGATATGCCAGATGAAAGGATTTTCAAAAGTAAACCTTTACCTCTGATTAACACAGGATATCCTCAAGTACAGATATTAAATTTTTCAAACGTTTTCCTGTGACATTCTTATTGATGACATTGTCAGAAACTTTGTTAACTTATCAAAATACTTTGTGCCAGGACTCTGGTAGGATCTGTGGTAAACTTTCTGCCCACTATATCAAACAGTATCTCTTTCTATGTCATACAGATAATGTATGACATGAATAATGATGTGTGAGAACTTGAAGCTTGCTCTGCTTATTGCTTGAGTGTGTACACAGAGCAAGTACACAGCTGACAGGATTAAATTTGTATTAGATAAAATTGAAACAATTTTTCTCTCAGAAAACCCACCATACGTATATGGTTTTCTTTTTACACATTTCTGTTGGCAACTTATTGCTGAGGATGGAAGTAAGTACCTTCATATACCTACTACGCAATTTTGCAGATATTTTTTGGTTTTGTTTTACATTACATAGAAGATTTTGGACAGAAAACCTCTGTGCAACACCGCTCCTCATATTTAATTTTTCCATTGGTACATTTTTACATTGAAATTGTTCAACGGTATTATAAGGCAATCGGAATGTTACTGTTGAAGCCAAAAAATAGCTTAGAAAGCTCACCTCGTGCTTTGAGCTTGTCACTTATATAGTTAACCATTTACCCAAGAGCCTATAGATGGAGATTTCAGACATTTGAAAAAAGTATTTTCCTATAAACACATAGACTATTGATTGATAAAGAAATTATGGCAAAACAAATTGAGTCAATTTTATGAAGTCTTAAGGTTGACGAAGTTGGAGAAGGCTGAAAGAGCAGAATAGTTAGCTGACTGAGGTCAGAACTGAAAACAAAGCATTCAGCCACCTGGATAAGCATTTTGCTGAAAAGAATTTTTTCACTGAATAGTTGTCGATACTTTGGTTTGCTGGATTATAGTTTGTCAAATGTATAATGCCACAGTAAACAACTTTTTTGAAATTATTTAGAGCCCATTTTTGCTTAAGGCCATACACTGCTTAGCCTTGCACAGACTGCTATTGTCATAGCCTTCTGTTTTAACTATCTGCATGATGGAACAATCTAGAATGGCATTTTTTTACAAGTTTCTGACAAATTGGTTAGTAGAATGGACTTAGAAATGAAAAAGATAATTTCATGAAAGAAACAACATACAATTAGCTTTTAAAATATATTGGTTTCTTTTGAAAACAGCGTAGCAAACCATTCTGGGAAAAAATGGAATTTTGTAGTTTTGAAGCTGTGTCATTTGTCTCTGTCTTGTCTTTGCCTTTGAATGCAAGAAATGGAATGTGGAAAAAAGTCATCTCTCTTCCCAAATAATTGTCATTCCTTCCTTCTTCCCTCCCTGTCCCGCCCACTTCTCCATTTTAATTTTTTTTTTTTATTCTTTAAATTTCAGAAGAAAGGAAAGTGAAGACAGAAATTAATGAAGAAAAAGGGAGAAGGCAGAAGAAAACACACACAATATCAGACATTTCAAGTAAGACTGAAACAGATTTTCAAAATGAAGTTCGTTTTATTTCATTATTTTCCTCCTTCTGAAAATTCAAGAGAACATTCTGAAAAACAAAATCTTTCAGGAAAAAGTTGTTCAAAGCTTTAAATGAATTCTAGTGTTCAGTTATACTTGTTCTTCCTGTGAAGTGTGGATCTCGAACAACATTACACAATAAATCTAGAAATTCCTACCAGAAGACAGCTAGTGAAGCCTTGGTCCAGCTGAAGCCAATGACAAAACTCCCATTCACTTCAGCAAGGCCAGGATTTCTCCCCTTACTGACACATTTAAAGAAGTGATCAAAGTTTCAGCAATGCGTATTCTCTGACTCCATATATGCAGTAGTTGCTCTCTCTCCAGGCAGAGGGTCATATTTAACATATTTTGGGCTCTTTAATGTGAACATAATAGGAGAATGTCAATAAAACCACAAGATTTTGCAAGTCATCCTGCAGAATTTTTCATCTCAAGCAAAAGATTTTACTTCAGCTCTAATAAAAACAGATATACAGCTTTTTTATTTAAAAACAACAACAAAAAAGGCACTCACTTAGGAAGTTTAGTCACATTTTTCTTTCAATTTTTTCCTTGAAAGCCAAGGAATAATTGTAAATGCAATTCATAGAGAAGAAAATATCAGTTGTTATACTGGTGAGAACCAGCATGTAGCCAGGTTAGAGCTAAGTCCTTTTTGCCTATTGAAGAAGTGATCACAGGGCTGACAGCTGGAGTTTACTTGACTGTACAGTGAAGCATCCCTATAGGTACTTTTTGTTGTATTCAAAATGCCAAATGTAATCTTAATGCTCTTTTTTCTTTGCTTTTTTTTTTTCCCCCCATTGAGTATTGTATCTTTAACCAAGGAAATGAAAAGAAGATAGACAAACAGAAGAGATCAACATGCACTCCAAATTATTTAAGACACTCTGTAAAGAAATGATACATTTTCACAAATCTGTATTTTAGTTTTGCATTGTTAGTTAGCCAGTGTTAAAAAATCCAGTGGCTACTTGAAGCTGTGTGCAAAGATGACAGTTTAAATGCACAGAAAACTGTATGACAACCACATCTCTTCATGATACTTCATGTTGTCTATCAAATTCTGTGCATTAGCACTGTCTGAGTAGAGGTAGCATCTACTTAATAACTGGAAAATAAGCCTTAAATTATTGAAACTCAGAACAAAAGAAGAAATCAAAATCCCAAACCCTCTGAATGAATTGACTAGTTAAATAGAGATATTTTCTACAGTTTTAGAAAATATAGTACATTTGAATGCACCTTGCAAACACTTATAATTCTAGATGGCAAGTGTGTTTGCCAGTATATATTCCCTATACACTTTCCAGTCACAGGACTTGCTGTAATGATCATTTACTGATCACATTTTGTTAGCAATCTTCCTCCGAAATGGAAGGGACTTGAGGCATCTATCTTGCTGTTGAAATGAAACAATTGTTAGACAATCACAAAGTGTTGTAATGCCCTTATTGTATGACAAGAACGTATAGAATAAAATGAAGCTTTTTGTTGAAATGCAGAATTACATCTTGGGTCAGCTCTTCTCCATTAGCATCAGCTGACAGGGTGCCCTCTTGCAGGACATTAGTCATGCAAATACAGACTCTTTCTGTTTCTACCAGAGCTGTTTCATAGGTGTGAGTGGATGCTTGTGGACGTACAAGTGTGAATTACGTCCTTCTTTGTTACTCTGTTTTCAGAGGTAAAGCAGAGTGGGAGTTAATGAGCTCCAGACAGACAAGGATCCTGCAGAACTAACTCTGCTAGTGACACAGATGCTGGCCAGGAAAGGTCTGCCACAAGGCCCCTAAAAGCAAGTATGTGGCTACTAAGGAAAAAACGTGTTGAAGCCTTTCAAAAAGGGTCATGTATTTTATTGCTAAGATCCCCAATGAGGAACTCAGGAGAGTAGGCTTTGCCCACACTTGAGACAAGCATGCCTTGCTTATGCCACTCTTCTTCAGAACAAAAGGTTTAAATTTAAAGTGACCTGAATGGTCACTTAAATGTTTGTTATCTGTAATAGCTTTTGGGCTTAGGTGAGTGTCGTGAAAATCTCACAAAATTTTTGACTGAGCCTAATGTGCAATCCTTTCATGAGCTGTGGATCATAAATATTTCACATTTCTTGACAGCTCGCAGGCTCATCTTTCTATTTGAAATGGGTACATTTTAACTCACCCACCAATCCCCCTCGTGCCTTTGCAAATATTGATATAAACAGAATGTAAAAGGCTACCTTGAAAATTATGTCTATTGGAATACCCTGGAGTTTCTGGCCTTGTGCATGGGCAGGACAGGCTGTGTCATCTGAGGAAGAGCCCTGCGAGGGAGTGGTGACTCAGAGTCCTTTTACATCTCCGCAGTACTGCATCCACTGAAGCTGGCTCTTAGAGCAGGAGCGAAGAGACTATAGAAAATTCTGGGTTCATCTGGTATGCAGTGGTCAATCAGGCTGGCAGAAAGTGCCAGTCTGGCATAACCTCTTTTACTATCTTGATCAGTCTCTGGTTTAAGGCACGATCTATTTTAAAAACATAGTATTCCTGTAACTTTCCTCACCAGCTCCCGTTTCTATTCATTCCACTTATAGGGTTCAGAAAAAAGCCCAGAAATTGGCATTGTGGCCAAAGTTTGTCTGTTATAACCAGAGAGGAATGTCTTGAACTTAATATGTTTGGTTTGGGAGATCTGTTTTTGTCCGCTATAACCAATTGTCCATTATAACCATGTCCATCATAAGTGTAGTGTGCACTATATAATTTAGCAGCAGTGGTTAGTACAGCAAAAGCCAACTGTTGAGGCTGGGTGGGAAACCTGAGATATTTTGTTAACCAAATATGTCCTAAAATAATCTTAATTTTTTGAGAAACTATCAATCTCTGCATTCTTGGCTAAGTGCTGTTGTTGAAATTTTAAAATGGTCTATTCATCCTTAAATGTACACTTCACCAAGAAAAGAAAAGGATTTTTTTTTTCTATCAAAATATCAGATACTAAGCAGAACCTTGGCATCCCTGAGCTTGAGGGGAAAAAAAGGTTAAAAAAAGGTTAAAAAATGAGGGTGGGCAACCCAATTAGTTTCTGTGGAGGACAGTGTAACTTTTAAAAATTGGAAATTTAAAAATATGTTGTATCTTAGGTATAGAGAACAAATATATAAGACTAGTGGGCATGGTGTTGTTGGGTTGATGGTTGGACTCGATGATCTTGGAGGTCTCTTCCAACCTTAATGATTCTATGATTCTATGATTCTATGACTAAGCTTTCTCATCACAGTTAAAATAAATTGTCTGGAAATCTAAGGACCCAAGTAAAAATTCCCACGTTGTTAATTTATTAAGCCTCGTAGCATAAAAAGCAAGGAATGGAATAGGGATTAATTCACAATACAGTATATTTTACCCTTTTAAATGCCAATGATCTTTAAAAAATGGAAATGTACTTGGCTTGAGCTAAATCTAAATGAACATGTCTTAGTTTTTGCTTCTTGAAAAAGAAATGAAGTTGGTTAGAAGTAGGGTTTTCTTGGGCAAAATGAGATATTTTTTTTTTCTGAAACAAAGCATTTTCATTTTACATATCAACATTTCCGTTAAAAGCAAAGCCAGAGAAATGGCATGCCAGACTTGCACACCATTCATAAAATCAGCAGGTGATGCAGTCCATCTTGCAGCCAGTAATCCAGTGGCTAGGGAACTTGCCCAAGGGGTGGGGGAACAAGGCTCTCCTCTGCCAGTGGAGAACCCGTGTCTCTACCTTCCAAGAAATATCCTGGGGGAAGAATTATTTTATTTTTTTTAATTCCCTGTTAAAGCAGTCCAAATTTGCATGTGACAGAACTTTTGTTTTACTAAGGATTCTCCCACCTTATGAGTAAGAGCTTAAATCATTGTGTCCTCCTTCTTGACTCTAGCCTGGCATCCTGAATGCCTTAGTCCCTTGGAGTCCACCGATGGTCCTTGTTGGACTTCATGGACTTTGTGTGGCCTGGTGTGTGTCATTTGGAGAGTGTCATGGATGTGTCCCCCTCTGAGGGAGCAGGACTGAGATGGGGCAGAGGGAGGGGAGCAACTTGCACAAACTTACAGCTTTTGTAACATATACAGGTGTCTACATGTACCAAGCGATTGTGGAACAGAAGAGCAAGCCTCAGGCACAATCCCTCCTTGGGTGGTAGCCTGTGAATTTGGCAGTGAGGAACTGTGAGATAGCTTGTAAGAGAGCTCTGCTGTTCAGGGGCGATTAACCAATCTTTATGCAAACTCTTCCTGAAAACTCACTTCTACCGTACTGAGACAAAAAGAATAGTGTCTTCTCTGATCCTCCAGTAACCTGCACATAAGACTTTTTTGGGGTTTTTTTTTCTGTTTTGCTGCCGTTACTTGTTGCTGGGAAGGTAAAATGGATTACAGGCAGTTTAGTACTGGAGTCTGACATTTTTCAAGTCTCTACTGTGAGTGGAACAAGACTCCTCTTCTTGCTCAAAAAATGCAGTTTCTTGATGAGAGGTGTTATGCAAGTTACTGTAATTACTTGGCCTGAGCACCCCAGGGAGCTCTTCTGAACCACAGTACTGGTTCTTGCAGGCAGGGTAAAGTCAAACTGGTTCTTGCAGGCAGGGTAAAGTCAAACTTGCTCAGCAGTGAAGCTTCAGAACTCTGAATTCTGCCCCCATCCTGACTAAAATATGAAAAAACACTGCAGTAAACTCCAGTCTGTCTCAGTCCACCCAGATATAAACTAACTCATCTACTGAAAGTTCATGACAAATGAGATGCAGCCAGTTCTACCTTGGCCTTTAGAGTTGAGGAGAAGTAAAGGCCTGTCTTTGTCCAGTGATAAATGAGATGCTTATTCCAAGATTTTGCTCTGCCAGTGAATTATAGTTGGAACTGTTGGGAAAGGAAAAATTGTGGTTGGAAAAAGGAGTGTATTATGTGTGAGTGACACAATGTTTGTGCATGTATGTGGGTGTTCTGAGCAGATCCTTACAATGCATAAAAGAATAAGGATGAAGAATGCTTAAGTGTTGCCAAGTTGTCAAGTGTTTATCTTTTCAGATATATAGTAGTATCGACAGTCCTTCTTACTGAATGGCTCCTACAGTAAGCAGAGAAAAGGGGAAAAAAAGATAGAATCCTGACAGAATAATATGAATTTTCTTAGAATTAGAAAATAGTATAAATAGATCAATAATTTACATATGTACATAATTTCTTACTCCATGAAAGGAGAAGTTGTTATAGTTCATGACATGAGAGAATCTTGCAATGACAAAATTGGTGTGAGTGAAACAAGTTTTGTATTAAATCTCTAGCTGGGGTTAAACTGTTCAGACAGATCAACTCACTTTCTAAAGCCATCAGCAGGTTTTTAAGTTGTTGTGGTGCTTCTTTGTCAGAGTTTCAGTGCTTTGGCAGCCCTGAGGTTTGTCTTGCTATTTATCTTCTGCCCTTCAGTCTTGCCAGGTACAGCCACTTACAAAGTGCCTGTCTCTGGCAAAAGCAATCAATCAGCCTTCTTTACGGGTTTACTTTCCTGCTTCACAAATTCCAGGTGATCTCTTCTTTCTCCTGGTTGAGAGAGGTGATTTTGCACCTCAAGAGCTGCACAGCCTTATGTCTATTCTTTAACTCTGAGGTGAAACAACTGAATTTCCCACTCCAGAATCCAAACTGCCTAAGCCCACTCGGCCCTTCTGGCTTGTGTAGATATCTCTGCAGACCTCAGAGGATGTCTCCCTTCCTAAGCAAAGCACTTGCATTCCCAATAACTTGATTAAAACTGGATTGCTTCTATATGGTCTGCCAGACAGGGAGCAGAGTCCTAGTTCAATACTCCTTGTCACTTCCCACATATCCTCATGAGACAGATCTTGGGCCCTCCTAAACAACCCTCAATTTGTCAAAGAATCGCTGCCCTGAATTTGGAAACTTTGGTGTGGCCAGCCTGTACAACCATACAGGCAGAATTCTGAGCATTCAAGGGTGGTGTTTGGGACACATTTTAAACTTTGTATGACTAATATCTAGTGTATCACTTATAAAGTGAGCACCAGTGATGCCTTCTCCCCTCAGTATGCTGGGCAGAAGTCAGCCTAGCTTTTGCAGGAGGTCTGTATATGCACATAGGCACAGATATCAGTATGAAAGCTTCTGCTTGCTGTATTATTTCATGACACTGTACAGATGGTCTTCTAGATTACAAAGGAAATGCCTCTGGCAAGCTCTGCTCTTCACTGTGATTGATGCTATGAGGTAAGCTTAGAGTTTCTCCAAAATATCTCCTTTTCTCATCTCATTTTTTTTGGTCTGCTCATAGAATGGTGTAACACAGAATACTTTTAAACAATTAGGAACTATTTATAATCTGTTTAGATAGTCACCTTTGATATTTATAATTTGTAAAGATTTCTTTAACTGTGACTTGAAAAGGATGTCCTGAGACCGCTAAGCATTCTACATTCAGCAATGGCTAGTGGCTATTTTATAGTAAAAAAACAATATGAAATGCTCTGGTCCTATCTTCTCCATCTCATCATTCCACAATATCTCCTTCCTAACTGGCAAAACATATCTTCACCCAGTTTATTCTATCTTTTTTGAAATAAATTTCAGAGTAATGAAGTATCTTCCCTGAACAAGAGAGAAAAAGCTGTCTGCTTCATATTTGGGACTTGTCTTTATATGTTTCATATTTATTTTTCTTACCATTTTCATCAGTTTCCAAAATGTCAAAAACAGTGTTTCTTCATAAAGATTTCCAGTTTTGAATGACACATTAGTCATCATCTAACTTGAAGCAATATTGAAAACCCTCATTGAAGTAGACATATGAAGGGTCAAAATAATCGGAATATGTTAGTTTTAGAGTTCAGTTGTTAGTGTAAAGTTTAAGCTTTTAGACTAGAAGCAAAAGCCTGTACCTTTCCTTTGAAGATTGAAATGGAATGTACTTAAACAACAGATTAATTTAGGATTTTTTAGGCCTTTGTATGGCATATCATCTGATTCCCTAAATGTCATAGTGGCAGTTAATGAATGCCAGTTGAAAGTATGAGCCTGGAATGTGGTAGCTGACAATTAACACCCATGAGTTTCATTATGAATCATAGAATCATAGAATCATTAAGGTCAGAAAAGACCTCTAAGATCATCGAGTCCAACCGTCAACCCAACACCACCATGTCCACTAAACCATGTCCTTAAGTGCTGCATCTACACGTCTTTTAAATACCTCCAGGGATGGTGACTCAACCACTTCCCTGGGCAGCCTGGTCCAATGTTTAGCCACTCTTTCAGTAAAGACATTTTTCCTCATGGCCAATCTAAACCTCCCCTGGCGCAACTTGAGGCCATTTCCTCTCGTCCTATCACTAGTTACTTGGGAGAAGAGACCGACACCCACCTCGCTACAACCTCCTTTCAGGTAGTTGTAGAGAGCGATGAGGTCACCCCTCAGCCTCCTTTTCTCCAGGCTAAACAACCCCAGTTCCCTCAGCCGCTCCTCATAA
>NW_008824941.1:3009153-3016573 GCF_000699105.1 Pygoscelis adeliae
GAGTGGCTTGAGCTCCTCCGCCAGCTCTCTCAGCACCCTCGGGTGGATCCCATCTGGCCCCATAGACTTGTGAGCATCCAGGTGGCGTAGCAGGTCGTTGAGTGCTTCCTCTCGGAAGTGATCCTAACACTTCACTAATTAAGCATATTCCTATAAATGAAGGTCCAAGGAGTGGAAGTGGAATTTTCAAATAGGTTCCTCTTTGGTTACCTCATCCCTGCTCCCACTGAACCAGTTGGAGATATTTAATAGAGGATAAAAAAGATATGTGCAAGGCAGTCCAATATTATAAACCCCATCTTGCACTTGTTTATCGTTATTTGACTGACGTTACAAGTACGGCATTAGTAGAACTGCAGGTCAAATCTGAGACACAGAGCAGAGAATATTATTTTTGAAATTACAGATGGCAAAATTCTTTCTCTTCAATTAGCTGAGAAATCCAAATTCCATGCATTCTTTCCAGGCAAACTCTTAAGTTAAGGACTTATTTGGGAATAGGAAGGGTTTTTTTGGTATCGATCTTTTATTTCAGGGATGGTTAAATGGACTGATTTTTATATCTGATCAAAGGCCTGATTTTTCTTCTATTGAAGTTAATGGCTATGCTCATATTGATTTCTTAGAATGCTGGATATTCTTCCAAATTAATTTGGTGATAAAATGGGGCAATCTGTTTTTATATAAAAAGTGAAATTTATGGTCAGGCCTGGCTCGGTATATGTTGTTAAAGACTATGCAGGGCTTCAGCAATCAATGCAAAATAATAAAAAATTAAAAGGGAGAAGCATTCTGTCAATAGCACTCCTGTAACAAAGGGAATGCTTGTTTTATATTGATTAGCTCCTGTTAAATAATGCATTATGTCTTCACAACCATGTAGGCTCTTGCAGGGTTGTTTACTGCAAGCAGTGGCAGTACAGAAATGCTCTTAGTGATCAAGGAAATCAATACTGTATCTGTAAACATACTTGCAAATGAAGTCCCATGGCTCACCCTCCAATCTGTAGCTGCCCATTAAACCAGAATAGTGTGAAATAAGACTGGTTGTTACATTCTGTGTTTCTCTTTCAGCACCTTTCTGGACAGCTTTAAGCTGCTGAGGCACTTCAATTAGAATCCAATCCATAAGTAACTTGTTTGGTATACTTCTACTCACCTATTGAGTATATGAGAGTACAAATCAGCGAAGCCATTTCCAACATGCCATGCATATGAGGACAGATTTTTAGCAGCTTCCATTTGTTCAGACACCAGAATGTTCTGAGAACAATTTATTTGTAAAGCTACCAAATAATCTTTGTTAAAATTAAGGCATTCTCAGCTTAGTGTAGCAACACTAAAAGCATCCTCTCCAAGGAGTTAGCTGCTCAACTCATTGAATTAGGGTCCTAAAATAGTGAGGCTTTTCTGGAAATCTTTGAAGGAGATTCCTTAGCATGGTTAAGGAAAATGCCTCCATTCTTTGAAAGTGTGGTGTGGGTGCCAACTGAAGAACTAGATGAATGAAGCTAAAGGGAGTGTGGGAGCCAGTGAAACACGTACTCCTGGGGCACCTGATGCCACATCATGAATTAGTGTCATTTGTTTTCACACACCCCTGGTCACACAGCAAGGAAGCGGCATGCTTCCCCACTGTCCTCTGCAGATTATGCTAAGGGCAATACTCCAAAAGGATTGAGTGAAGTCGAGCTTTCTGTTTAGGGAGTGGTTGTTCATTTAATTACCATTCATCACAATCTGAGATCCTTTCAAGTATCACAGTCCAATCCCTCTGAGCCAAACTCCCTGAATTTAGGAGAGCTGTGATGCTTTTTCCATCATGACTTTGATTACCTTTAATAAGGTTTGACTGGCCCAGTGACTGATACAAAAAGACCCTGGTGTAGCTTTGTGCATATTGAATTCAAGACAAAATAAGCATTGTTTCAGATGATGGGCACTCACAGGTCCCCCTAGTATTACCAGAAATAGATTGACATTTGTAGCACTGGACACCTATAAGTAATGGTAAACAATAAATAATAGGATGCTAAACATATTTGATCATTTCAGACAAGCTACATTAGAGTAAAGTTTGGTTTATTTTCATAGATTGATTCTGTGAAAATATATCTGCATAGTTTTAGGTTACGATCATTATTGTAGAATGCCTTCTCTGGACACAGAGTGGGATTTATCCGAACAGATTTTAGCCACCTAAAAGTCAGGTGTCTAGCCTAGGCTAATAGTCTGAATTTCCCTTATAGTTGATGGAGATATATAGTCTGCTCCAGGAGACTGAGATAGCTATATAATATAGGTGGGATGTATAAATTTATGGAGGTACCTGACTTTCTTCATTGGCTCTGTAGGGAGCCTTGGCAGCTAACCATGTATCAGATGACACATTTTACAACATTATGCTAACTGGTGGAATCCTATCATATGAAAAATAATGACCAGCAAAGGTGTGAGGAGAGCTGGAGACAGGGGACTTCAAGTTAAAAATAGATGCTATGCAATAATTAGTAACAGTTGGAGACACAAACTTGCACTGAAAAGTGCTGGTCAGTCTCATTTTGAGTTCTTCCAAAAGAGAAAGATTATTTTTGAGGTTAACTATTAGTTCAGAGCCAAATTTCAGCTAAAGAGAGGTCCAAGTCATTTTGCAGTGACTCTAATAATATTGCTTCAGAGGAAACTGCCTGGCTATTTAATAGAGAATGCTTCACAGAAGTCTGTGGAGACTGGGAACTGGAGTCCAAAATACTGTACTGAGGGCTCTTATTTTTCAATACCTATATAAGGGTTTATTTGAAGTCACTGATCTTGTTCCTTAATTTCTAATGGGGTCTATATGACAGAAGTAGAAGAATCAGTGAAGCAGGGTGAATTTTAGAGATCTGAGATCTGTCTGAAATCTCTTTTGGACAAGGTATGAGAGGAAGATCTGGCCCCGAGCCTTGGTGGAACAGTATCTGGAACATCTCAATGGCCCCAAGCCATGGACAGAGCAAGGGAATGACATCCATCTTCTGACCACATAGACGTGGTCTATATTTTCTTCTCTCCCTTAGGAATTTTTCCAGACAGGGTCACCCTGTATATGAATGGCTAACCAGCAGACCATGGCTGAGTCGATAGTCAGTTTTGGACCATTTGTATAGCACTTTCATGAACATATTTTTTACTTTAAACACTTCTAAGAAGGTATCTTCCTTTAAGCCCAGTAATATACATAATTACCATGGTGCACTTTGCTGTCATGACCAGGCCTGCTCACGTTCCTGAGGGAGCTTGTTTAACTGAAGTTTAGCTATTGCCATATCACACTGCAGAATATAGAGAGCCTTTTAAACATGGGTAAAATCAGAGGCTGCAATGTCACCAGTACGATGAACATGAGAGTAAATCACGGTTAAGAGAAACAATATCTTCCTAAGAAGGGTTTCAGCTTGTCTCTTGTGTGGAAACTATGAATAATAAGGGCCAGATTTCACCCACCCGTGGGTTGCACTCCATCCAGGCCATCCAAAAGGCAAATGGAGTGAGTTGGGGAGAGGGAAAACATCTAGCACTGAATACATACAACCTCTGAAGTTATTTTCCCAGAACCCAACACAAAGAGCAATGCATATAACTTAGTTTACACTTTCGGGGGATTCTGCAACTAGTAAATGCACAAATGAAAAATGTTTTATTACATCTGTAACAATACCTTTAGATAAAGCTCACTCTGAGTGATGTGTTAAAAAAATTCTATCTATGTTAAGACTTCATATTGCTAACCATTAACCATTAAAATATCAGTTACTAGTACAGTTTATTGCAAATTGGTGAGCTGATCCCTTGCCTTGGTCCTGCAGCAAAAGAACTTTTTGATAGCTCTTTACAAAGAGCTAATCATGGGATTTCATCTAAGGGAAAGAAAATAAGCTAAGTCTTTCATTAAAGCATTCTATAAGAGAAATGTGCATTGCAAATGTATTTCTCAACTCAAGGGTGCAGAACTGAAGTGAATTATTCATTTCCAACACAGCCTTCAAATCAAAACATTTCAGCATTCCTTACTTACTAACATCAGTGGATCGTGTGAACCAGAACACTATGTTACAATAACCTCATGATTTTTAGGCAGAAGGATCCTTGAATAATATTGCAGTCTCTGCTTTTCCCTGGAAACTTCCTTACTTTCAACAGTCCTCCTCTACTTGCCAACAGTGACCTAACTCTAAAATTATTTGCTACATTTGAGCAGGGAATAAAATTAACTCTTAAGAAAATGGGTGGCCTATACTATCAGCAAAGAGTGGAACGGGGCTCAGATGTATGTCCTGACTGGTGCACTAACAGGGTTTATAGTCTTTGTGAAGTTCCTCCAGCCAGTGAAAAAGCAGCATTTTGTCCAGAGGAGCTGCCTTAGCTGCATATTACTGTTATGATGTTTTGTCAGCTAATTGGATTCCTTTTCATATATTTCAAGAATTGCCAGAGCTGTGCTTTGTCATTAGTTTGCAAGCATAACTTTTCAGGCTATGTATGCTTAAACATACATAGCACAAAGTACTTCTTCCAGAAAGAAGCTTTAACATAGGGGACACAAATTTTCAAATGTCCCTACTGTATACACTTACCTAAGTGTTTGTTTTATTAGTACTGGGGAAATAGACCATTTCAGGGGAAAGGAAGGAGGAGAATTTCTTGCTGTGGTTTGCAGGGCACATTTCTTAGATTTGAGAACTGCTCAGACATTCTGTCAGCATCATCCTCTGAAGGCGCTTAGGTTTTGGCAGGTACATTTATCCATGGAACAACACACAAAAAGAAACCCTGATGGTTTGGAAGGGGTCAGTGGAGGTCTGAAGGTTAACTTAAGCCAAAGATCTTGAGGGAAATTATTCTTAATGAAAACTGACACATATATGCCCCTGACAGCTTTAGAAAAAACAAACATATATTTCATCAGAATCTCAAAAAGCTCAAATATTTAAGCTGTGCAACAAACCCTGAACAAATTTTGCACTGAATAACATTAGCTGCCAAGGAAAAATTAATTCACACGCTTTTTATTCCTTCTGCTCTGATACCCAGCAGAACTGTTTTACATTTATCTGATCCCATGCAATACCTTTCTTTCAAAACCATTACATTTAATACATTTTCTTAAGGAACAATTTGGAGTGTTGCCCAGTCATTGTCTAAAATGAAGCAAGAACAGAACCTTTAACATAACATGTGCATATACTATCCCCACATTATGTATGAATGCAAGAGCAGACATCCTTTAGAAGCAATAAAAGCTATGTCTACCTAATGAGCTCCAAATGGTATGTCTTGCACACTCAAATTTCCCACTGAAGTCCATGGGCTTTTTGCATGTGTGAAATGAGCAGAGTAAATGTAATTATAGGTGCATGTTTATACTAAAGTATGGCATCCTCTATTACAGAACTCTTTACTGTAACAACAGGAACAACATGGAGTTTTCCAAAATTATACAAAGAGTTTTTGGGTGTATGCTTCCACTGAACATAAACTGGATACTGTTCTTACAAGTTTCTTAATAAGAAGCCTGTGTCTCCTATAACTGAGTCTTTATTATAACAACAGATAAGCTAAGACAGGAAGGAGCTTGAGAAAGGGAGAGCTAAGTACATGTCTTTCAGTAGGTAGCTATGACTGAATTGACTTACTAATTAAAAGAGGTTGAATGCTTCAGGGATGTTACAATTCGGTCCAGACCTTAAAAGATCAGACAGCCTTATGAGATGCCTATCATATTGCTTAATGTGCCATTACGGATCTCAGACATTAAGCAAAGCATGCTGCTGATAAAAGCCTATGGCAGTCAGAAGCCACATTTTCATAAAGAAGGCGAGAACTGTTGAGTGTGATGTCTGATAGGAGTTATACTAGTTTGTACCAGCTGAGATTCTACCTGTAATCAGCACGACGCTGGTGACTGATGACAGCATCTTAAATGGCTGGGAGCTGCACAGTGTTTGTTCATCCCAGCCTGGGCTGAAAGGGAACGCTTTTAATGTTTGCATCACAAGGATGCCCAGAGACCTGTTCTAATATCAGGAGTCCATTTTGCTGCCCTCCTGAAGTGTTTATTTTCTCAGTAGGCTTATCCCTAGAAGGGTGTGAGAAAAGCAGAATTACTGTCTGTAATAGAATCACAATTGGAAGCTGAGAGAGTTTAAAAGCTTTCTACATCTGATTATAGGCAATAAGACACTTTTTCACTAGAAGAATAAAGAACTACTGGAGTAACTTATCAAGACTGAACCTTTTATTTAAAAGTGGTTTTAGTAAAAGCAAGATTTGTGTTGTGGAAGTAAAAAATACTGAAAGGAAGCAAGCTAATAAACTTCAAATGTGAGATGTAAATGGAACTGAAAGGTAGAAAACAAACTTTTCTCTGCATCTATAAGGACAGAAACTAGTTGGTTTAAAGTGTAGCAATAAAGGCTCAGGAGAAGCTTTATAACATGGAAAAAGATGGAGACAAAAGGTATAGGAAACATTATCAGTGGTGGTTTATAAGTACAGGTTATATAAACATCTCTTAAAAGTGGTTTAGGGATTGTCAGGGCAGGATGAAGGACTGCATTGCCTCCATGTTCTGCCTGATACTCTCTTTCCATCCTCTGGTGTCCTATTGCCTGTGTTATAACAGAGGTCAGACAATACGGTCATGGCTACCCCATTATAGCTCTGTATCTGCAAGCATCCAAAGAGGTCTGCAGCTCTGCTGGGAGCTGAAGGCAAGTCTCTGAGTTCCAGTCCAGGACATGACCATAGAAACCACCACCTGTTTTATACCTGTTTTTGCAACAGTGACTGTCTACTTCAAAAAAAGAACTTGGCACCTTAAAATGGGACTTAAGGTAAATTGTAGTGTCTAGATTCACAAATATAATGGTGCATGTTGCCATTCAGCTGCTGTTTAGCTCTGAAGGCACCTCAGTTTTCTTGGCATCTTCCTTCTTATCTTACTGCTCCCAATGTGCACGTCTTGATTTATCTTACTTTAGTGTCCTAAAAGGCTGCTGGTGAATACGTCCCGAAATGGGCACAGAGACCATCTGATACCTATGTTCAAGTGAAGCTCTGAAAGTATTTCTGCCCATTTCCTGGAAGGACCAGGATCCCTGTAAATAACATGAACTTAAAGGACATATCACAAAATGCACTCGTGCCTAATTCTAATTGTTAAAGGATGATAGTTTGGAAGTTGTAACGTCCTTCCTTCCTTCCTTCCTGCCTTCCTGCCTTCCTGCCTTCCTGCCTTCCTGCCTTCCTGCCTGCCTTCCTGCCTTCCTTCCTGCCTTCTTGTCCCTCCCTCCCCCTCTCTCTTTCTTTTTGTTTCTGTAATTATTAAGATCATTATTAAAGATGCAGCAAAAGAAGGAAGAAAAAATTTTGTAGAAAA